>NC_138983.1:118152139-118741043 GCF_964341445.2 Mesoplodon mirus | reverse complement strand
CTCTCTCTTTCTTTCTTGCTCTCCTCCCACCCCCCTTTCTTTCTTTCCTTTTGCTTTCTGACCTGATTTCCTTTTTAGGAATTATCTCTTCCCCAATGGATACTGTCTGTTGATATTGTAATCAGGAGTCCTGTTTAGTCTCCTCAAGGACCTGGTACTGATGCAAGCTGTTATAACAGTCAAATCTGCTGTTATCTCCCTAGAATTTTGAATTTAAATTGAATTTTGAACAGGAGGACAATGATTTTGAAAGTAGTTGGATTTCAATCCCACTCTAGCCAAGTTCCATGATCATACTGTTGTTGTATGTGGTTTCATTGTTGCAATTCCTGCTTTCTAGCCTTCCATTCTTTCTGTAAACCTCCTAATACATGTCTTTGGCTTAAGCTAGCAGAGTTGCTATCTATTGCTTACAATTAAAGAACCCTAACCAATACTACCATTGTACATGGTGATGTGCCTGTCTACTGTGTAAATACTTCAACAACATCTTTCTCTAAAGGTTTCTTTAATACTTATTCATACAGTTAAAAATTCTGAGTAATCTCCTGCCTTTTAATTTTTGCCATAATGTGCTGTCTATCTTTATTTCCAGGAGGCTGAATCCATGGTAGAGAAATCTGAATGTGTTTCCATCTTCTCCTTCCCACAACATTTTTCTGTAATTTTTACTAGTAAGTTAATTAATAAAGCATCTAATTTAGACTGAACATAAAAGATTAGTGGCCTTTTGAAGAGGCAGAATGTCTTCCTTTTAATGGGAAGAAGCCAGCTCAGTTGTGGAGTTGTACGGGGGGCACAAGTGTTGTAACGCTGGGTGGGGGGGCTAGGAAGCATTTGTATCTGCCCAAATATCAGTATTCTGCAATTGTCAGGTTTCATCCTCTTATTGGTTTCATCCTCTTATTTGAAATGACAAAAGGAAAGCAGGTGTACTAGCATAACGTTAAAATCAGTACTCGAGTGAATATGAAAGCTTTGTCATCAGAGCAGACAAGCCACTTGAGGCCACCGCTTTAGCACTGCAGTGAGACAGTGGCAGCTCAACTTCCTCCTCCACCTTGGCACCTCTGCACACTGTGAGCCAGGCAGCCTTCTGTGCTCATCATCTCCAGGGCAGATTTTTGTTACTGATGTTCATGAAACATCCGTAACATCATTCTTCCTTACTGGTGAGATCTCAGCTGGATATTTGACAGGGAAAACCAGATATTTCCTCTGGGAAGTAGATGCTGAGATGGATTTAGTAGTTCAAGAAGTTTATTGGGAGTAACACCTGTGAAAGGAATGGGATCAGGAAGCAGATTGAGCAGAGAGGGCCTTGGGCCACTGTGCAGATCTGACAGGGAGCTCCAGAGCAGAGACTGCCTGTTCTAGGGGCCACTTTGGGCAGAAGCAGCCAGGCCCTGGTGTCATCACCTTGTGGTCATTTGTGGAGGACTGCCGAGGAAGAGCGTGGATCCTGAAACAGCAGAGCCTGTGGCTACTGAGCTCCTTGTAACTAAAGGGAGACCTGGGCAGTGCACTCCCATGGCTATCACGCTGTCCCTCTGAACTGTGTCCTAAATTCATTCATGACAATAATTGTTCAGTACATGGACCCTGGAGCCAGATAGAGTAGGTTTGAATCCCAGTTCCAGCACTCACTCCTGTGTGACCTTAGGAAAATTTTAAAACTCTCTGTGCCTCATATTCCTCATCTTTAAAGTGGAGACAATATCAGTAATAACCTTACAGAATTATTGTAAAGCACTTACACAATATATTAATATTATTATCTTCTCATATATTATTAATATACTCAAATTCTTGACACAGTGTATATTGCGTATGAGTATTTAAGTGTAAAATGCTTGCACAGTATATTTTTGCTGTTATTTATTTATTCACTGAATATCAGCGATGTGACAGTCCCCACTGACCTACCTTGTTGGAGCATTCAGATGACCTTCTCTGAATCAGCTTAGTTGACTGAGTATCATTTACCTTTTATTGAAAGCACATCTGAAGACTTGGGAGACTCAGCAGTGACAGTTCTTGGATCAAGACTTAGATCATGTCTTTTGTGCAGACTTCATTGTTCCTGGTTTTTATTATTTTTTAAAAAAATATTTTATTTTATTTTTCCTTAAGAAATTAGCTTTGGCCCATTGGCTAATTGTAATGTGGCAGCCTTTCAGCTTTAAATGTCAAACTTCCACTTACTTGTCTGTTGAGATGGAACAAGGAACACGCTTTCCAAACAGTCACAGAAGTGTGAGGAAACAGGACTGCTGGCGGTGCTTTCAGGAGCAATGGAGATGGTACTTCCTTAAAAGAAGTCCCCTAAATGCTCTCAGGGAGATCATTTTGTTTATTCAGCAAACACTAAATGATGTAGTACTTTGAGGTCCCAGTTACTCTAAGTGCCTTAAAGTATCAATTAATTTAATCCTTCCCACTACTCTATGATGTAAATTCTTGATTTAAGTACCATCAATACACCCATTTTATAGCTGTGGCAATTGAAGTTAAATGACTTGCCCAAGATGAAAGTCTAATGAGAAGCAGAGTTAGACTTTGAACCCAGGTAGACTTTGTGTCTGCAGGGTTTGTGCTCTTAACTACCAGATGTCCTGTCCCCTGAGTAAGGGCTCATCTTAAAATGCATTCTTTGCTTCTATCACCTGATTGTGAGGACTCTTGGGAGCATAAATCTCTGAAAGGAAGGTCCTAATTTAATCTGGGGTTGAGGATCCATCTGTCTTGCTTTTAAGAGGAGCTCTTAAATTGTGTGGTTTTGAGTTTATGTTACCCTGGGGACTTTTAATTTGGAACTTTACAGTGGAGCTCCCTGAACTCTTCATGGTTCCTTGGATTCAATGTGCCATTCACCTGGTAAAACACCTAGAACAAGTTCCCAGGCCTATGCCACATCTGAGGGCAATAAAATGGATTACTAGTTGACAAACTTGACATGTCTCTAAGAGTGATGGAAGATTTTGGATTTTGAAACATCACTTTGCCTTAGGTTTATTATTACTTTAAATTGTGTGTTCAAAACAACTTTTTTTTCTGGATTTAACTCCAATTTTTTTGGTGTGTGCATTTGTGTATGAGTTTCCTGTGTTTTACCTTTCATACACAGATGGAATAATCCAGCAAATGACAATATAGCAGAATAACAGAATTAGATTTTTATATCAGGCTGTCATGATTTTTTAGCAGATTTTTAGAAAGCAAAACCCTATTCTAAAAAGAAGAAAAAGAAGGAAGATGTAGAACCCTACAAAGAGAGAAGACAAATGATCAACTAAATTTCACTCAATACTACTGAACTGCGTGTTAGACAATCTGAATTCCAACTCCAGCTTTTCCATAAATTCAGTATAAAACCTTGGGCAAGAAAATAGTTACTCTCTCTGAACCTTAGTCACTAGTGACTTCTATGATAATTCCAGCCTCAATAATCCATAGAATTTTGCAGAAAGAAAGGGTAATGACAGCATTCTGGAGGGGAAAAAAATAAAGCAGTATTTATTATATTGATTTCTTCCCTACCAAGCCCCCACCATTGTAAAGCTGTGCATGTGTTATTGTCTAATCAACACAAGAAAAATTACCCTGGAGTGCCATTTACAGTGGGAAACAAAGTAGATGGTAAATCACTGAATGAATTTTATAGAAACAAACGATTGTAATAGTATTATTTCCAATGACATTCTTCACTCAGTTCTGGAGATAAGTTAGCAGGTGAAGTTGGGGATGTGGTATATTATATTGATCTAAGCAGGTTTACTTGATAATTTTTAATAATAGAGATCTGGTAGCCACAGTGAGAATTTTTTTTTTTTAATTTATTAGGCTTATCTTTCTTCCCATGTCTTCTCTTCTCTAGTGGAAGAAGACTGTTACCAACTACAAACCAAGCTTTCTGTTTCTTATTTTAAAAATAAAGAAAGCCAGAGAAAAAGGAAAAAGAGTGTTATTGTAACTTTTAATTTTACAAACATCATAGCAGAGAACAATTAAAATTTTACTTCAGTGGCATAATATTTAATTAGTTAAATAATTCTTGCAGTCAACCAATATTTCTTGGACACTTACTATATGCCTAAGCACTATGCCAGGTACTGTGGATACACTGGTGAGTGAAAATACATCTTGCAGTCCATGGGGGAGTCAGACAATAAGAAAATAATTTCACCGGGTTATAAAATGTGGTTCATATTATAAAGGAAGAGCACAAACAGCTCTGAGAATGTGTACCTGGTGGGGCCCGCCCTGGTCTGGGGCAAGAGGTCGGGGAAGGTTGTCCTGAGGAACTGACTTTTGAGCTTGAAAGTACAATCTATTCTGCTACTATTACTTATTTCTGTAAATCAACTTGGCTCACGCTTGATTGGTAAATTGGAGAAGAGTGTCAGTATAAGGTGAAAGTCATATTCTTTGATGTTGTAGATTTTTGCCAGCAAACTAACTGCTACCAAGTAATGCAGTTGAGGGCAAAATCCACTCACAGAGCTAAACACAGCAAAGTGAAGGAGAATTCAGTACTGTGCTTGTTGCCTATTCATCCTATTTCTCCCACAGTTTGGATACATGCTCTATGTTAGAAGTATTTATTGTGTGGTTCTTTTGAGTTTTCAGCATTTGTCCTTGTCTCTCTATAAATCATAAACCTCAATCCCTCGTCACCCTTTTCACCATAAAAACTTTACCTTTGGGGGAAATTCCTATATTTATAATAGTATTTCTTTATTAGGAATGTAATGTTTTTTTTAATGGGACCACTATTTTCTATTGAAATTATTATTGTTTTTCTGTTGCTCAGATTAGAACATTGTATAAATTTTGAGTTGTTTTTCTCAAGTTTAATTTTCCTTTAAGATTTTTAGAAGACAGTACAGATATTTTCAAGTAACTTCTAGCAGAAACACATTTATCTGAAAGCAAACTCACAATTAAAAATATGTACAACTATAAATTCTAATTTTTAAATGAAACTCTTTTTCAAAGAGCTCAATGTAGGTATGTTAAATCTCAGCTTTTTAGTTTAGTCAAAATTTAAGAAATATACAGCTTTCCCTTCACTTTTCTAAATAATTTGGACATAGAGAAGGTATTTGACTTATTCAAGGTGACAAACTCATTTCAGTTGTATATTCCATGATGACATATTGCCTTTGACTTGTGAATTAGTTTTACTTACCACTCACACATTCTTTCAGACATATACATAAGGACAAAGTATTTTAAAAACACATTTTATTAAAGTGTACTTTGCGTACAATAGGAGCCATACATTTTAAGTTTATAGTAGCATGAACTTTGACAATGTCATAACCACCTCAAAGGGTTCCCTCCTTCCCAGTGAGTCCTCCCCACCCCAGTCCCAAGCAACCAATGAGCTGCCTTTGGTCTCTATACATTAGATATGTCTTCTCTAGAGTTTCACGTGTCAAGCAGTTCCTAAGCAACAGCGTCTATTGCAGGTGCTGGTCTGGCTGAGTACCTCTCCAGAGATTTGATCAGGCTGGCAGCATGAGCCTGGATGATTCATACAGTTTTCACTCACAGCGAAGTATGCAGCATGAGAACTGTGTTCTCACTGGTTCTCCTTATGCACCCCAGACCCGTGGGGCTGATGTGGAGGAGTACCCAGGTGCCCACTTATGCACACAGTGGATCTGTGTCACAGCTGAATAACCCTGAGCCCAGGAACCCCTAATATTATAAACGGATGGCCAGTAAACCTGTCCATTCTCCCCTATGGAAACAGACATCATTCTTATTCTCCTAGTCAGGAAAAAAATCTGCCTATTGACTTAGAGGAAGAATTATCTATATAGCCCTAGAATGTTTCAAGGGAGAAGAGACCCTGAGCAACTTGAGGGTAAATATCAAGCAGTCTAACATATGTGTATTTGAAGAAATAATTCCCCCAAATGTCAGGTAATCAGAAGGCCCCTAATTGTTCCAGAGCTTGTGTGCCCTCTATTTTTCTAATATATCTACCACACTTATTAAAATGGTCTTTGAACTTGTAGAATTCAGTGTCTGTCTTCCAGTAGATGTTCAATGATATTTCTCCCATTTGTGATGACAGAGAATGAGCTAGAGTCTTAATATGTCCAAATAGTAGAACATTTTCTTTTTAACTCTACATGTATGGATTGCAAAACTAAATAAACAGAGCCAATGGATATTAAATGTAGCATCCAGGTCTGATACACAATTGCAGCTAACCAAGGAGCAGCTGCAATGATATTTTGAAATAAATCTTATTTTATTATGTTACAGAAAATTATTAAAATTAAAAATTAGACAAGTATAGTTAAGAATCAAAAATCTTCCTATGAAGCCTCTACAAATTCAGCCTGAGAGGTCATTGCAAATTCTCCTAGCTCTCTAAAGATAATTAGTTTCTTTTGAATAATGCTTAAAGGAAAATAGCCTTTCAGCTTTGTGAGTGAGCTAATCTTCTGGGAAATTTTTCCCCCAAACAGGAAATTCCTCTGCGACTACATAATGCATAACTACAAAAAGAAAGGGAAAAAAAAATCTCAGGTTGATAAAAAAATAAGAAATCAAAATCTATTGGTTCATCCAACTACATTATCCCTTATTGTGTCTGGGAAGAGCTACCATGATATAAGTTTTACCAGCTAGAGATGAGGGGGGAATGTTCCTAACAGAAGTTGAAAATGCACATACTGTTCAGGTGCTCAACAAGCCAACACTAGCACATCTTGTCAGACAGTGAAGTGGATCCAAGATGAAGGACGCTACTAGACTACTGAGGGGACATTTAGAGACAGAAAAGGAGCATATAGTCCTTCATACTCCACTATCCACTGAATATCAGTAATAAAATTTGTTAGTACATTCATTCAACATACATCCTTTATTATTATTTCTAATATTTATTTCTGTTGTTAGTAAACTAGTTATTATATTGTATTACTGGCTATTAATATTATTATTCATTTTTACTGGTTGTTGTTATTATTTATATTATTATTATGCAAAGAGTCATCTTCCAGTCTCAGAATGATTGCATCCAAACTAGGCACTATCTTTATGTTGCTGCCAAGGCTTTCTTTTCCTATAGTAAGAACAGTAAGAAATATGCAGCACTGTCACTGTGTCAAGGGCAAAATCAAATTGAAATAGACTCTAAGTGTAGTAAAACACAAAAGACACAATATCTTATCCTTAATAAGAGAGAAAGTAACCCTGGATTGAATGTAGACCATGAAATCATACCCCTAGAACCTAAAAGTCTTAATTAACCAAAGGATCTGGACTATCTGTCCTCTGGAAATAAGACGTGGAGCCCACAAGCATGGTGGGAGGACTGACCATAAGACAGGCAGTGTGCATCAATTTTAAATATATCTAACTGGTCTTCTTCTACACCAGAAATGTGGTGTCTTTGTGGGACCTATGGTAAATAGGCTTTTTCCAGAAAATTTTGCAAATACAATAATTGAAATGATTAAATTTATTTGTTAGCATAGGAGAGTAAAAACACTATGAAAGAAATGATGTATTCTTAAGATTTTCTTGGTTCAGTCTTGGAAGGTTGTACCTTTCTAAGAATTTGTCCATTTCTTCCAGGTTGTCCATTTTATTCGCATACATCTTCTTGTAGTAGTCTTGTATGATCCTTTGTGATCCAGGAAGAAATAGGAAATATGAAAAGACCAGTCACAAACAATGAAATTGAAACTGTGATGAAAAAACTCCCAACAAACAAAAGACCAGAACCAGATGGCTTCACAGGCAAATTCTATCAAACATTTAGAGAAGAGCTAACACCTACCCTCAAACTCTTCCAAATAATTGCAGAGGAAGGAGCACTCCCAAGCTCATTCTGTGAGGTCACCATCATGCTGACACTAAAACCAAAGATATCACAAAAGAAGAAAATTATAGGCCAATATCACTGATGAACATAGATGCAAAAATCCTCAACAAAATAGTAGCAAACTGAATCCAACAACACATTCAGAGGATCATACAACATGATCAAGTGGGATATATCCCAGGGATGCAAGGATTCCTCAACATATGCAAATCAATCAATGTGACACACCATATTAACATATTAAAGAATAAAAACCATATGATCATCTCAATAGATGCAGAAAAAGCTTTTGACAAAATTCAACACCCATTTATGATCAAAATTCTCCAGAAAACGGGCAAAGAGAGAACCTACCTCAACATAAGAAAGGCCATATATGACAAATCCACAGGAAACATTATTCTCAATGGTGAAAAACTGAATGAATTTCCTCTTAGATCAGGAAGAAGACCAGGATGTCCACTCTTGCCACTATTATTAAATGTAGTTTTGGAAGTCCTAGATGCGGCAATCAGGGAAGAAAAAGAAATAAAAGGAATCCAAACTGGAAAAGAAGTAAAACTGTCACTGTTTGCAGATGACATGATACTATACATAGAAAATCCTAAAGCTGCTACCAGACAACTACTAGAGCGCATCAATGAATTTGGTAAAGTTGCAGGATACAAAATTAATGCACAGAAATCTCTTGCATTCCTATACACTAACAGCAAAAGATCAGAAAGAGAAATTAAGGAAACAATCCCGTTTACCTTTGCATCAAAAAGAATAAAATACCTAGGAATAAACCTACCTAAGGAGGCAAAAGATCTGTTCTCTGAAAACTATAAGATACTGATGAGAGAAATCAAATATGATACAAACAGATGGAGAGATATACCATGATCTTGGACTGGAAGAATCAATATTGTGAAAATGACTGTATTACCCAAAGCAATCTACAGATTCAATGCAATTCTTACCAAATTATCAATGGCATTTTTCACAGATTTAGAACAAAAAAAATTTGCAATTTGTATGGAAACACAAAGACCAAGAATAGCCAAAGCAATCTTGAGAAAGAAAAACGGAGCTGCAAGAAGCAGACTATACTACATAGCTATAGTAATCAAAACAGTATGGTACTGGTACAAAAACAGAAATATAGATCAGTGGAACAGGATAGAAAGTCCAGAGGTAAACCCATACACCTATGGTCACCTAATCTATGACAAGGGGGCAAGCATATAAAATGGAGAAAAGACAATCTTTTCAGTAAGTGGTGCTGGGAAAACTGGACAGCTACATGTAAAAGAATGAAATTAGAACACTCCCTAACACCATACACAAAAATAAACTCAAAATGGATTAAAAACCTAAATGTAAGGCCAGACACTATCAAACTCTTAGAGGAAAACATAAGCAAAATACTGTATGACATAAATCACAGCAAGATCCTTTATGACCCACCTCCTAGAGAAATGGAAATAAAAACAAAAATAAACAAATGGGACCTAATGAAACTTCAAAGCTTTTGCACAGCAAAGGAAACCATAAACAAGACTAAAAGACAACCCTCAGAATGGGAGAATATATTTGCAAACCAAGAAACCGACAAGGGATTAATCTCCAAAATATACTAACAGCTCTTGCAGCTCAATATCAAGAAAACGAATAACCCAATCAAAAAATGGACAGAGTATCTAAATAGACATTTCTCCAAAGAAGACATATAGATGGTCAAGAAGCACATGAAAATATGCTTAACCTCACTAATTATTAGAGAAATGCAAATCAAAACCACAATGAGGTATCATCTCACACCAGTCAGAATGGCCATCATCAAAAAAAATCTACAAACAAGAAATGCTGGAGAGGGTGTGGAGAAAAGGGAACCCTCCAACACTGTTGGTGGGAATGTAAATTGGTATAGCCACTGTAGAGAACAGTATGGGAGGTTCCTTAAAAAACTAAAAATAGAGCTGCCATATGACCCAGTAATCCCACTCCTAGGCATATGCTTGGAGAAAACCATAATTCAAAAGATACATGCATCCCAGTGTTCATTGCAGCACTATTTACAATAACCAGGACATGGAAGCAACTTAAATGTCCATCAGCAGAGGCATGGATAAAGAAGATGTGGTACATATATACAATGGAATATTACTCAGACATAAAAAAAGAACAAAATAATGCCATTTGCAGCAACATGGATGCAACTAGAGATTGTCATACTGAGTGAAGTAAGTCAGACAGAGAAAGATAAATATCATATGATATTGCTTATATGTGAAATCTAAAAAAAGTGTACAAATACACTTATTTACAAAACAGAAGTAGAGTCACAGATATAGAAAACAAACTTATGCTTACCAGGGGATAAGGGGGTGAGGGATAAATTGTGAGATTGGGATTGACATATACACACTACTATATATAAATTAGATAACTAATAAGAACCTACTGTATAAAACAGGGAACTCTACTCAATACTCTGTAATGGCCTATATGGGAAAAGAATCTAAAAAAAGGGTGGAGATATATCTCTATCTCTATCTCTATATATCTATATCTATATACATATATATATCTGATTCAATTTGCTGTGCAGCTAAAGCTAACACAACATTGTAAATCAACCATACTCCAATAAAATAAAAAAAAAGATTTTCTTAATAAAAACATTTTGGTTGGAAATTCCACTTCTGGTCACGAGATAGTAACAGGCTCCAGGATTATCTTTCCACCATAAACAACTAGAATGGTGGAATGAAAAAATATTTTCAGATATTGACCAACATGAAGCACAGCATTGTGGTCTCTCAGAGAAGGCAAAGAAATGAGGTGAGCCCTACAGTTACCTTAGCTTTTAGCCTGGAGACAATTTCTAGAGGACAGCATAGAGAGGGGGAACCCAAGCGGAGCCCACAAGTATTGTTGAATAGAGGAGAAATATTGAAGTTTGGGGAGACTGGGATGGTAGGAATTTACAGGGCAGGGCACTGGACAGGAGGCAGAGGCACAAAGAAAGAGCACCAGAAATCCACCTAGGGATCTTCTTGAACTGTGGACTGAATACCATTATTCACATGCATAGGATGAAACTCCACAAGGCCAGGAAAAATTAACTTCTGGGGAAAGGGTAATTGCCAGGCAGATAATTGCAGGACAAGTTCCAGAGCTCACGTAAGACTAGGAATCTTTCAAGGTCCCAACAGCCAAAGTTAAGAGATGCTGATGACTACACAGGATCTTCAGTTGAGATCCCAGAAAGTTCACACCTTGTAGAGGGACAAAATTAATCATAGAAAAAAGACTACTCTAGACTTTTATCATTGATGAGTTTAAAAACAAGCCTTGATTAATCTGCATGTAACTTAAATATATGCTAGAACGAAGACCAACAACCTTTAAATAAATACAACAAAATCTAGTCCTCAATAATATAAAATTCACTATGTTCATCATCCAAATAAATAACTAGAATAAACATAAGAAGGAGCAGGAAAATGTGATTCACAATGAGGATAGAAGAAGTTAATAGAAATATACTCAGAGATGACAGGGATGATGAAATTAGCAGGGAAGAACACTAAAACAGCTATTATAAACATTTTCAATATGCTTAAGATCTAAACGAAGACATGAACATATGAGGGGAGAAATGGAGGATTTGAAAAAGAACCCCACAGAACGTCTAGAAATGAAAAATAAAATATCTAAAATAGAAATTCCACTGTATAGGATTAGCATCAGATTAGACACTGTGGAAGGAAAGAGTAGTGAACTTGATAATGTAGCAAAAATCCATCCAAAATGAAACAAAGAGAAAAGACTGGCAAGGGTGGGTGTGGGAGTGGGGGTGTGTTTCTCTGAGAATGAACTTAGAATTATATCCCATAAGTTTTCACATATAATGTTCCATTATAATTAAATTCCATGGCAACCTCAAAGGGAGGCAAACTCTCTAAATTTGGCATTTTAAAATATATTAAAATAATTTATCATTTATTGATTATTTATTTTTAATCTACCTAATCTTTTAAGAATGCAATCATTGTGTTAATTTCTTCATGTCAACAGACATTTATTTTTTAACTTTTAAACTATATATATTAGGGTATGTTATTTGACACATACGTTCATGATAGATAATATACATTCTGAATTTTCAGTTCTTAACAGAAGTGACTGTATAATATCTCATGTTGTTTTTTCCTTGATTTCTACTTTGATGTTTATAGTGTAGCCCATTTTCTTTGTCCTTTTCTTAGCTTTTCTGAGTCATTTTGTTCTGAGTATATCTCTTAATGACAGTATAGAGTTGGATTTTGTGTTTTGACCTGATTAAGAAACTTTCCTTTTAATAGATGAGATTTCCTTTACATTTATTTTTATAAAATATGTTTATTATTTTTCTTATCTCATTTCATGTTTTCTGCCTTTTCTCTGTTTCATTTATTCTCTATCTTGATATAGTGTCTGTGATTTTTCTTTTTTCATTTTCTTAAATGTAAGTAAATATATGATTCAGTAATGTGAATTAAGGGCAACATTTAATTTCACTAATGATTTATTTGAAATCTTTAAGTACAAACTTTCTCAGGTTATTAATATGAAATAGTACATAAAGAAAGTCATCTATTAAGATGAAGAATTTATTGGGGTAACATTTCTTTCCGTTTCTCAGGTTTTTGATGGTATACTTTGGGAACTTTCCTTAGATAACTACTGAATTGCTAAAATATTATTCTTTTTAAATTGATTATCTTTTCTTTCAAGAGTTATATTTGTACCTTGCCTTATAACTTTATTTGCCCAGTCATTTAGATCTGTTTTTTTTTTACATTTTTTATTGGTGTATAATTGCTTTACAATGGTGTGTTAGTTTCTGTTCATAACAAAGTGAATCAGTTATACATATACATATATCCCCATATCTCTTCCCTCTTGCATCTCCCTCCTTCCCACCCTCCCTATCCCACCCTTCTAGCTGGTCACAAAGCACTGAGCTGATCTCCCTGTGCTATGCAACTGCTTCCCACTAGCTATCTATTTTATATTTGGTAGTGTATACTTGTCCATATATAGACTACCACTCTCTCACTTTGTCCCAGCCTACCCTTCCCCCTCCCGGTGTCCTCAAGTCCATTCTCTAGTGGTGCTGTGTCTTTATTCCCATCTTGCCCCTAGGTTCTTCATTACAATCTTTTTTTTTCTTTAGATTACATATATATGTGTTAGCATACAGTATTTGTTTTACTCTTTCTGACTTACTTCACTCTGTATGACAGACTCTAGGTCCATCCACCTCACTACAAATAACTCAATTTCCTTTCTTTTTATGGCTGAGTAATATTCCATTGTATATATGTACCACATCTTCTTTATCCATTCATCTGTTGATGGACACTTAGGTTGCTTCTATGTCCTGACTATTGTAAATAGAGCTGCAATGAACATTGTGGTACATGACTCTTTTTGAAATATGGTTTTCTCAGGCTATATGCCCAGTAGTGGGATTCCTGAGTCACATGGTTCTATTTTTAGTTTTTTAAGGAACCTCCATACTGTTCTCCATAGTGGCTGTATCAATTTACATTCCCACAAAGAGTGTATGAGGGTTCCCTTTTCTCCACACCCTCTCCAGCATTTATTGTTTGTAGTTTCTTTGGTGATGGTCATTCTGACCAGTGTGAGATGATATCTCATTGTAGTTTTGATTTGCATTTCTCTAATGATTAATGATGTTGGGAATTCTTTCATGTGTTTGTTGGCAATCTGTATATCTTCTTTGGAGAAATGTCTATTTAGGTCTTCTGCTCATTTTTGGATTGGGTTGTTTGTTTTTTTAATATTGAGCTGCATGAGCTGCTTATAAATTTTGGAGACTAATCCTTTGTTAGTTGCTTCATTTGCAAATATTTTCTCCCATTCTGAGGGTTGTCTTTTAGTCTTGTTTATGGTTTCCTTTTCTGTGCAAAAGCTTTGAAGTTTCATTAGGTCCCATTTGTTTATTTTTGTTTTTATTTCCATTTCTCTAGGAGGTGGGTCAAAAAGGATCTTGCTGTGATTTATGTTATAGAGTGTTCTGCCTATGTTTTCCTCTAAGAGTTTGATAGTGTCTAGCCTTAATATTTACGTTTTTAATCCATTTTGAGTTTATTTTTGTGTATGGTGTTAGAGAGTGTTCTAATTTCATTCATTTACATGTAGCTGTCCAGTTTTCCTGGCACCACTTATTGAAGAGACTGTCTTTTCTCCACTGTATAATCTTGCCTCCTTTATCAAAGATAAGGTGACCATATGTGCATGGGTTTATCTCTGAGCTTTCTATCCTGTTCCATTGATCTATATTTCTGTTTTTGTGCCAATGCCATACTCTCTTGATTACTGTAGCTTTGTAGTACAGTCTGAAGTCAGGGAGCCTGATTTCTCCAGCTCCATGTTTCTTTCTCAAGATTGCTTTGGCTATTTGGGGTCTTTTGTGTTTTCATATAAATTGTGAAATATTTTGTTCTAGTTCTGTGCAAAATGCCACTGGTAATTTGATAGGGATTGCATTGAATCTGTAGATTGCTTTGGGTAGTAGAGTCATTTTCACAATGTTGATTCTTCCAATCCAAGAACATGGTATATCTCTCCATCTATTTGTATCATCTTTAATTTCTTTCATCAGTGTCTTATACTTTTCTGCATACAGGTCTTTTTTCTCATTAGGTAGGTTTATTCCTCGACATTTTATTCTTTTTGTTGCAGTGTTAAATGGGAGTGTTTCTTTAATTCCTCTTTCAGATTTTTCATCATTAATGTATAGGAATGCAAGAGATTGCTGTACATTAATTTTGTATCCTGCTACTTTACCAAATTCATTTATTAGCCGCAGTAGTTTTCTAGTATCATCTTTAGGATTCTTGATGTATAGTATCATGTCATCTGCAAACAGTGACAGTTTTACTTCTTCTTTTCCAATTTGGATTCCTTTTATTTCTGTTTCTTCTCTGATTGCTGTGGTTAAAACTTCCAAAACTGTATTGAATAATAGTGGTGAGAGTGGACAACCTTGTCTTGTTCCTGATCTTAGAGGAAATGGTTTCAGAATTCACCATTAAGAACAATGTTGGCTGTGGCTTTTGTCATATTTGGCCTTAATTATGTTTAGGTAAGTTCATGCTATGCCTACTTTCTGGAGGGTTTTTATCATAAATGGGTGTTGAATTTTGTTGAAAGCTTTCTCTGCATCTGTTGAGATGATCATATGGTTTTTCTCCTTCAATTTGTTAATATGGTGTATCACATTGATTGATTTACGTGTATTGAAGAATCCTTGCATTCCTAAGATAAACCCCACTTGGTAATAGTGTATGATCCTTTTAATGTGCTGTTCAATTCTTTTTGCTAGTATTTTGTTGAGGATGTCTGCATCTATGTTCATCAGTGATATTGCTCTGTAGTTTTCTTTTTTTTTTGACATATTTATCTGGTTTTGGGATTAGGGTGATGGTGGATTCGTAGAATGAGTTTGGGAGTGTTCCTCCCTCTGCTGTCTTTTGGAAGAATTTGAGATGGATAGGTGTTAGCTCTTCTGTAAGTGTTTGATAGAATTCGCCTGTGAAGCCATCTGGTCCTGGGCTTTTGTTTCTTGGAAGTTTTTTCTTGTTTTGTTTTGTTTGCGGTATGCAGGCCTCTCACTGTTCTGGCCTTTCCCGTTGCAGAGCACAGGTTCTGGAGGCGCAGGCTCAGTGGCCATGGCTCACGGGCCCAGCCACTCCGAGGCATGTAGGATCTTCCCGGACTGGGGCATGAACCCATGTCCCCTGCATCAGCAGGCAGACTCTCAACAACTGCGCCATCAATGAAGCCCTTGGAAGATTTTTAATCACAGTTTCAATTTCAGTGCTAGTGGTTTGTCTGTTCATATTTTCTATTTCTTCCTTGTTCACACTTGGAAGGTTGTGCATTTCTAAGAATTTGTCCATTTCTTCCAGGGTGTCCATTTTATTGGCATAGAGTTGTTTGTAGTAATCTCTCATGATCCTTTGTATTTCTGCAGTCTCAGTTGTTACTTCTCCTTTTTCATTTCTAATTCTGTTGATTTGAGTCTTCTCCCTTCTTTACTTGATGAGTCTGGCTAATGGTTTATCACTTTTGTTTATCTTATCAAAGAATCGGCTTTTAGTTTTATTGATCTTTGCTGTTGTTTCCTTCATTTCTTTTTTATTTATTTCTGATCTGATCTTTATGATTTCTTTCCTTCTGCTAACTTTGGGTTTTTTTTTTTCTTTTTCTAATTGCTTTGGATGTAAGGTTATGTTGTTTATTTGAGATGTTTCTTGTTTCTTAAGGTAGGCTTGTATTACTATAAACTTCCCTCTTAGAACTGCTTTTGCTGCATCCCATAGGTTTTGGGTCATCATGTTTTCATTTTCATTTGTTTCTAGGTATTTTTTTATTTCCTCCTTGATTTCTTCAGTGATCTCTTGGTTATTAAGCAGTATATTGTTTAGCCTCCATGTGTCTGTATTTTTTAAAGTTTTTCCTTTAATTGATATGTAGTCTCATAGCATTGTGTTCAGAAGATACTTGATACGATTTCAATTTTCTTAAATTTACCAAGGCTTGATTTATGGCCCAAGATATGATCTATCCTGGAGAATGTTCCATGAGCACTTGAAAAGAACGTGTATTATGTGGTTTTTGGATTGAATGTCCTATAAATATCAACTAAGTCCATCTTGTTTAATGTGTCATTTAAAGCTTGTGTTTCCTTATTTATTTTCATTTTGGATGGTCTGTCCATTGGTGAAAGTGGGGTGTTAAAGTCCCCTACTATGATTGTGTTACTGTTTATTTCCCCTTTTATGGCTGTTAGTGTTTGCCTTAGGTATTGAGTTGCTCCTATGTTGTGTGCATAAGTGTTTACAATTGTTATATCTTCTTCTTGGATTGATCCCTTGATCATTATGTAATGTCCTTCTTGGTCTCTTTTAATAGTCTTTGATTTAAAGTCTATTTTGTCTGATGTGAGAGTTGCTATTCCAGCTTTCTTTTGATTTCCATTTGCATGGAATATCTTTTTTCATTCCCTCACTTTCAGTCTGTATGTGTCCCTAGGTCTGCAGTGGGCCTCTTGTAGACAGCATTTATATGGGTCTTGTTTTTGTATCCATTCAGCCAGTGTATGTCTTTTGTTTGGATCACTTAATCCATTTACATTTAAGGTAATTATCGATATGTATGTTCCAATAACCATTTTCTTAATTGTTTTGGGTTTGTTATTGTAGGTCTTTTCCTTCTCTTGTGTTTCCTGCCTAGAGTAGTTCCTTTAACATTTGTTGTAAAGCTGGTTTGGTGGTGCTGATTCTCCTACCTTTTGCTTGTCTGTAAAAGTTTTAATTTCTTTGTCAAATGAATGAGATCCTTGCTTGGTAGAGTAGTCTTGGTTGCAGGTTTTTCCCTTTCATTGCTTTAAGTATGTCCTGCCACTCCCTTCTGGCTTGTATAGTTTGTGTTGAAAGATCAGATGTTAACCTTAGGGGGATTCCCTTGTATGTTTTTTGTTGTTTTTCCCTTGCTGCTTTTAATATTTTTTATTTGTATTTAATTTTTTATAGTTTGATTAATATGTGTCATGGTGAGTTTCTCCTTGGATTTACCCTGTATGGGACTCTCTGTACTTCCTGGACTTGATTACCTATTTCCTTTTCCACATTAGGGTAGTTTTCAACTATAATCTCTTGAAATATTTTCTCTGTCCCTTTCTTTTTCTCTTCTTCTTCTGGGACCCCTATAATTTGAATGTTGGTTGTTTAATGTTGTCCCAGACGTCTCTGAGACTGTCCTCAGTTATTTTCATTCTTTTTTCTTTATTCTGCTCTGCAGTAGTTATTTCCACTATTTTGTCTTCCAGGTCACTTATCCGTTTTCTGCCTCAGTTATTCTTTTTTTGATCCCTTCTAGAGTATTTTAAATTTCATTTATTGTGTTGTTCTTGATTGTTTGTTTGCTCTTTACTTCCTCTAGGTCCTTGTTAAAAGTTTCTTTTATTTTCTCCATTCTATTTCCAAGATTTTGGATCATCTTTACTATCATTATTCTGAATTCTTTTTCAGGTAGTCTGCTTATTTCCTCTTCATTTGTTAGGTCTGGTGGGTTTTTACCTTGCTCCTTCATCAACTGTGTGTTTCTTTGTCTTCTCATTTTGCTTAACTTACTGTGTTTGGGTTCTCCTTTTCACAGGCTGCTCTTTCGTAGTTCCCATTGTTTTTGGTGTCTGCCCCAGTGGCTAAGTTTGATTCAATGGGTTGGGGTTGTATAGGCTTCCTGGTGGAGGGGACTAATGCCTGTGTTCTGTTGGATGAGGCTGTATCCTGCCTTTGTGGTGGGCAGGTCCACGTCTGGCAGTGTGTTTTGGCTGTCTGTGACCTTATTATGAGTTTAGACAGCCTCTCTGCTAATGGGTGGGGTTGTGTTCCTGTCTTGCTAGTTGTTTGTCATGGGGTGTCCAGCACAGTAGCTTGCTTGTCATTGAGTGGAGCTGGGTCTTGGCATTGAGATGGAGATCTCTGGGATTTGTCACCATTGGATATTACGTGGAGCTGGGAGGTCTCTTGTGGACCAATGTCCTGAACTTTGCTCTCCCACCTCAGAGGCACAGCCCTGACACCTTGCTGGAGTACCAACCGCCTGTCATCTACATGGCTCAGCATAAAAGGGAGAAAAAAAGAAAGAAAGAAAGAAAGGAGATAAAATAAAATAAAAACACTATTAATATAAAAAACAAAAAAATAATTATTAAAAAAAATTTAAGTAATTAAAAATAAGAAAGAAGAGAACAACCAAACCAAAAAAGAAACCCACCAATGATAACAAGCACTAAAGAGTATACTAAAAAAAAAAAAAAAATACAATGGACAGATACAACCCTAAGACAAATGGTAAAAGTAAAGCTAAACAGATAAAATCACACACATAAGCATACACATACACACTCACAAAAAGAGTAAAATGGAAAAAAAAATATCCTTGCCCCCAAAATCCACCTCCTCAATTTGGGATGATTCGTTGTCTATTCAGGTATTCCAGAGATGCAGCGTACATCAGGTTGACTGTGAAGATTTAATCTGCTGCTACTGAGGCTTCTGGGAGATATTTCCCTTTCTCTTCTTTGTTGACACAGCTCCTGGGATTCATCTTTGGATTTGGTTCTGCCTCTGCATGTAGGTCGCCTGAGGGCATGTGTTCTTCGCTCAGACAGGACGGGGTTAAAGGAGCAGCTGATTTGGGGGCTCTGGCTCAGTCAGGCCAGGGGGAGGGAAGGGTATGGAATGCGGGGCGAGCCTAATGCGGCCGAGGCCGGCATGACAATGCACCAGCCTGAGGCACACCGTGTGTTCTCCCAGGGATGTTGTCCCTGAATCACGGGACCCTGGCAGCTGCGGGCTGCACAGGCTCCTGGGAGGGGATGTGTGGATAGTGACCTGTGCTTGCACACAGGCTTCTTGGTGGCTGCAGCAGCAGCCTTAGCGTCTCAGGCCCGTCTCTGGGGTTTGTGCTGATAGCCGCGGCTCATACCCGTCTCTGGAGCTCCTTTAAACGGTGCTCTTAATCCTCTTTCCTCCTGCACCAGGAAACAAAGAGGCAAGAAAATGTCTCTTGCCTCTTCGGCAGGTCCAGACTTTTTCCCGGACTCCCTCCCGTCTAGCCGTGGCGCACTAACCCCTTTCAGGCTGTGTTCACGCAACCAACCCCAGTCCTTTCCCTGGGATCCCACCTCCGAAGCCCAAGCCTCAGCTCCCAGCCCCCGCCTGCCCCAGTGGGTGAGCAGACAAGCCTCTCGGGCTGGTGAGTGCTGGTCAGTACCGATCCTCTGTGCAGGAATCTCTCCGCTTTGCCCTCCGCTCCCCTTTTGCTGTGCTCTCCTCCGAGGCTCCAAAGCTTCCCCCTCTGACACCCACAGTCTCCGCCCGCAAAAGGGCTTCCTAGTGTGTGGAAACCTTTCCTCCTTCACAGCTCCCTCCCACTGGTGCAGGTCCCGTTCCTATTGTTTTGTCTCTGATGTTCTTTTTTCCTTTGCCCTACCCAGGTATGTGGGGAGTTTCTTCCCTTTTGGGAGGTCTGAGGTCTTCTGCCAGTGTTCAGTAGGTGTTCTGTAGGAGTTGTTCCTCATGTAGATGTATTTCTGTTGTATTTGTGGGGAGGAAGGTGATCTCCACGTCTTACTCTTCCGCCATCTTGAAGCTCCTCCTCCTGGTTGTGTTTTAATTCATGTATCTGGTCCTTTCATACCATTGAATCTCCATCTGTTACGTCTTTATTTGCATCTCCTCTTGGCCACTAGTACATAACCTCAAGTCATTTTTCTGAGTAGAGTATATGGGTTGTACACCGTCTGAAGATTTGAATATTTGATTTTCCTCTTATCTCTATATGAACGGACACTTTACTGAGTTATAGAACTCAGTATTGTGTTCTATACTGTGTTATGTTCATTACTGACTCAGTGTTATAGTTATTTCTCTTAAAAATTAATGATTCCCTTTTCTTTTGGCACTTAATATTGCAAAGAAGCTGTCTGACTCTAGTCTGTTTTTTATTTTATTTTATTTTTTTTGCTGTACGCGGGCCTCTCACTGCTGTGGCCTCTCCCGTTGCGGAGCACAGGCTCCGGACACACAGGCTCCGCGGCCATGGCTCGCGGGCCCAGCCGCTCCGCGGCATGTGGGATCTTCCGGGATTGGGGCACGAACCCGTGTCCCCTGCATCGGCAGGCGGACTCTCAACCACTGCGCCACCAGGGAAGCCCTAGTCTGTTTTTTAAAATAATTTTTCCTCATAGATAATCTGGAGGACTGGATGTTGTTGGATAATGTTATCAATTCAATCATTCAGTAGCCTGAATAGGGTAGGGAGGGAATGGGGTCACATGTGGGTCAGGAAGGTGGGAAATCTATACGTTTGTCTCAGAAGTTGTGTTTCCACTCTTTGCTGAAATTATTGTACCTGAGGCCAGATATTTTACATTTGGCATTTTGTTTAGCCCGACCATTAACTCCAAGTACACAAGGTAGGTATAGCTTTCTCTAGGATCTTCCCCAGAGACTTTACCCTCCAGACTGGGAGAGTGACTTGTCATTTTGGAGGGCTGTCCCTCTACAGTGTTCCCAATTATTTCTATTGTAATTTGGGAATGCATTTTAATGTATCAGGAGGAAATGGCCAGGAAGGTAAAATTTTGGATGAGAGAAAACTTGGAGCGAGCTTCATGGGCCTCCCTGCTCCATATTTGCTGCAGTTGGGGCCCGTACAAATGTGCCTCCACAACAAGTGGCCTCCATCTTTCTCACCATCCTTCCTGCTCTGTCAGAGTGGGATTGAGGGTCCTGCCTCCTTCCCCATTTCAGGAAATGTTTCTCCAGGTCAAAATGCGTCGGCTCTGCTATCGAGAATCCAGGTGCAGCAAGCTGAGTTGCTGCACAGTTTTCTGCTGTACCCAGGGCTTGCTTTTCCCACCTGCCCCAGCCTCTGAATCCACAGATTCATCCAATGCCACACTCACCTTTTGCCCTCATCCCTCATTATTAGGGATTGCTGGTGAAACTTGTCAAGATTTGCTTTACTCTCTTCCTGTAACCATACACTTCCAGGGAGAACTGAATTGGTTTTTAGTGAGATCTTCTGATCCTGTTTATCCTTTTTTTACCTTATAGGTCAGATAATCTTCCTTGTTTGTTGACAACATGCCTTACTTTCAGTACTGAAGAATAGTTTCCTATATTTTACTTTTATGATTTTGTCTGTGTCTGGGAAGAGATTTGAAACTAGTTGTTCCACTGTTACCTTCCCTAGAATTTAAAAGATTAAGAAGAATTTTTACATAAATTGCAGTTCATCTCCTTCTTAAGAATAAGAAAGATTTCTTTGCAAATTCTTCTCAGCATGTGGCTTAGCACATTCATTTTCAATTGATTTATATTAGCTTTCTTTAGACTTGCCCTCCTTCCCCAATTTGGGAGTACTTGGTTTTTATTTTTTTGAATAGTATTTTATTGGTAAGTATATGATTTCAGTGACAATAATAAATTCACTTGAACAGGAGACAATAAGCAAGTCAAAGAATAAATGCTTGCTAATCATTGTAAAATCTGTGGCCATTAAGGCCTTCAGGTAGAAATCCAAATCACTCAGAGGCCAAATCTTAAAGAAGACACATCCTCTTATTAGTCCACATGGAAGAGGTCCAAAGTGCCTGCAATCTGTAGAATTGTGTAGATTTCCACCTTCTAAGCAAACATGATCCATTGGCACATAATTATAGCTTTTAAAGAAACCTGACGGACTATTGCTGAGGATTTTGTCTCCTTTCAAACCAATTACTCTTTTACAAATATTTGATTTTGGATCACTTGGGCTTTTTGCAATCACAGTGTCACCTTTTTAGATGTCATAAAAATGTCAATTAAGATTCTCTGCAAATTTGCAAATATTTTAACCTCTGAATTTTGAATTGTAGGCTCCATTGATAGTCCAGAATACATGACAGCACCACCAACATGTTCAAAAACACAGTGAGCTACACAGTTATACTGAACAGTATAGCCAACAAGTTGAAGGGTTTTTCCCAGAAGACCATGAAGCAGAGACTTCATGTAGACTCTGCCACCATTGGCCATAACTCTATTCTGCAATACATTCAATTTTTCAAGTAGTTTCAGGGCTTCTAAAAATAAACATCTAAAGCATGTCTCAAAACATATATGGGTGATGTGTAGTTTCAGGATTTCTCTGGCCCCAAAGAAGCCCAGGAAGCTCTCATCCAGGACTCAGGTGGTCCTTTCTCAGAAGGCTGGTCCTCCACAATGATCTAACCATGATAGCTCTGAAGAGGTTAGTTGTGTGCCTGAGGGAAAGGAGAGAGATTACAGTGAGTAGACACGTTTGCAACCATGCTTCTCCCTGGACCACTTGTTGGGGCTAAGGATGGCAGAGCCATCAATAACGTGTTTGGCCTCAATCCCCTCCATACTCTCAGGGCTCCAGGCCACACCTCCTACTCACTTACAGACACAATTTGTTTTGTAGATTATCTCTGGCAAAATTTTATCTCCCTGGCTTCCCTGTGCCCTTGAGATTGCCATTGGGTATGTTCCCCCATCCATCAGGCAATGAATATCCAAAAAGGAAAAGAAATCTGAAATACAATTGGGAAGATATATCTACTGCAAATAATAATATAATACCAAAGCAAATATAAAAGATTTTTGGATTATCTATGCTGCTGTACATCACTGTTAGCATAGATGATGTGTTGGCTCTAACAGTGTTGACTTGTGCATTATTCTATAATTCTTTGCCCCTATTTCTAAAGGAAATTCCTTACTGAAATGATTTCATGTACTGGCAGTAACATTTCAGCTGCTTTCAACATGGCACCTTAGCTGTCTTTCTGAGTGTTATCTTTTAACCATTCCTACCAAATGAAACTTAGATTTTGAATGTTTTTATATTTACATCATTTTAAAGCTTTTTCTATAAAATGTATGCATTCTAACTTACTTTGTAAGGAATTAGGAGTGGGGTCCTAGTTTAGAACATTTCTATTTCTTTCTGACATTTAGTAAGCTGTTACAGAAAACTGATGAGCATAGCTTACTGTCTTCAAGTTACATCAGTTATTTAGTGAATTGAATGAGAATACATTAAGCTTAATTTTAGAATGTTCCTTCTTATAAATGTATCATGTACGTCATAGAGACTTAACAGCCCCACTAATGTGGGAAGTCAGATATCACTCCCTTTGCGGGGTCAGGTTTAATCGAATCTTCGAGAGGGAAGTAGGGGACCACTAAAGAAAACTCCAAGTGATTCATGTAGCAGTATTTATAAAGCTCTGAGTCAGTAATGATTCAGCACTAAAGCACAGTTCTGAGGACGCTGCTTGGTTAAAGAGACAGTGGTGTGAAATTAAAGCTGAGACCACTTGTAGTTCTTATTTGTGGATATGTGGCATTACAAGCAGGCAAAACATTTGGCCCAAGACCCTTTTCACTCCAGGTTCATCTGTGTAATTCTTTACAAACTTGAGAAGCAAATTTAAACTCTTCCTCCCAGTTGCTTTTTGAAAAATAATACAAACAGAAAAAAGATATCTTGTGTAAGTTTATTTGAAAGTAAAATTTGGGTCTAATTATATTAAAAAATACTACTAGCATTTCTTGGATACTCTATACCAACTGTATTACAACTATGCTGTTTGTCTTCTAATACCTATTTTACAAATGATGAAACTGAGGCTTAGAGATGTTAAAAGATTGCTGAAAGTAATATAGCTAATAAAACATTTTCAGTCAAGATTCAAACTCAGATACTTGCTCTCAGACAGACCAAAGTTCCCTATACCATGCTGTCTCCTGTGCAGGAAAGAAGTGAAGCACAATGTCAAATGAGCCAAACTGCCAAATTCAACCTGGGTTAAAAGTAAACTTCCTAAAATTTCAATCACTGAATAATGGAGAGAACATCAGAAATCATTTTGAAATTTTGGAAGGTAAGAGCATGATGTAAATGAAGACAACACTTCTCTGTCTTTGGTTTGATATCGGTAAAATTATGACCTTCAATTTTCATTCTTTTTTCTTTTGAATTTTAAAGACAGATTCAGGGCAACTTTGTCATATTTGTGATGGTTGCTATGAGTGTATCTGAGAATTTTTCTTTTAGAATGACATTGGATTATGATGAGTTTCCCCAGTAGAATATGTGGGGGACCAACATATGACATCAGTTGGCAATGTGGGGACAGATCCATCAGGCTCAGCAATGCTTGGCAATGCAGTGTGTTCTTCCAGCCTCCCAGGACTGGATTCTGTATTATGTAACCCCCATCCCTCCAGATGAAATCTGGTTCCTTGAATGACTGGACCATTTCCATTGCTGGTCAAGATGTATTTGAAGAGTGAGAGGTGATGGCAGAAATGTATACTTTCAGCATGGATAGTTCTTAGTAGTATGGGGGTGGGGAGGCTTCCCTGGTGGTCCTGTGGTTAAGACTCCGTGCTTCCACTGCAAAGGGCATGGGGTCGATTCCTGTTTGGGGAACTAAGATCCCGCATGCCCTGCAGCGTGGCCACACACACACACAAAAAGTACAGAGAGGAAGCCATAGAGAACAGAGGTCCCCACATATTTGAATTCATAGAGTTATACATCTTATATTCATCATACATTAGATTATTTTGAGGGGGTTCATAGGGTTGTCAACGTTTTATTTTTCAAGTAAGAATATTAAAAATTCTCTGCCATCTGCTATCATTTCATAAGAGAAAGGCTACTTTAAGCTATAAAGAGGAAGGACATAGTATCAGGATAAAGAAAAATAGTCTAAATGGAATAGATTTAGCTTCACTAAAAACTCACTTTATTGTATTAATCTTTTTTAAAAATTAATTAATTTATTTATTTTTGGCTGTGTTGGGTCTTCTTTGCTGTGCATGGGCTTTCTCCAGTTGCAGCGAGCGGGGGCTACTCTTTGTTTCAGGGCAGGGGATTCTCATTGCAGTGGCTTCTCTTGTTCTGGAGCACGGGCTCTAGGCATGTGGGCTTCAGTAGTTGTGGCACACGGGCTCAGTAGTTGTGGCTCGTGGGCTCTAGAGCACAGGCTCAGTTGCTCCATGGCATGTAGGATCTTCCCGGACCAGGGATTGAACCTGTGTCCTCTGCATTGACAGGAGGATTCTTAACTGCTGTGCCACCAGGGAAGTCCCTGTATTAATCTTAATACAATAATTTTCCCTCAGCCTGATGGAAATTAAGTCATGGGTCAGAACTGCCTATGGACCATTGCCAGACAACCCTAAAATGTGGAGCATTTGGAAGCCACATGAGTCCTAGAACTCTGGCTCACTCACCAGACCTGAGGGAAATCTTGGGGAAAAAAGTGCCCTAAATAAAGAAGCCCAGAACAGGGTCTTATACATACTGTGCACTCATAACTCTTTTGTTGTTGAAACTGAAGAGGGATGAATGTTTGCCAAGTGCCAGGATTAAATCTAGGGAGTGGCTAGCAGAGGACAGAGAGGACTCTGGTCTCCCTTCAGGACACCCACGCCTTTTACCCCACTGGGGTAAAGCATTAAGGGTGGGGATGCAGTGTGAGGCTCAGATGGTCCTGGTGGAGGCCCAGGGTGGAAGGATGGCCTAAGGCCGTGCTGCACCAGTAAGGATGGAACATATCCTCAGAGGGGCCCCAGGGGCCCTCCATTCTGCTCTCTGCCTGGTGGGCCCTGTGATGCTTCTTGCTGGGCTCACTTTGGCCTAAGGGAGAGTGTGCAGTGTGGTAAAGGGATCACCAGCTTTCAAAACAAGACCCTGTTGGAATCTTTATAAGTAAACTTAATACCTACAGGCACCCTTCTTCTAAGATTAACTGCACCTGAGGGGATCTACCAAAGCATAAACATGGCCACCTACACTAAACACAGGAACAAAAATATAAAAGTGATATAATAAAAGTAATTATTAAAATAACCTACTATAAAGTTAAGGTTTATGTATCATTTTTAAAGAAGATTTCTAATGGTGTTTGCTTCATATATTTAGCTTTTTAGATATTTGGTACCTACAGATTTGTGACTGTTACATCCTTTTAATAAATGGTGCCTTTATGTTTTGCAACCTTCCTCTTGCCCTGATTAATGCTTTTAATCTTAAATGCTGCTTTGCTAATTATAATTGTATGCTGCTATTCCTCCTTTCCTTTTCTAAAAAAAAATGTATTTTCCTGATATCTGTTTGCCTACTTCTTTCTTTCCAACATTAAAAAAAACCTTTTGTTTTCAGTGAGTTTTGAAAATAGACACATCTACTTTTTTTTTTAATCCAATCTGACAGTCTTTGAAAGATGAATCCAATCCATTCACATTTAACTGAAAACAGATACTTTTGATTTTATTTCTTTCATTTTACCTCATGCATATTATTTATATTATGTTGTTTTCCCTTCCTCCCCCCCCTTTAGTTTTGGTGGGTTGATCAAAGTACTATTAATTGTCTATCTTTTCCTTATTAAATTTAGAGGTTCTATCACATTTCCCCACTCTTCTAGGTATTACTCTCCCATTTTGTTTATTTCTATTGAACCACTTATTTCTCTGCTATCAATATGAAAATAAGGTACCGATCATATCTCTCCATGGAAGTGTTTTATTTTCTTGCTGTCCTCTTTCACCTTTATAATGTTTTCATTTCCTTACTTGTTTCTCAGGTGAAACCTTAAGAAAACTCCCACTTCCCTTCTCTACTGGCTCCTTCCTCCCTTCCCAAGGATTTATGAGATCATTTAATACTTTTAGACTTTTTTAGGTTTTCCCCTGTAGGTTGTTTCTTCTCTTTATATGATCATTGTTTAGCACATATATTACAAATTCCCAGGCATTCTACCATTTTCAATTTAGATTTAAGTGGAAAATTAAGTATATCTAAGTGGAAAATTGTACACACACACACATATGCAGAGAGACAGAGACTCATGTTCATGTTATTTCCTCACCTCTTTGTGCCCTACTGGGGACTCTGTTTTGATTATCTTGTTGTCTTGACATGCTTCCTGAAGCATTACCTTAGACGGAACATGTGGGTGATGTAAATCCTGGATTCCCGCATATTTGCCCACTCCCTCTCTCACCCTGACAGCTGGCTTTCTCAGTGGGGATAGGATTTGGGGTTGGCATCCTCCTCTCTCAGTGCTCTATGGGGGTAATTCTTCTGTCTAGTGCCTCAGTCCTATTTGTGTTGGCCCTTTCCTTTGTATGTAACACAGTTTTTATGTGTGACAGCCTATACATTTTCTTATGCTTGAATTCTGCCTGGATATGCCCAATTGTGTTAAAAAAATTTTTTTCCTCATCAATTATGCCTGGAACTCAGTGAACACTTTAAATTTGTAGACTTGAGTCTTTCTTCAAAAAAGGGAAAATTTCTTCTGTTATTTCCTTAATTAATGCATTCCTACATCTGTTCCCTTTCCCTCCCTTGGAAATTTCATTATTCACATGTTGGGTCTATGCATCTGTCCTCCAAGCCCTTTTTAAAAATTTCTCTTATTTCCATCTCTTTGTGTTTTTACTTTCTATGTTGAGATATGTTTTGCTTGATCATACAGGTCCAAATTCAATCCCGAACAGAAAATAGAAGCTCCTTCTTTTCCATCTGTGGAATTTGTAAAGTTAAAAAAGAAAACAAAACAAGGAAAAACTCTTTGAATTCCAGAGTCTGTTTTTTTTTTAATCTTCATATATTAGAAGCGAATTTCTTTGAACACCATTGTTATTATCATTTTTTAAATCTCATTCAAAAATTAAAGCTATCATCTTTCTTCTCCAGCAGTTCTGGTATATAAGAAGCTGCCAGTTTTAGGCATTCTGCTTGTTTTCGTCTCTCTGGTTGCTGGGTGCTGTAGGTGTATTGTTATTTTCTTTTTCCTATGCATGGGTGGCTCCATTCACCCCTGGGATATTAGCTGGGCAGTTAAGGAGTCTCTTGAATGATGGCAAGGCCAGGTAGAGGCAGTAATCTGTGCTCCATCGAACTGGTGATGGACCTCCTGGCAAGCAGTCAGCCCTTGCTCATGGAAAGTTCAGTGCGTATGTTGCTGCTCAGGAGGTTCTCCTGGACAACTCTGCTCTAAGCAGTGACTCGGGGATTTATGTACCTTCTATCTAGTGGATCTTTAATCACTTGAGACCTTTTCAGGATCTTCTGTGGGATCTAGTAAATACGGTAAATTCTGTACATTTTAGAAAGTGATGAGTGCTATTAAAATAAAGCAGGATAAGGAGTGTGTATGGATGTATTGGGAATATGTATGGGGGCATAATAATGTTTAAATAGGAATGATCAGAGTGGGCTTTATTAGGAAGTTGACATTTGCGAAAAAACGTCAGAGTGTTGACACATGAGGATAACCAGAGCGAGAACATCCGAGGCCAAGGAGACAGCCAGTGCAAAAGCACTAAAGTGAGAACAAGTCTGGAGTCCTTGGGGAGCAGCTGGTGTGGGGGGAGTGCAGTAGGATGAGTATGGAGACTATTAAGAGATGGGGTTAGGGAGGTAATGGAGGGCCTGATCAGTTAAGAGGTTACTGCAATAATCCAGTAAGGGTTGTGGCTAGCTCTGTGGTGGTGGCAGTGGGGCTGGGAGGAGGGAGTGTAGTGTAAAGCAGTCAGACTTTAAATATGACTTGCAGGTAAAGCAAAAAGGAGTTCCTGACTGATTTGAGGGGCATTGTGAAGTAAAGAAAGGGATTAAGGAATTTATTTATTTAAGCAACATTTATGTAGCACTTACTATGTATAGGCATTTGACAAATATTAACTCATTTAATCCTCATAGCACCCTTAAGGGATATTATTATCTCTCTCTCTCTTTTTTTTTTTGCAGTACGTGGGCCTCACTGTTGTGGCCTCTACCGTTGTGGAGCACAGGCTCTGGATGCGCAGGCTCAGTGGCCATGGCTCATGGGCCCAGCCGCTCCGTGGCATGTGGGATCTTCCCGGACCGGGGCACGAACCTGTGTCCCCTGCATCGGCAGGTGGACTCTCAACCACTGCGCCACCAGGGCAGCCCCAGAGCCTATAATCTTAACCATCATTATTCTACCCTTCTTGTGGGGATTCTGACAGTTCCTGAGAATGTCAATTCCAACTGGACCTTAAGCCACTAGGGAAATAATCACAGAATGGGTCTCTGCATCCACTGGGTCCATGAAAGACTTAGGCCAAAATTACATTTATCACCTGACTTCCATAGGTCCCCATTTGGTCTTGTAGGCCACAGTAGCATTTTGGGTTCTTAGGAATGAGCGTCAACTCAGAGCCAGTCTTCAGTAATCCCAGAAAAGTTTGGGTATTTCCATTTCCATAGTGCACAGTCACCCTGGTAAATTACCACATTCCTTTTGGGGAAGACTGAAAGGAAGATTTGTGATACTTGTGGCACTGGGTCCTTCCTCAAAGGGATCTATGACATTTTAGTAGGACCTCTCTTGGGAAAAGAAAAAAAAAGCTCTTACTTTAAGGAAATTAGACACAAATTCAGAGATTTTGGGCTTGAACAAGTGGAAGGAGGGATGTTATTTACTGAGATGAGAAAGATTATGGGTGATCCAAATTTGATGGTGGCAAGGAGATGATGAGTTTGGTTTGGGGCATATTAACTTTGAGATATTTTTTAGACATCCAAATACAGTTACTGAGTAGATGGTTGGATAGATAAGACAAGATTTCAGAGGAGAGGTCCAGCATGGAAGTATAAATCTGGCAGTCATTAACATAGAGATGGTATTTAATGCCATGAGGCACCCTCAAGTGAGGGTGTGGAGAAAAGAGAGAGGTTCAAGAACCAAGCACTGGGCTTGGAGAAGAGGATAAACCAGTAAGAGAGGCAGTGAATGTGTGTCCATGAATTCCAAGTGAAGGAAGTATTTCCAAGAAATTGAATGCTATCAATTGTATCAGATATTGCTGATAATGCCAAGAGGGATGACTGAACATTGACCATTGGATTCAGCAACATGGAGTTCATTAATGAGCTTTTGGGGAGTGGTGGTGGAAAAGCTTAATTAGAGTGTGGTAACAAAATTGGAGGAATAGATAGTGAGTAGTGAGTAGTCAAATCTTTCAAGAAGTTTTGCTAAAAAGGAGAACAGAGAAATGGGCAGCAGCTGAAGGGGGAAGTACAGTCCAGAGAGGACATTTTTATAAGATGAAAAAGAAAAAAACATGTTTACATGTGTTGGAAATGATCCAATAAATAGACAAGGAAAAATTGATGATATAGGACAGAGAAGGGGACTTTCCTGGAGTAATGCATTTGAATAGGTCAAAGGCTGTTTAATTACAAATGTGAATCAAAGCATAAGCTCTAAACCACAGAGATTTACTCTAATTTCCCACTCTTCTTTTTTCCCCTGCTAGGTCTTCATTGTCAAATCTTTGTAAGAGTCATGTGTTCTTATGAGCCACTATGGAGAGGAACCTCCATTCTTAGACTTATGTTTACATCAGTGCAAACCCACTTTATACTTGGAACTTCACAGTATGCACTCTGAGAATGCCATTTACCATGACTTCAGACAGAAGGAGGTGGCTAGGAGGTGACAATCACTGAATTTTAAGACCTAGGGAATATTTGGTTCCATTTCTCATAGCATGTTGCTCATGTCCTCCACCTTCATATATATTAATCTTGCCCCTGAATATGTACATGGTGTTTCACTGGGAGAGACGACAGTTTCTATCTTCCATTTAAAGCACCACTATAGAGCCTTAGGCCAGCTGTTCCCTGATCTTCACTGTGGTCATCTGCCTTTTAGTATCCTTGATGTTCATTCATTTTCTATTTTTTCTATCACATTATCTATTAGTCTACTTTAACTAAATATTACATTGTTAACAATTGTTTAATCCTCTAGTTATTCCACTTAGAAATCAAGACCCTGTCAGGTAGCTTTTGCCTTAAGAACATTAAAAATTGGAAACCTTTAAACACAAATAATTACAAGGTTTAATTCTCTTTTTCCTTTTATTTTTTCCAAAGCAAACATTTCTTTTTCAGTATTATCTGTAATATCAGGCAAAAATAGATTCCTGGTGGACATAAAGTTGAAGTATTCCAACTGTGGCATGATAGTACAATTGTTTGAGTCTTCATGAAAGAGAAAGACTATTAGATTCTGAAAAATCATCTCCCACTGGCTCTTGTCTGCTGTTATTCTGATTATTCAGTCTCTCTGTGAATCTAATTCTTAATTTAGCAGCTTCTAAATTCAAACCATGGTACATTTTGTGCATCTGGCTGAAGTCACTGTGGGCAGAAGCACCACTGTGACCAACTGAGAATCATTTGAGGGAAGTGAGGACAAGGTCACACGGGTCCCTCGTGCTTGCTGTCTGCTTGCCGAGATGCCAGCCTCCTCCTCCAGGTGATTCCCTTGTTGAGGAGGCTTTGTGCCTTCTTTACCTCCTTCTCTGCAGTGCCCAGCACAGTGTCTGCCTAGATATAGAGGCATCCAAGAAATATTTGTCAGATGAATAAATATATTATGTAATTAATAAACTATATAACCTGGTTGTCAATTTCTGCCTGAAAGTAGCTTGTAGTTGAGAAGATGGAAAGGTAATATATTAAGTTTTCAGCTTCACTGTAAATAAACTCTATTGATCATCCACTCCAATTCCACTCTCAACACTTTTACTCAAATTATCTTTTTTTTGAATGTTTAGTGAAAAGCTTCTAGCAGAGACTGTAATCATTTTCTACTCTCTACCAGGACCTGCTTTCTGTGAGTGTGGACTGCTGTCTCTCACTTCAAAGCCTTTGTAGACACCCACCCCTCTGCCTGGGATGTCCTTCCTCTACCCGTCCACCTGAAAAACTCCTGGGCAGAGAGGCTGAGGGTTTTAGCATAAGAAGCTATTGTTGCAACCGGAGGTGTTGGTTTAACCAAAAGTTTTGGTAGGTGGTTTTGATTTCACCTATCTCTTGTGTGATTAGCTACAATTCTTAACTTCCTAGATCTCAGCTATTTCCTTTGTAAAATGTGGGTAAAGCTGATCTCGATGGACTAGTGTGAAGATTTAGTGAGATATTATATAAACATGGCACAATTATAGGCCTTTAGTTAGTGCTCAGTAATGATAGCTTCTATCACCACCACCAGAACCACCATTTTCACCATCATCGTCATCCTTCAACAGTCAGTTCATAGATGCTCTCCTCTGTGAAAGCCTCCTAGACTCTGGGCAGCATTAGCTATTCCCTTTCATGCATCCTTGTAGCACATTATACACCCAGTTCTCATTGCATTATATCGTCTTTGTTCCTTTTCATGTCGGTTCTCTATGGGGCTGAGCTACTTACTGACAGTAACCTTGTCTTATTAGTCATTAGCTCTCTAGTATCTAGCATCTAACACTGGACCTGTCACCTAAGATTGGCTCATTAAATGTGTATTGAATGACTACAGGAATAAACTAAACTTTTACTTAGGCATAAAGTTGGCATTCACCATATATCTGAAAAAGTAACATGAAAATGATAGACCCAAGTCTGGGAGACTGAAGACAAGTGTAACAATAGTTAATATGGAGATTCAGTAGGATCATATCATTTGTAAGCTCTATGTGCAATTATAGTAAATTGGGACTGGTTTAAACATCAATATACAAGGTAAATTTATGTTCATTTATAGCACTTGGAATATTATTTTATTATTTTAAATAATTGCAAAAATTGTAGGTTTTTTTTAACATATTGTTGGATATGTCTTAATTTTTTTTTTTTTGAGATGGTTTTTTGGTCAAGAATGTAATCCCTGATCAAAATATTACCTCTCTGAGAGACTGCAACTGCTTTAAACTTGTTTTATTACAAGGTTTTAAGGCGCTGTTTTTTTTTTTTTTTTTAAGAAAAACGGAGTCTGCTTGACTTTCATTATGTTGAGTCACCATTCAGTAGTTACCAACTCTGCAAAGCTTGAGGTCAAGGAGGCAAGTATGACAGATGCCGTTTTGAATCTCTCTCTCCTTAAGGCACTCTCTGGTCACTCTCAACAACTTCTTCATCTCCTTCTGACCTCTGAAAGGCTAAAAGCTGATACCAGGTGTTGGGGATGGGGGGATGATTGCTCAGCTGATATTTCAGTAATTTCTGTTGTTTTTGTGGGAATTAATTGGAAATATCTAAGTGGTTAGAAGGTTTGACACTCATTCCTGCATTCATTACAGAAACCCAGATTTCTGGGATGCCTGGGCTCAAATTTGCTTGGATAGCATTTCAAAAGAAAACAGAGGTCATCTTGAGCTTTGGAGACCCAAGTGCATGGTGACTTGGGAGGCCATCGATAGAAAGAACATGGGCTTTGGAGTCACGGAGGTTTGCAGATGTAAACTCTGTCACTGCTAGTGTATTCATTTTTCTAAGCCTTCATTTCCTGATCTTGTATCTAGGTAACTATAATATCTACTTGTAAAGGGTTCTGGTGATGAATAAATACGATGATATCCATTAAGTGTCTAGCATAGTTCCTGGCCCATTTATTATTCAATTTCAATATAAAAGGAAGAGGCTGGGGGAAAAAAAGAAAGATGAAAAGGGAACCTATAGATTGAAAGAGACTTAGAGGACACATCAATTAACTGCAATATATGGAGCTTATTGGGGTCCTTATTTGAACGACTGGGAAATATATTGGGAAGTTTAAATGATGAGTAGACATTTGATGATATTAAGGAGTTATTAACTTTTTAAGATGTGATCGTGGTATTGTTATGTTTAAAAAAATAAGTTCCTAGCTTTTAGAAATACATACTTAAATTTTTATGAATAAAACAAAATTTGCTTATAAACACTTCCACAATAAAAGATTGTACCTATACACTGCTCTTTTTAAAATTCAAGCTTGTCTATATAGATACAAATAAAATTTTGCAAGCAAATAAAATATTCCTGCACATGTGCACTGGGATAGATTAAATGCCAGGCAAGGTTCAGGCACATCTGCTCCGTTTCTACTCTCACTGGTATTAATAATCAAGTGGGAAAGAGTAACATTGTGCTGTGATATTTCACTGTAGGTATTTTTGGTGTTTATTTTTAATATCATGAGTGCTTCTTTTCTGACATTATGAAATAAATGCAAGCAACTCTTAGATATTGTAATTCATATTTAAAATAAAAATTACCACTATTCCTCTTTTAAGCCTCTAGATTTGTTTAATTTTAGACTGTCCTAAGATTGCAAGGTGAGCTGTCAACAAATAAATACATTTTCAAAACTACTGGTCTGTGGAAGTCATGATCTTATTGCTTCTGTACAACTAGAACAAAAGAAATAATGTGGATGCTAACTTTGATATAAATACGAATACACTCAAATACAAGATATTGTATTTATCTGTGTATTGATCTCATTGACTGACTATAATAACACGTTATACACTTTGGGGGAAAACTCTCTAGCAGGAGAGAAACAGGCAAAAACAAGGTTTGGTTCCACTGTGAAATGATCTCACTAAGCTATCTTCCTCAGACGTCAAGGATCACTGAGGTGGGAGTCACTCCTGCCTGCCCTCCCGTTCTCACTGACAACCACACCTTATATTTTAGAAAAGTCAGGTTAATGTACACTCTTCTGTGTTTTCTGTGCTGATGTCTCCTAACTCCTCATCGGCATCAGCTTCACGTCCTTTTCTCCAGCCTCAGAGGAACATGATCTCTTTTCATCAGTCTCGTGATTGTTCTACATTTACTGTTCATCTAGGTTTGAAAAAAAATTCTTTTTTTACATTGTGGTAAAATACACATAACATAAAACTTACCATCTTAACCACTTTTGAACGTACAGCTCAGTAGTGTTAAGTATATTCACAGAAGTCTTTTCATCTGGCAAAACTGAAATTCTATACTCATTAAGCAATAACTCCCATATCCTGAAGTAATAGTTCAAACTTACTTTCCTGGCTTTCTTACCTCTTCCTCACCCACTACAATCAAGGTCCTCTTTGTTTACTTTTCTCCAAGGTCTGCTAGCAGACTCTATTTTTTGGTAGCATTTCACATTCCCACTCCTCCCCCCCATCCCCCACCTCCACCACAGTAATAACTCTCCTGGCTTCACTCCTGTCTTACTGAATGCTCCTTCTTTGTCTCTACTGTTAAGTGTTGCTAAATGTTCTATTGCTAAACATTCTCTAAATGTTATTATTTGTTGGGTTCTTTCTGCCCTTGGCTTTTATCCTATTCTACACCCATCTTTGGTAATCTCACTCACCCACTCCCATGACCTCAGTTTTGAAGTTTCCCACATCTATATAAACTCCAACCCAGGCCCCTTGCAAGATTTATTTTATTACTCCTCTGTGCCAGACACTCTTACAACACTACATTTTCAGAGCTGAATAAGAGAGACATGGACAAGCTAAGTAGCTGCAAAAGAAGCTCTGCCTATTATAATGATAAATCATACTTTTTTTTAAACTTATAATCATATTCTAAAGCCATTCATTATTTTCTTGGCTTCTGTGATACCACAGTATCTTTTTAAAACCATATTTACATCTTCTTCTCAGCATTCAGAGCTTGTTTTTGGGTATCCTCCTCTCCTCCCATTACACCATCTCCTTGGTGTCCCACCCAGTCCCAGGGCTTTTGAAACACTACACAGGGGTGACTTTCAAATCTTTATCTACAGCTCTGACCTCTCCTTGGAGCTCCAGACATGTACACCCATTTGCCAACTTGACATCTCTTCTTGGATTCAATAGTTATCTCACATTTAACATGGTCCCATAGAAATTCCCATTTTCCTCTCTCCAATCTGTTCCTTTCTCAACAAATATTTCCAACATCCACACATTGCACATGCCAAACATTCAGCAGTGTTCTTTGATTCCACTTTTCCTCTTGTTCCCCACGTTTAATCTACCACCAAGTCCTTTTTAACTCTACACACACGTCCCAGTTCCCTCTGCTTCTCTCCATCTCTACTGCCATCACCCTAGTCCCCCTGATCCCTCCCATGAGGACGACTGCAATAGCTTGCCAACTTCTTTCTACTTCTGCTCCTGTCCACCTTCCACAAAGAAGCCCATGATCATCTAAAAATATACACCAACCCCTATCACTTGCCTGCCTAAAACCATGCAGTGACTTCCTATGGCACTTAAAATAAAACCAAAGTATGTTGCCTCAGGTCACATGGCCTTTGAAATCTAGTCTGGGTCTACCTATTCGACTTAATCGCTTACCCCTCACCATTTTAACGCTGTTCACTGGCCTTGTTTCCATTTCTTGAGCTGGCTAAACTTTTGACTTCTTAGCACCAGCTGTCCCTTAGCCTGGAATGCTTACCCCCCAATCATAGAATGACTGATTTTTCTTGTCATTCAGATTCTGCTCAGAGAGGTCTTTCTTTCCATGCAATTTCAAGTAGCCATTGACCAGTCTCTCTTATGTCAACCTATTTTCATTTTTGCACAGTGCTTAATGTTATCTTCTGTTTTTCTTGTTTGTCTCTTTACTTGTCTGGTAATTATCTATCTGACTCTACTAGGATGCTCTGTGAGACCAGAGATACTGTCTCTTTGGTTCATTCCCATATTCCTAGAGGTAGACAGTATCTGGTACTTAAAAGGTACTTTAAAAATGTTTGAATGGATGAACAAAATGTCTCCAGACCTCAAACTTTCTAATTCAATCTCTAAACAGCTGCCAAAGTGAGCTCTTCAAACATCTGTCTCACCAAGTCATTCCCTACTTGAAACATTCCAGAGATGCCACATTGCCAAGAGAATACAATCCAAACTGCTCAGTACAGCACACAAGACACCACAAAATCTGGTCTCTCCTTGCCTCTCCCATCTCATTTCTTACTGAACCTCACTCTGCCCAGTGACCTGCAAGACGCCTAATGACCAGCATGTCCAAGATGTCATGCTCTTTCACGTTCCTGGGTCTTTGATCCACTTTTTCAAGTCTGGACTGTCCTTTCTCCCCATTACTCCTCTCACTCCAACCCCCTTATTTACTCAGTTTTTAAGATACAGCTCAGGTCAGGAAGCCATTCTCACCACCCTATTATCCCAGACTCCAATCTTTTCCTCTATCAATTATACTTGCCTCCATAATAGCTGCTTAACTCTTTACTTCTCCTACTTGCTTTCATGTCTGTCTTTCCACTTGGATTACAAACTCCATGAGGGCAGGCATAGTGTTATATATCTTTTCATATTACATACCATAGTGTGTATATAATTCTATTCCCGGATATGACTCATGGTTGGCACTTACACATGTTAGTTGACTGATTCACTGAATATATGGGTCAAATTATATTACTTATCATAAAAATGCAAGAAACTTGAAAATGCTTGATATCACTTGCCATTGGGTTAACAGATGCTACTCATTATGTTGTGTTTACTGTAGCTCAGGCCCCACTGCATGGTAACTTAGATGAGTAAAGATGAATGTTTTCAAACTCTTAAGAAAAATGTGCTTTGGGAGAACATAGTCAGTTTATCACCTAAAACCAATTCTTAGATCATCACAGTGGAAATGAATGGGACTGACAAGAATTTGAAATACTTAAGGAAAAGTTGATTAAAGAAGGCTTCATGAATGATTAATTATAAAATTTAATATTTGTGGGAGAGAGTTTTACTGACATTTAAATAAATGCCAACGAAACAAGCTGCAGTTAAGCACTTGCCATAGCAAATAAAACATCATCAAGGTATTTGCTCTGAATCACAATTATATAAAAATGGAATGTGCAACTGAAATAAATGTTCATTTATTAGGTTAGGTGTGACTCATTGGTTAAAGTTTTACATTTTGGACCTTGTTTTTACATGACAATTGCAAGTCTTGCTATGCAAAGGTGAGTGTACTACACCTCCTTTCTCTGGGCTCGCAGCCCATCTTCAGTCTACTGTTTTCTGGTTTCCAATTATCTCTGCTTTAACTGACACCTTTTCATAAAGCCTCTAGTGACCTTCTGATGAACATATCCAATGTCCCAGGTTACTTTAATCTTTGAGGCTTTTAATCCATTGATTCAATTAGTATTTATTTATCATCCACTCTGTGTTAGTGTTAGGCACTGAAGTGACACATGGTAATAAAAAAAAAAAGAAAGGACCCCCCCCTCCAAAAACCAAACAAACAAACGAACAAAAACCCACCCAAGAAAATCCCTAAACACAGACACACACAGGAAACAAAAGATAAAAATAAAAATAAAATCAAACCAAATGACAAAGTAAACAACTAAACAACAGACTAAACTACGAAACAAACTTGGTTCCTGACCTCAAATATTCTATCATCTAGTAAGAAAATAGACATTAAATAAATAGGTACAGAGATAAACATTTAATTAAATTGTGATGAGTGCTATGAACAGTGAAGCACATGATGTTCTGAGAAACAGTAACAGGGTACCCAATTTGAATTGAGGATAAAGGCAGAACCTCTGAGGAAGAGACTTGAAGGAGGAGAAGGGAGAAAAAGTCCAAATGGAGAGAGGAAAATAAATAATAGCTTGGAAAATATGTTTGGTTGGCTAACATGTGAAGAATATGAATCCTGTTTGGCTTGATCATTTCCGCAAAGCAGCAGATGAAGAGGAGGAATTGTCAGCTATCACAAATAAACCAAAGAGTTGTGGGGATACATAGGATACAGTCAAAGAGAAAGTATTCTGGAGCCATATTTTAAAGCAGACAAGAGAGAGACTAGCTTGCAACATTTTCTTCATTTTGAGGTAATTCAGAGAAAAAGGAGAGAAAGCCAAATTGCTTAAGCATACATATAAAAAATGTGGAGTGTATTATGCAGATACGCCATCAGAAGAAAGAAAAGAAGTTAGGTACCTGTCAAGACACTGATTCTGCTACATTCCATCCAACATACAAGGGAATTTCTGGGAAGATGTTTTTCCTTCTGACATATAGCAGACCTTCCCTTAATCCTTGATGGTACATAAATGTTGGGCACATCCATGGCCTCAAGGTTGGGGAAGATGAAGTCATTGGCTGAAAATTGTTTTATACGTCTAGGATTGCAAACAATAAGTATGAAAGAGAAACTGATAGGTTTTGCAGAAATGAAACTTCCTTTGTGTGGTTAGTACATGTGATTAAACAAGAACTGCAAAGTGTACTTGCCACCCTGTTTGGGCTTTTCTGGACCTTTGGCACTTTCATTCCTTGTACAGAAATAGGGGAAAAGTCTTTCTCTTTTTAAAAATGAAAAAAAAATTTCCTAAGGCAGTAGTTCTCCACCTTGTCTACACATCAAGATTACCTTGGGTCACTTTGAAAATTCCATGTGCCTTGGAAGCACTTCAGGACCTCCTTATCAGTGTGTCTGGGACGGGTTCAGGGATCAGTAGTTTAAAAATCTTCCCAAGTGATTCTGATGTGCTGCCAAGTTTAAGACCTATTTTAGTAAGTAAGTCTTTGTTTATCTATTCTTTCTTTTTTCTTTTTAAAATAATTCCTTTTCTGAAAATTAAATGAGCATTGAAATAAACCCCAAACTTAAATGATCAGATTTCTTAAAATAAAAAGGAGGAGCTTAGAAACTTCCACTAGAATGTTTGTGATCTTACTGTCCTGCCCTCAACACCCTGCTTTGTAGGTGGTGATGAGTAGCTGGGCCACAGGTCCCCATAGGTGAGTCTGACTTTGGCTGGAGGACTTGTTAGGGTTTTCCAAATATTCTCACTCACCACAACCTCTGTACGACTCCAGATGTCTACAACGGTCCTCTATCTAGTATTCTCTGCCTTTGACAGACCACATGTTCTAACCAGGCCTTCTGAAAATTGGGCCCCTGGAGCCATACCAGCTTCCCCCATCTGCTATTACTTCCCTTCACTTTGCTCTCAGTTTCCTCTAGCAGATGTCAACACATAGGTGTACAACACTTTATCTGCAACCCTTGGGTCCACGTGGGTACTGGAATTCAGCATGTCTTAGACTTTGGAAAGGTAGATTCTGCATTCCACATCTTACATACTTCCCTTAGTGTGGCTGGAGGAGCACCCTGTAATCAGGCACTTGCATGTTTCTTCAGGAAACACAGGACTACTCCTATGAATTGGGATGAGCAATGACTACAAACAGTCTCATGTCTATTCAGTTCAAGTTTTGCCACCAAATGATATTGCTAGAACTTTATGAATAAAAAAACTTTAGGAATGGAGGACCTGTGGTAGCTGCATTATTTAAAACTTGTTTTGCAAGATTGCCTTTTCACTGACTTTACTGGTTTTTCTCATTGCTTATAACAGAAACATTGTAACATGAAGTTAAACAGATTTCCATTGTCAGTTGCTTTGAGTGTTAATACTTTCCATTTGGTCAGCAATGGAAACCTCAGATAACCCCAGATTTTTTTTGTTGGGGGAGAATAAAACTAAAATAGATTAAACAAACAGACCTTTAGAAGCTGTTACCATTGAACCCTTGTGACTCAAGCTCAGAAAATGAAATAGCTGACTTAAACCTTAGGTGGGCCATTTCACCCATGGTCATCTTAGTAACTCTCTTCAGCCTTCAGATGTCTTTCTCCACTCTAATTTTACATTATTTAGTCTTCATAGTTGTATTAGCGGAATTTCTGTTATATTGGCCTTCCTCATATCTGTCAGGACTTGGGGCTGGGGGTGTCAGGGCGGCGGGAGGTGGGCATGTTGTGGAGACTGAACTGTTAAATATCATGTGACCTCGTCGTTTTCACAGGCTGGTAAGGCCCAAGAGAACTCTGAGTTATGTGTATCTATTTCCCTATTAGATTAGCTACTCTTTTTTTTTTTTTTTTTTGCGGTACGTGGGCCTCTCACTGTTGTGGCTTCTCCCGTTGTGGAGCACAGGGTCTGGACGTGCAGGCTCAGTGGCCATGGCTCACAGGCCCAGCCGCTCTGCAGCATGTGGGATCCTCCCGGACCTGGGCACGAACCTACGTCCCATGCATCGGCAGGCAGACTCTCAACCACTGCACCACCAGGGAAGCCCCTAGCTACTCTTTAAGAGCAGATTTTCTTCCCTGTGTGCCCCTTAGATCATGTGGTATAGTTCATGGGTGGTTTAAAAAATCCTATTGTTTTCTTAATAATAGTTGATAGTACAATTTCTTTTGGAAATAAGTGGTCTTAAAAGAAGAAAATACCTTGGAGCATTTGGGTATGAAAAAATAGGCCCACCGTAGGATTCAGAGTGTGGGGCAGAACAAATGGAGGCTAGAATTACTTTGCATTAAAAAAAAAATTGATGGTGGTAGGAGGGGACAGTTAGGAGAGAGAATGGCTGAGCAACATGGAAAATAAGCCAAAAGACTCTCTAGAACAGAATGACTATTAATTCCAGTTGTGATGAGTCTGCAGTGCAAACCCCATCTATTTCTTAATTTCTCTAAACTTTTTGTAACATCTGCTACACAAAGGCTTTGTGTGCATAATTTTGTTTGTGTGTGTGTGTATGTAAAACTAAGAAAGGTAGCTGAAAAACCCATGCAGTAACGAGCAAGTTGCAAGATACCAAGTGGAGAACAAGAAGTCAGCTGAAGCAGGAGACAGTTATGAGAACATAAGTCCCCCAGGAATGTACAGAAATCTTGGACAGGGACTTGGACTTTCAACATGAGGTATGCTGGAGACCATTCTTGTCTAGATTTTAAGAGTCAATTTGACCCTGGATGTCATCTAAATTAAGTAATAAATGCTCTACAAAGGTTACAAATGACATTACAAAATGATAAACACTGGACTTAGTAGAATGTTACAATTATCTGTAAAATGCAAAGAGTCCTGGAGAAGAAATTAGAAGTCCTGGGTTTGAATTCTTTTTTTTTTTTCTTCAACTCCCAGCATCTTTATTTTTCCTAGAATCTAGATACAATGAACTCTAGCAGGGCAGTTATTACTATTTAAGCCTTACACTTTAGATTCTTTAAACTACTTCAAAATTTGTAAATCTGAGAATGCACATTCCAATAACCGCAAAACTAAAATTTGAGATTATACCAAAAAATTTACTCAATGTTGATGTGACTACACAAAATTTTGTGTGCAACACATGGACTTTAGTATTGCAGAATTTGGCCTTTTTTTAAAATTGAAGTATAGTTGATTTACAATGTTGCAATTGTTTCAGGTGTACAGCAAAGTGATTCAGTTATATATGCATACATATATCTATTCTTTTTCAGATTCTTTTCCATTATAGGTTATCATAAGATATCGAATACAGTTTCCTGTCCTATACAGTAAATCCTTGTTGTTTATCTATTTTATATATTGTAGTGTGTATCTGTTCATTTCAAACCCCTAATTTATCTCTCCCCCTCCCCCTTCCCCTTCAGTAACCATAACATTTTTCTATGTGTGTGAGTCTATTTTTGTTTTGTAAATAAGTTCATTTGTATCATTTTTTTTAAGATTCCACATATAAGTGATATCATATGATATTGGTCTTTGTCAGACTGACTTCACTTAGTATGATAACTTCTAGGTCCAGCCATGTTGCTGCAAATGTTAATATTTCATTCTTTTTAATGGCTGAATAATATTCCATTGTATATATATATACCCCATCTTCTTTATCCATTCATCTGTCAATGGGCATTTAGGTTCCTTCCATGTCTTGGCTATTGTAAATAATGCTGCTGTGAGAATTGGGGTGCATCTATCTTTTCAAATTAGAATTTTCATCTTTTCTGGATATATGAATTTGGCCTTCTTACAAGAACTTAGCTATAAACAAAAATACTTTTTGCTTGTCTGTCCTAACCTATGAAGGGTTGCAACCAACAGACTCCCTCCCACAGCTTTTCACTGTGTCCCTAAAAAACATAGAAGATTCTTCCTCTTAGACAAGGGGGAAGAAATCCAAAATTCTGACCCAGAAAAAAATGTTAACCCAGAATTATCAAATTTTGGTTTCGGCAGATAAAACACCAAAAATAGATTATAGGAAACGCTTACTTAAATCTTTTACCTAAGTAGTACTATAGGAATTTACAGTCTTGACCAGAAGAGGACACAGGTTTCTCATTAAACTTTATTTTAATGGGTCTCAAAATTCTGTGACAGATTTTTGGTCAAATTGTTTCTATTAAAAATTACTGATTTGGGGCTTCCCTGGTGGAACAGTGGTTGAGAGTCCGCCTGCCGATGCAGAGGACACGGGTTCGTGCCCCGGTCCGGGAGGATCTCACATGCTGTGGAGTGGCTGGGCCTGTGAGCCATGGCCGCTGAGCCTGCACGTCCAAAGCCTGTGCTCCGCAACGGGAGAGGCCACAACAGTGAGAGGCCTGCGTATCACCAAAAAAAAAAAAAAAAAAAAAAAAAAAAAAATTTACTGATTTTAAAAACTAATAACTTAAAACTGTCGTATGCACACAAAAACAAGTGGTTCACAACACATTTTCCTTTTTTTCTGAAAGTTTTACGATGCATTATCATTAACCAGTTTTTTACCGTTAAACTTAAATGGACAACAGAAACAAACAGTCCTGAGAATGTTCTTCCACAACTGATTAAAAATGGGGTGTCAGGTATTAGGGGTATTATTCACTTAACCTTCTGAACTTTCTGGGTCATCCACTGTTTTGATGGCACCCAAGACATGTCTGTTTCATGTCACAAACAGCAAAATGACCCTGAGGAGGATTGTCAGAAAAGTGCTCAAAATACATGAGCTTTCCAGCAACCATATGAACCATGCCAGCATCACCAGCTTTACAGAATTGGGAGCCATCTTCCAGCTTCTTCCCAGAATAGCAGTCAACATTCCTCTTCAGCCCAGCAAACTTGCAAGCAACATGAACTATTTGATAATCCTGCACAAGTGCATAGCCAGCACTGATTTGGCCTGGATGGTACAGGATAATCACCTGAGCTGTGAAGGCAGCTGCTTCCATTGGTAGGTCATTTATTTATTTATTTATTTTTGGCTGTGCTGGGTCTTGGTCGTTGTGTGCAGGCTTTCTCTAGTTGCAGAGAGTGGGGGCTACTCTTTGTTGCGGTGAGTGGGCTTCTCATTGTGGTGGCTTCTCTGGCTGCGGAGCACGGGCTCTAGGCACATGGGCTTCAGCAGTTGTGGCATGTGGGTTCAATAGTTGTGGCTTGTGGGCTCTAGAGACCAGGCTCAGTAGTTGTGGTGCATGGGCTTAGTTACTCTGCGGCATGTGGGATCTTCCAGGACCAGGGATTGAACCCGTGTCCCCTGCATTGGCAGACAGATTCTTAACCACTGTGCAACCAGGGAAGTCCCTGGTGGGTCATTTTTGCTGTCACCAGCCACAGTGTCACAGCAAACATCACTGACAGAAATGTTCTTGACATTGAGGCCCACCTTGTCCCAAGATAGAGCTTCACTAAAAGCTTTAGGATGCATTTCAACAGACTTGACTTCAATTGTAATGGTGACTAGAGCAAAGGTGACCATTATGCTGGGTTTGAGAACACCAGTCTCCACAGGGACAGTGACAATACTACCAATTTTGTAGACACCCTGCAGGGGCAGACCCAAGGGTTTGTCAGTTGGAAGACTTGGTGGCAGGATGCAATCCAGAGCTTCAAGCATGGTGGTTTCACTGGCATTGATTGCCATCTTTATGAGTGACTTTCCATCCTTTGAGTCAAAACATGTTTGTACTTGGCTGCAGCATGTTGTCACCATTCCAACCAGAAACTGGCACAAATGCCACTGTGTTGGGGTTGTAGCCAATTTTCTTAATGTAAATGCTGACTTTCTTAATGATTTCCTCATATCTCTTCTGGCTGCCGGGTGGCTCAGTGGAACCCATTTTAACACCAACAGTTAGTTGTCTCACCCACAGTCTATAAGTCAGAAGTACATGCTCACAGGTCTGCTCATTCTTGGAGATCCCTGCTTCAACTTCACCAATGCCAGCAGCAGCAGTCAGCACAGCACAGTCAACCTAGGGTGTGCCTATAGGCATGTTTTGGGTAGTCTCTGTGTCCTGGGGCATCAATGATACTACCTGCTGGTCTTGAATTTCTACAGGGGGATATCAGTGGTGATACCAAGCCTATGTTCAGCTTTCAGTTTGCCCAATACCCAGGCATACTTGAAGGAGTCCTTTCTCATATCAGCAGCCTCATTCTCAAGTTTTTTCTTTGGTTCTTTTGTTGATCCCACCACATTTGTAGACCAGATGGCCAGTGGTGGTAGACTTGCTCTAATCTATGTGTCTGGTGACAACAATATTGATATGAATCATTTTCTTTCCCATTTTGGCTTAGATTTAGTTGTGATACTTGTGATCTGGTGGTAAATCTGTTGTGAAAAAGTAGGTTTGAATTCTGTGGCATTAAGTAATGATGTGACTTTGGGAAGATGCTTAATTACTCTGAGCTGCAGTTTTCTTACCTGTCAAAGGATAGAAGAAATTAATTATTGGTTCTTTTATCTGTAAAATGGCTCCAATGGTAACTAAGATGCCTTAGGAAGGAGCACAGAATTTGGAATCAGAAGAAATATACCTATGTTTGCATCCTGCTCCTGCCACTCTCTGGCTGTGTGACCTTCAGTTAGCTACTTAAATTCCTAAGCCTTGGTTTCTTCATCTATAAAGTAGTAATAATAACACCTATGCCTCAGATGGCTCTGAAAGGATTAAATATTTTGGCCTAGGTAGAGATGCTTGATAAATATTAGGCCCATCTCTTTCAGATTTAAATTCAATTTCTTTGCTCAGTTTCCTTCTTCATGGCCATGAAAGAGAAAAATTTCTGGCTCTGTTTTGCAGGATGGCCCAACTTCATACCAACTCACCTCTGTGGAACAGAAAAGGAAATAATGTTAATTCATCTTTGCACTTGTCAATTATATGGAATTTAACAGCAATATTCAAATCTGTATGCTGCTATGGTTACTGGTATAGTGTATTAAGTATTACCCGAGAAAGCTCTATTTAAGAATGGCATCCAGAGAGGTGGTAAATTTTGCCTACAGATTCTTTCACTACTATGTAGCTTCTATATCTGCTGTAAAGATAATATTTTCCCTGTGTCAGTTCGAAGTCCCAAGTCTCTTTGTATTAATAATCCTGGAAGACACAGTGATAGTGGAACTCTTGTTCACTTTTATTTTCCCCTGGGAATAATTGGAGGCTGTAGCCATCACCCACCTCACTCCTAACCCCAATAAGCTAGGAGTAACTCCATTTAGGTTTATAGCAAAAGGGTGCCCACAGCAAAGAAGGTATGAAACCCTCAGTTTTCCTATGCAAATGGGAAGTCCATTTCTTGATCTGGACCTTGTCCTAACGTTTCTTCTCACTAAATACCCAACCATCATAAGGATGCCTTGGACAAAACTTTATCTCACTAAATACTGCTTTTGCAGTATTGTTGAATAACAGCAAGAGCAAGGGCACAAGTCTGTCTGTTCATATTTCTTGGGTGCCTACACTTTCTGTCTCCCTAGGATCCTAGTATCATGAAAGGGGAAAGGGAGCTTTTCCCAATACCTAAGAAGTGTTGATGGGCTACTTTTTCTGTCCTAAATCTTGTATTTCCTATTGGACTTATGATGTATCAATTTCACCCACAGTGTGTATCTGAGCTTTACCTACCAAAGAAAGTTAGATTTAGGGGAGTGGGTCTGAGAATGGGTGGAAAGTGATGTACAAGTATATTATTCTTAATTTTGGTTCACATTTTCAACTGTTATCTTAATGGGAGGAGTATATACTGCATTGACCCAACCCCTTTATAATCACTCTTAGGTTGAAATGATAGTGCTAAGCTGATGAAGAATTTCCAAATGATTATTGTATTTCAGAAGATGCTCTTCTAGGCATTGTGTTAATATGTGCTGCCTATATTTCTGACCTAATATTTATTTTTATTTGTATGGCCCATAATCTTTCTGTGATAAGTATTAACGATTCTAAATTCTAAATTCCTAAAAGAGATGAGCAGATTATGAAAGTTTCTCTACCATGTTGTCATTAAGATGGTAATGGAGTACAAAGATTGTTGGTACTGATCCAATTTATTTTGCCTTGGAAATACACAATGCCCTAAATTATAAATATACCTTAAACTGAGAGGTTCAGTGCTTCAGTGTAGATATAACATCGACACTATGTCTTAGATTTTTTAAAAACATCTTTATTGGAGTATAATTGCTTTAAAATGGTGTCTTAGTCTCTGTTTTATAACAAAGTGAATCAGCTATACATATATATATATATATTCCCATCTCCTCCCTCTTGTGCCTCCCTCCCACCCTCCCTATCCCACCCCTCTAGGTGGTCACAAAGCACCAAGCTGATCTCCATGGGCTATGTGGCTGCTTCCCACTAGCTATCTAATTTTCATTTGGTAGTGCTGATATGTCCATGCCAATCTCTCACTTCGTCCCAGCTTACCCTTCCCCCTCCCCATGTCCTCAAATCCATTCTCTATGTCTGCATCTTTATTCCTGTCCTGCCCCTAGGTTTGTCAGAACCATTTTTTTTCTTTTTTTTTAGATTCCATATATGTGTTAGCATACGGTATTTGTTTTTTCTTTCTGACTTACTTCACTCTGTATGACAGACTCTAGGTCAATCCACCTCACTACAAATAACTCAATTTCATTTCTTTTTATGGCTGAGTAATATTCCATTGTATACATGTGCCACGTCTTCCTTATCCATTCATCAGATGATGGACACTTAGGTTGCTTCCATCTCCTGGCTATTGTAGAGCTGCAATGAACATTGTGGTTCATGACACATTTTTTTTAACATCTTTATTGGAGTATAATTGCTTTACAATGTTGTGTTAGTTTCTGCTTTATAACAAAGTTAATCAGTTATACATAAACATATGTTCCCATATCTCTTCCCTCTTGCATCTCCCTCCCTCCCACCCTCCCTATCCCACCTCTCTAGATGGTCACAAACCACCGAGCTGATCGCCCTGTGTTATGAGGCTGCTTCTCACTAGCTATCTATTATATGTTTCGTAGTGTGTATATGTCCATGCCACTCTCTCACTTTGTCACAGCTTACCCTTCCCCCTCCCCATATCCTCAGGTCCATTCTCTAGTAGGTCTGTGTCTTTATTCCCGTCTTACCTCTAGGTTCTTCATGACCCTTTTTTTTTTCTTAGATTCCATATATATGTGTTAGTATACGGTATTTGTTTTTATCTTTCTGACTTACTTCGCTCTCTATGACAGACTCTAGGTCCATCCACCTCACTACAAATAACTCAATTTCATTTCTGTTTATGGCTGAGTAATATTCCATTGTATATATGTGCCACATCTCCTTTATTCATTCATCTGTTGATGAACACTTAAGTTGCTTCCATTTCCTGGCTATTGTAAATAGAGCTGCAATGAACATTTTGGTACATGTCTCTTTTTGAATTCTGGTTTTTTTTTTTTTGCTTTTTTTTTTTATTAGTTTCTGCTTTATAACAAAGTGAATCAGTCATACATATACATCTGTTCCCACATCCCCTCCCTCATGCATCTCCCTCCCTCCCACCCTCCCCATCCCACCCCTCCAGGCGGTCACAAAGCACCGAGCTGATCCCCCTGTGCTCTGCGGCTGCCCCCCACCATCCATCTACCCTACGTTTGGCAGTGTATATATGTCCATGTCTCTCCCTCGCTTTGTCACAGCTTAACCCTCCCCCTCCCCATATCCTCAAGTCCATTCTCAAGCAGGTCTGCGGCTCCATTCCCATCCCACCCCCAGGTTCTTCATGACATTCCCTTTTAAAAATTCCATATATATGTGTTAGCATACGGTATTTGTCTTTCTCTTTCTGACTTACTTCACTCTGTATGACAGACTCTAGGTCTATCCACCTCATTACAAATAGCTCAGTTTCGTTTCTTTTTATGGCTGAGTAATATTCCATTGTATATATGTGCCACATCTTCTTTATCCATTCATCCGATGATGGACACTTAGGTTGTTTCCATCTCCGGGCAATTGTGAATAGAGCTGCAATGAACATTTTGGTACATGTATCTTTTTGAATTATGGTTTTCTCAGGGTATATGCCTAGTAGTGGGATTGCTGGGTCATATGGTAGTTCTATTTTTAGTTTTTTAAGGAACCTCCATACTGTTCTCCATAGTGGCTGTACCAATTCACATTCCCACCAGCAGTGCAAGAGTGTTCCCTTTTCTCCACGCCCTCTCCAGCATTTATTGTTTCTAGATTTCTTGATGATGGCCATTCTGACTGGTGTGAGATGATATCTCATTGTAGTTTTGATTTGCATTTCTCTAATGATTAATGATGTTGAGCATTCTTTCATATATTTGTTGGCAGTCTGTATATCTTCTTTGAAGAAATGTCTATTTATGTCTTCTGCCCATTTTTGGATTTTTTTTTTGTTGTTGTTGTTGTTGTTATTGGGCTGCATGACCTGTTTATAAATTTTGGAGATTAATCCTTTGTTAGTTGCTTCATTTGCAAATATTTTCTCCCATTCTGAGGGTTGTCTTTTGGTCTTGTTTATGGTTTCCTTTGCTGTGCAAAAGCTTTGAAGTTTCATTAGGTCCCATTTGTTTTTATTTCCATTTCTCTAGGAGGTAGGTCAAAAAGGATCTTGCTGTGATTTATGTTATAGAGTGTTCTGCCTATGATTTCCTCTAAGAGTTTGATAGTTTCTGGCCTTACATTTAGGTCTTTAATCCATTTTGAACTTATTTTTGTGTATGGTATGAGGGAGTGATCTAATCTCATACTTTAACATGTACCTGTCCAGTTTTCCCAGCAGCACTTATTGAAGAGGCTGTCCTTTCTCCACTTTACATCCTTGCCTCCTTTGTGAAAGAAAAGGTGACCATATGTGCGTGGGTTTATCTCTGGGCTTTCGATCCTGTTCCATTGATCTATCTTTCTGTTTTTGTGCCAGTACCATACTGTCTTGATTACTGTAGCTTTGTAGTATAGTCTGAAGTCAGGGAACCTGATTCCTCCAACTCCGTTTTTCGTTCTCAAGATTGCTTTGGCTATTCAGGGTCTTTTGTGTTTCCATACAAATTGTGAAATTTTTGTTCTAGTTCTGTGAAAACTGTCAGTGGTCGTTTGACAGGGGTTGCACTGAATCTGTAGATTGCTTTGGGTAGTAGAGTCATTTTCACAGTGTTGATTCTTCCAATCCAAGAACATGGAATATCTCTCCATCTATTTGTATCATCTTTAATTTCTTTCATTAGTGTCTTATAATTTTCTGTATACAGGTCTTTTGTCTCCTTAGGTAGGTTTATTCCTAGGTATTTTATTCTTTTTGTTGCAATGGTAAATGGGAGTGATTTCTTGTTTTCACTTTCAGATTTTTCATCATTAGTGTATAGGAATGCCAGAGATTTCTGTGCATTAATTTGGTATCCTGCTACTTTACCAAATTCATTGTTTAGCTCTAGGAGTATTCTGGTACCATCTTTAGGATTATCTATGTATAGCATTATGTCATCTGCAAACAGTGACAGCTTTACTTCTTCTTTTCCGATTTGGATTCCTTTTATTTCCTTTTCTTCTCTGACTGCTGTGGCTAAAACTTCCAAAACTATGTTGAATAAGAGTGGTGAGAGTGGGCAACCTTGTCTTGTTCCTGATCTTATTGGAAATGCTTTCAGTTTTTCACCATTGAGGACGATGTTGGATGTGGGTTTTTCATATGTGGATTAAATGGATTAAAGACCTAAATGTAAGGCCAGAAACTATCAAACTCTTAGAGGAAAACATAGGCAGAACACTCTATGACATAAATGACAGCAAGATCCTTTTGGACCCACCTCCTAGAGAAATGGAAATAAAAACAAAGATAAACAATGGGACCTAATGAAACTTCAAAGCTTTTGCACAGCAAAGGAAACTATAAACAAGACCAAAAGACAACCCTCAGAATGGGAGAAAATATTTGCAAGTGAAGCAACTGACAAAGGATTAATCTCCAAAATTTATAAGCAGCTCAGGCAGCTCAATAGCAAAAAAAAAAACAACCCAATCCAAAAATGGGCAGAAGACTTAAATAGGCATTTCTCCAAAGAAGATATACAGACTGCCAACAAACACATGAAAGAATGCTCAACATCATTAATCATTAGAGAAATGCAAATCAAAACTACAATGAGATATCATCTCACACCAGTCAGAATGGCCATCATCAAGAAATCTAGAAACAATAAATGCTGGAGAGGGTGTGGAGAAAAGGGAACACTCTTGCACTGCTGGTGGGAATGTGAATTGGTACAGCCACTATGGAGAACATTATGGAGGTTCCTTAAAAAACTAAAAATAGAACTACCATATGACCCAGCAACCCCACTACTAGGCATATACCCTGAGAAAACCATAATTCAAAAAGAGACATGTACCAAAATGTTCATTGCAGCTCTATTCACAATAGCCAGGAGCTGGAAACAACCTAAGTGTCCATCATCGGATGAATGGATAAAGAAGATGTGGCACATATATACAATGGAATATTACTCAGCCATACAAAGAAACGAAACTGAGCTATTTGTAATGAGGTGGATAGACCTAGAGTCTGTCATACAGAGTGAAGTAAGTCAGAAAGAGAAAGACAAATACCGTATGCTAACACATATAGATGGAGAGAAAAAACAATGTCATGAAGAACCTAGGGGTAAAATAGGAATAAAGACACAGACCTGGGCTTCCCTGGTGGCGCAGTGGTTGAGAGTCCGCCTGCCGATGCAGGGGACACGGGTTCGTGCCCCGGTCTGGGAGGATCCCACATGCCGCGGAGCGGCTTGGCCAGTGAGCCATGGCCGTTGAGCCTGCGTGTCCGGAGCCTGTGCTCCGCCGTGGGAGAGGCCACAACAGTGAGAGGCCCACATACCGCAAAAAAAAAAAAAAAAAAAAGACACAGACCTACTTGAGAATGTACTTGAGGATATGGGAAGGGGGAAGGGTAAGCTGTGACAAAGCGAAAGAGAGGCATGGACATATATACACTACCAAACGTAAGGTAGATAGCTAGTGGGAAGCGGCCACATAGCACAGGGAGATCAGCTCGGTGCTTTGTGACCGCCTGGAGGGGTGGGATAGGGAGGGTGGGAGGGAGGGAGATGCAAGAGGGAAGGGATGTGGGAACAGATGTATATGTATGACTGATTCACTTTGTTATAAAGCAGAAACTAATAAAAAAATAAAAATAAATAAAGCATGTGTGGAAAGCAAGAACAGTAACAAATAAAAGCCTTCTGATCATCTTCAAAAAAAAAAATGTGAGCGCCCGTGGGTGGAGGGTCCGGGAGCTGGGGAGGTGGCGGGTGCAGGGTGGCGGGGAGAGGGGAGCTGATTGGCCCTGAGTTTAGCGGGGTCGCAGGGACCGGCCCCGAGCAGCTGCAACCCTGGCCTATAGAAAGCCTGGGGCAGGACAGACCCACGAGTTGGCTGGGAAGGGCAGTATTGAGAAAAATGTGTATTCTGTTGTTTTTGGATGGAACGTCCTATAAATATCAATTAAGTCCATCTTGTTTAATGTATCATGTAAAGCTTGTGTTTCCTTATTTATTTTCATTTTTGATAGTCTGTCCTTTGGTGAAAACGGGGTTTTAAGGTCCCCTACTATGAATGTGTTACTGTCAATTTCCCCTTTTAAGGCTGTTAGTACTTGCCTTATGTATTGAGGTGCTCCTATGTTGGGCACATAAATATTTACAATTGTTATATCTTCTTCTTGGATCAATCCCTTGATCATGGTGTAGTGTCCTTCTTTGTCTCTTGTAATAGTCTTTATTTTAAAGTCTATTTTGTCTGATATGAGAATTGCTACTCCAGCTTTCTTCTGATTTCCATTTGCATGGAATATCATTTTTCATCCCCTCACTTTCAGTCTGTATGTGTCTCTAGGTCTGAAATGAGTCTCTTGTATACAGCATATATATGTGTCTTGCTTTTGTATCCATTCAGACAGTCTGTGTCTTTTGGTGGGATCATTTAATCCATTTACCTTTAAGGTAATTATCGATATGTATGTTCCTATTCCCATTTACTTAATTGTTTTGGGTTTGTTATTATAGGCCTTTTCTTTCCTTGTGTTTCTTGCCTAGAGAAGATCCCTTAGCATTTGTTGTAAAGCTGGTTTGTTGGTGCTGAACTCTCTCAGATTTTGCTTTTCTGTAAAGGTTTTAATTTCTCCATCAAGTCTGAATGAGATCCTTGCTGGGTAGAGTAATCTTGGTTGTAGGTTTTTCTTTTTCATCACTTTAAATATGTCCTGCCAGTCCCTTCTGGCTTGCAGAGTTTCTGCTGAAAGATCAGCTGTTAATCTTATGGGGATTCCCTTGTGTGTTACTTGTTGTTTTTCCCTTGCTGCTTTTAATATGTTTTCTTTGTATTTAATTTTTGACAGTTTGATTAATATGTGTCTTGGCATGTTTCTCCTTGGATTTATCTTGTATGGGACTCTCTGTGCTTCGTAAACTTGATTAATTATTTCCTTTCCCATACTAGGGAAGTTTTCAACTATAATCTCTTCAAATATTTTCTCAGTCCCTTTCTTTTCCTCTTCTTCTTCTGGAACCCCTATAATTTGAATGTTGGTGCATTTAATGTTGTCCCAGAGGTCTCTGAGACTGTCCTCTGTTCTTTTCATTCTTTTTTCTTTAGTCTGCTCTGCAGTAGTTATTTCCACCAGTTTATCTTCCAGGTCACTTATCTGTTCTTCTGGCTCAGTTATACTGCTATTGATTCCATCTAGAGTATTATTAATTTCATTTATTGTGTTGTTCATCATTGCCTGTTTCATCTTTAGTTCTTCTAGGTCCTTGTTAACTGTTTCTTGCATTTTCTCTATTCTATTTCCAAGATTTTGGATCATCTTTACTATCCTTATTCTGAATTCTTTTTCTGGTAGACTGCCTATTTCCTATTCATTTGTTAGGTCTGGTGGGTTTTTATCTTGCTCCTTCATCTGCTGTGTGTTTTTCTGTCTTCTCATTTTGCTTATCTTACTATGTTTGGGGTCTTTTTTGCAGGCTGCAGGTTCGTAATTCCCGTTGTTTTTGGTGTCTGTCCCCAGTGGCTAAGGTTAGTTCAGTGGGTTGTGTAGGCTTCCTGGTGGAGGGGACTAGTGCCTGTGTTCTGGTGGATGAGGCTGGATCTTGTCTTTCTGGTGGAGAGGTCCACGTCTGGTGTTGTGTTTTGGGGTGTCTGTGGACTTATTATGATATTAGGGAGCCTCTCTGCTAATGGGTGGAGTTGTGTTCCTGTCTTGCTAGTTGTGTAGCATAAGGTGTCCAGCAATGTAGCTTGCTGGTTGTTGATTGGAGCTGGATCTTACTTATCATTGAGATGGAGATTTCTGGGGGAGCTTTCACCATTTGATATTACATGGAGCCAGGAGCTCTCTGTTGGACCAATACCTTGAACTTGTCTCTCCCACCTCAGAGGCACAGACCTGACACCCAGCCGGAACACCAAGACCCTGTCAGACATATGGCTTTGAAGAAAGGGGAGAAAAAAGAAAGAGAAAAAATAATAAAATAATATAATTAAAATAAAAAAACTAAAAAATTAAAAATTAAAAAATTAGAAAGTCATAAAAAAGAGCAAAAAAAAAAGGAATAAAGAAATAAGAGAGCAACCAGACCAAATAATAAATCCACCAATGATAACAAACACTAAAAAGTATACTAAAAAAAAAAAAAGGACAGAGAGAATCCTAGGGTAAATGATAAAAGCAAAGCTATATAGACAAAATTACACAAAGAAGCATACACATACATACTAACAAAAAGAGAAGGAAAAAAGTTGTGTATATATAAAAAAAAAAGGAAGAAAGCAACCAAATCAATAAACAAATCTACCAGTGGTAATAAACTGTACATACCAAATTAAGATAAACCTTAAACCAGAAACAAATTAGATGCAGAAAGCAAACCCCAAGTCTACAGTTGCTCCCAAAGTCTACCGCCTCAATTTTGGGATGATTCGTTGTCTATTCAGGTATTCCACAGACGCAAGGTACATCAGGTTGATTGTGGAGATTTAGTCCGCTGCTCCTGAGGTTGCTGGGAGAGATTTCCCTTTTTCTTCTTTGTTCGCACAGCTCCTGGGGTTCAGTTTTGCATTTGGCTGCACCTTTGCGTGTAGGTCGCCTTAGGGAGAGTGTTATTCGCTCAGACAGGACGGGGTTAAAGGAGCAGCTGATTTGGGGGCCCTGGCTCACTCAGGCTGGGGGAAGGGAGGGATACAGATGTGGGGTGAGCCTGCGGCAGCAGAGGCCAGCATGACGTTGCATCAGCCTTAGGTGCACCATGTGTTCTCCCAGGGAAGTTGTCCCTGGATCACGGGACCCTGGCAGTGGCGGCTGCACAGGCTCCCAGGAGGGGAGGTGTGGATAGTGACCTGTGCTTGCTCACAGGCTTCTTGGTGGTTGCAGCAGCAGCCTTAGTGTCTCATGCCCGTCTCTGGGGTCTGCGCTGATAGCTGTGGCTTGCGCCCGTCTCTGGAGCTCCTTTAAGCAGCACTCTTAATCCTCTTTCCTCTCACACAAGGAAACAAAGAGGCAAGAAAATATCTCCTGCCTCTTCGGCAGTTCCAGGCCTTTTCCTGGACACACTCCCAGCTAGCTGTGGCACACTAATCCCCTCCAGGCTGTGTTCACGCAACCAACCCCAGTCCTTTCCCTGGGATCCGATCTCCGAAGCCCGAGCCTCAGCTCCCAGCCCCCGCCCGTCCCAGTCGGTGAGCAGACAAGACTCTCGGGCTTGTGAGTGCCGGTCGGCACTGATCCTCCTTGTGGGAATCTCTCTGCTTTGCCCTCCACACCCCTGTTGCTGCGATTTCCTGCCTGGCTCTGAAGCTTCCCCCGTCTGCCACCCACTGTCTCCGCCCACGAAGGGTCTTCCTAGTGTATGGAAATCTTTCCTCCTTCACAGCTTCCTCCCAGAGGTGCAGGTCCCGTCCCTATTCTTTTGTCTCTGTTTTTTCTTTTTTCTTTTGCCCTACCCAGCTACGTGGGGGAGTTTCTTGCCTTTGGGGAGGTCTGAGTTCTTCTGCCAGCGTTCAGAAGGTGTTCTATAGGAGCAGTTCCACGTGTAGATGTATTTCTGATGTATTTGTTGGGAGAAAGTTGATCTCCACGTCTTACTCCTCCACCATCTTGAAGGTCTCTTATGTCTTAGATTTTTATTGAAGTGCAGGAATGTCTTTGTCAGGTCAGCATGATGAAATTGTGCTAATGTATCTTGCTCTAATAAAGGAAAATGAGACATAGAAAAATAGTTTTAGGTGTTCAGAACTGTATTAGAATTAATAACTGAGAATGTAGTTTGGGGGCTCTAAATATGGGAATCCCATAGTGAACAAAGAGTAAGGAATATCTAACTTTAAAATAAGCTACTTTCCAGGAGTTGTTTTGCAACTCAACACAATTTCACATAAGATTAGTAAATGGTGGTTGTTTTCTCAAGGCAGTATATGCATTTGCAAATGTGGAGTATGAGGCCTAGGAGTTCAGAGCATGGCATAGGTGTGGGGTGAGGGAGGCAGCAGGTGCAGGGAGCTGGAACAATATTGGGTTTCTCTGGAGCACTGGAGTGAGTAGTCAGAGTAGCCTGGAGCAAGTAGTCAGAGTAGCCTGGATCATGCATGCTGCAGTCTAGTTCCAGCTATGGCCCTTTGCACCGGGGTCTTCTGACTTATTGAAGTCTGACCAGTAACCACAAAGCCATTTCTATTCAACTTCCTAAGTGCTTATTAAATCAGTATAATTCTCCTTATTTTTATTACCACCACCCCAACACCACCTGCCGCTAAGACTCCTGGAATAACTTTCTAACTAATATGCTCCACATCTACACTTTCCCATCAAGTTTCCATAATACAATCAAACTGATCTTTTAAAGGCTCAACTTTTAGAGAATCCTGGCTGTATTTGAATCTGTCAGTAATTTTCCATTGTCCTTACAATATGGCCCCAAATGTTTAATGATCAAAACATTTAAACTCCATTCAGTGCTGTTGTAAGGTAGGCAATCACTTTCCCCAGCAACAAGTGGCTGTAATGAAAAGGAGACTACAATTCATTTTGCCAATTAACTGACATTTCAATACATAGTTATTGATAAAATAACTCCAATATTTATCTGTAGCTCAGATTCTATTCAGAGGTCATTAACTGGTGGTCTGTGTGTCAGAACCAGCCTATAAACATCTTTTGTTTAGCCTATACAGTATTAAAAATATTTCAGGCAGTATTTTAAAATTGGGAGAATGAAAATAATTGAGACTTCCAGCTTTCTTAAACCTGGGAGAGTGTGATGACCTCAGAGTCATAGTCCCCTCCTGGTAACAAGCAGCTGGAGCAGAGTGGCAGATGTTCCTTTTAAGGAGATCAGTGGTTCTCAAACATTTTAGGTGAGCATGCTGTGAATTAGAATCACTGCAAGGCCTTGTTAAGTGACAAATTGCAGGCCCCACCAGGGAGTTTTCATTTCAGCCAGGCAGGATCCAAAAAATGTGCATTTCTAACAATCTCCCAGGTGATGCTGATGCTGCAGGTCCAGGGTCCACACGTTGAGAACCACTGAGGTAGGAAACGTGCTTTCTAGCAAAGCATGGTCCTTTCACTTCTTATTGGTTCCCCTATCCTGGGTATCCCTGCCATTTTTCACCAAGCTCACATCATTATCTTTGGTCTATTTAGAGAAATATTTTTCCCTATGTATCTCTCCAGAAAGTGGGAAAATTAAAACAAAAACAAAAACAGGAGAAACTTATGTCTTTGTGGAAGTAAAGAATATTCCAACATGTTTAAAATGCAAACACTTAGGCCTTTCCACTCAGATTTGACTTTGTGAGCTCAGTTCCGTGGCAACTTTCACACACAAGAAGATTTTGCCAGTAAACCTGGGCAGTAGGACTTAGGCTTTCAGTCATTCACAACTGGGTTTGAGCTCCTGTCTCTGCCATTTACCAGCTTTGTGACCTTGGAAAGCTTCTGAATCTTATTAAGACTCATTTCCTCATCTATAACATAGGGATTTTTATTGATATGTATGTTAAAATAAAAAACAAATGGAAACCAGCCTTGAAAATTCCCTAAGCAGTCAAAACCAGCAAAGCTTAATTTAGCTTATTTTGCAAGATTAAGCTTGACCTGGGTCATTTCTTGCTCATGCCTCTGGAAATCATAAGGAAAACTTAAACTGTTATCCAAAATTGTTGAGATAACCACTAACCAATTCCCTATCACTTAAGAAAATTCTAATACTATAACCAATCACTGTGAAGAATAAATAGTCTCTTCACTGCTTTCTCATTATATAAACTGGTTTACAAAAATATACCCTGGAGCTTCCTTCCATATTTTGGTTTGAGCATTCTCAGTTTGCACAGTGTCTTTTTGGTGTGTGTGTAGTAAACTTTTACTACTTACTACTTTGGTGATTCATTGGATTTACTTCTGTTATTTATAAACTTTTGACACCTGATCCATTGGGTTATTGTGAAATTAAAAGATTGAAGGTGAGGTGTCTGGTCCACAATAAGTGCTCAATAACTGCTATCTGCCAATGTTATTGTTGAGATTTTAATACAAATTTTAAAATGATATAACCATAAGCTGGAAGGAGAGGAAAGAATCTAAGCAGAAATGGAAAGCATCAGGAACCTGGAAAGGCTGGATCAGGAAGGTTAAAACTCAGACTGAGTAGAGGTTTGTAAATGAGGACACAGGACAACAAAAGTACAGCCTCAGTCGTTTTTAGGGAAGGAAAAATAAGGAAGGAGTACCTACTACTTTAATTGTGTAATGTTAACAGACAACAGAAAAAAGCAGAACTAATGAACTAGTGTTTTAATTTTTTTCTTCTTGGTCAGAGAGAAGAATTTTCAGTCAGAAAAGGAAGAATAAAAATTGGTAAGAGGAATCTAAGTTCTTAGAGACAGAAAGAGAGCTATCAAAATGAGCTCATATTAACCATGTCATAGGCTACTGGGAAAAGGGTAGGCAAGACTGTGGAACAACAAATGGCAATCCATGAGGAATCACAGAGCATGAGCATGTGTCCAGACAATGACACAGAGACAGAGTTTATCCTGATTTCCAAAAGAGAGAAGAGGAAGAGTCTACTCATTCTCATAACTTCGTGTATTATAAACCAATAAGCCTTATGTTTAACCCAAGTGACATATTATATGGATTGTTTGTAAGCATTTAGGAAAGGAAAAGGATGATCATCAAGAGTTGATGTTGGTTCTTAAATGTGAATTTCATCATTTTCCTTTCTGGTACGATTATTAAGCTAGTAGATCATGGAAATTATTCACTCACCCAGTGAATAGTTATTGAAACACTAGGTGCAGGAATATTGTCTGTCACAGTTTTATTGGAGAAATAGGCAATATGTTCATGTATTAATAAACATGGATAGAATCAAGTATTCTAGGAAGGGATGAGACAGAGATCTGACCAGGTACACAAAAAAGAATGGTGACAGTCTTTACCAAAATTGGAAATCAGTAGGTGCTGAATGGGGTAATAGAAAACAAGTTACATTTTAGACTTAAAATATGTCAGTGATGTTGAGATGTCTATTAACATACAGATATGGAGCTCAGAGGGCTCTGGACTGGAGACACAGATCTGGGATTAATTAACTTGCATGGCTGTCAAATTTTCACAGTGGCTGAGATTTCTCAGGTGTGTTGAGTGAGAAGAGAGCAAGACTTCAGGGCAAAGGCTAGAATGCAGGCAACACTAATATTTAAGAAAAGAAGGTCAGGGAGATGGGAGGAGAACCAGAAGAGAGTGGTGTTACCTTGGCACAGGGAGGAGGATACTGCTACGCAGTGTTGAGGGCTCAGGTGGTTTGAGAGACATGCTTTGTTGTGACACAAACTGGCATTGATGTGTGACTTTTGTGCAACAGTCCTCAGCTGTAGAACTACACCCTCACCTCAGGATATAGGAGAGGAAGAGGGAGATGGACGGAATGGTCTAAGAATGAGAGGTCTGCAGAAATGGTAAAATGAAAGAACAAGGAGCAAGGGAAAGAAGTTGTTGAAGAAGTAGGTCCATACTGTGATTAATTAAAATCATGTGATATTGAGCGGCAGCCAAAATACTGGTTAGCATAATTGAGACTCACAATAGCATTGTTGGAACAAATGGTCAAATCTAGCAGAGTGAAAAAATCTCATAGGACATGTCTGTTCTTCCACTTGTCCAAGGAATTGGCAAAGTGCTGAATGAAACAGAGACCAGGACAAATTCCTGTGGAATGAAGGTATACACTGCACACTCTTGCTTTTTTTCTTTCCCGTAAAGTGACAATAAATCTTTAATTAACATTTTTCTTTTTTTAAGAATGGATTTTAAGAGAGCAATGAACTGAATCAAGATTTTTCCATGCAGACACAAAAACCATGTAGAATTCAGCTGACAGTCGTACAAATGAAAAATACCTTTCAGATTTTATAGTTGACTTTGAATTCACTAATAAAAATATTATTAATAGCATAGATAATATTTTGAGCATTTATTATGTAGTAGGTAGTTGTGGATATTTTATACATACTGTAGATATACAAATCTCAGTCCACAGACTCAGTTAATCCAGAAAAATAACTTAAATATTTCTTCTAACTCAATTCTACATTAACCCTCCTACTGCCAGGCTAAGAGTAATAATCTCAGGTAATTTTTGTTTCTCCCTTCATCCATAGGGTTGAGACAAAGTCCTTGGAAGGATTTACACAGTACCTTGTCCAGTAAGTTGGGGAAGTGGGGAGTCATCTGTTGAAGTTGAGTTACCCTGAGATGGCATATGGCCTGCAGCACAGCCCTTTAGGGTTGGAGGCTCACAAGCCGTTAGGGTTTCTAAATCACTTAAGGACAGGGAAACTTTAAGAGACAATGCATCATTTGTGCTGAGGACATTCTGCAAGAAGCCATTTCCTCTTTGGGGTCTGACTGACTCGCCAGGGGCAGTGACTAGAAAGAAGGGAACTTGGTTCCCAGACTCATCATTCTGTCTGTTCTAACTGCCTCCTCTTTACTTTCCCTCCCTCAGCCCATGGAAAACCCTATTCTAGGCAGGGAGTGGAGGAATTATGGCTCTCTGACCCCTACTTCTCCCACACATTTTGTCTATACCTCATCCCCCAAACTCTAAGATGCCCTCTTTAAAACACAGAGACAAAAAATGCCCATTGGCTATTTCTACTTTTTGACTAGCTGCATCCTTTCCCCGTGGCAATGAGCTCAGGCTTGCCCATATACTTGGAAAAGGGGAAATACTAGGAGAAAAATGTGCCAAAATAACTATATCACCACACCCGCAACAACATTGTTCTTGAAGCAACAACATTAGATAACTAATTGGTAGGGTCTTAGACTGTTGCAAGAAAGGGTCCTCCCAAATCTAAAATTCTGTAGTTCTACTAAAGCAAGGTGAGGCCAGTTGGCTTGTGCTGCCAGAAAGGACAGGAAAAGCCATGGGCATCTTTTGAGGCAGATGGCAGCAGTGGGTCGGACGCTGAGAAAGTGCTCTGGCTCACTAGGTTCGAAAGTGCAAGATTCTTAAGAAATAATAGTGAACAAAACTGAAAACTCTTCTCTGATGCCTGATGGTTGACTTTGCCTCCTCTCTCAAAACCTCTAGCCGTTAAATGGAGTTTTTCACTTCTCTGCCAGGCTAGGCCCTGCCATTTCCTCAGTTCCAATCCCCTCACTGTGTCTTGACAAGATGTCTCAGTCTCTGGGGACTCTCACTCTTCTGCCTTGGGGTCAGGACATGGTGGCCTCTGAAATTTTATAGAACTTCATTATGAATGAACATTTACCAATGTGGGGTGTTCAGAGCCCTGTGATAAGTTTTCACACATTCTAAACCTCAAGGGGCTTCCAATCACGTTAGAGAGATGGAGTACGTGCATAATCCAGCACAGCCCATCCGAAATGCCCTCTGTGCCATTACTGTAGGAGTTTGGAGAAGGAGAGGAGCATGAAGCAGAACTCTCAGCTGCTGAGTCAAAAAGGCGTGCACTTGTGCCACTTGCGTTGCAGCTGCTTTTTTGGAGGCCCACCTAAAAATAAATAACTCAAGCTCGATCTGTAGAAATTCTGCCCTGAGTGGGTATGCCTGAGCTCAGGAAGGATGAATGATTCTTAGACCTTATAAGCAACTGAGAAGGAAGTCTCAACCTCAGCAACACCAGCAATTAAGACTAATAATATCTATCTCTGGCTCTGCTTCGAAGATGAAAAAGATGAGATAGCTGAAAGAACACAGGTGGCCATTTAAATATTTACTGGGATTGGTCATTATTATTTTATATTCAAGAGGTACAGCAGACACTTTTACATTCTGATCTGACTACTAAATCCAGAGTGAGGACCTTCCCTCCAAACTGATCACTCTGGTGTTTAATCAGATTCTGAGAGCCTCAGACTACCAAAGCACCCATTTAAAAAACTGCTATTTAAGATAAGTGTCCTACCTTTTATGTTGCATTTTTGAAACTGATTTGATCAGAACAGTCCTTTGATGTTGTAAATATCCACACATCACCTCATCTACTTTCAGATTAATCAAAATATTTAGGCATCTTCACAGAAATTTCTCATATTCATAAAACAAGGCTATAGTTATTGACTTTCTGGTATTATTATATGTTTTGGGAAATCTCTATGTGACTTGTGTAAAAGGAATAAAAGCTAGTTGCATGGAACTACATTGTCAGAATAATGAAGGCTTTAAAACTACATTGATTCAAAGCCTGTCTGGTTCTCCTGCTCTGGCTATGGAGAGTGTGGCCCAGTGAGTCTTAGAAGGAAGGAAACTCTTCCTTTGCCCCACTTCCTGTGCCTTCTCGGAGCTGGGCTTCTAGCCAGTGGGAGCAGAGAACGGCCAAACCATTAAAAGGTCAACGGCCAACATGGTGTTCGCAGCATCTCTCAGAGGTACTTATGAAACTAGTTGCAGGGAGCTGAGTGGTAGCGAGTGCACCCCAGAGAGTACACTTGAGTTTTCCATTCCACATGATTACATATGTAAATTGGTTTTGATTCCCTCAGCACCATGGGGGGTGGGGGTGGGTTGTCGGGGGAGGTGGAAGAGAAGCATGCTGGGTAGGGGCAGGGGCCTCAGAGGAAGCTGCTCTGGCATTAAAAATGTGCTACAGACATTTCCCTCAGGTGAAGAAGCCCTACAATCATGAAAATCCAGACAACCAGGCAAGAGCTGTGAATCTAAAAAATGAGGCTGAATTTCCAAGTGACATATGATAATCCCTCAACACATTAAGAATTCTACCTTGCATTAGCAATGACTTTTTTTTCTTGAATTCTTCATAACTGGCTTTTTAAGATTTTTCCTATTATAGCCAGGTAGGTTAACACATACCCCCCCTGCTCTGTAGACTAAAAACCACCAGGAATGATGAGTAAATGTCTGTGACATTTCGGTTAATTGGAGTTGGTGTTGGTGAACCTTTTGACCGTTAGCGGCTACAGGCATAACCTTTGGTTGTCTTCACTAATGTGGTTTGAGAGGATGCAGGGTTGTGTTGGAAACTGTGGGCAGAGGCAGGGAATTTGGAAAACATATGAAATTTTTTATTAGCTTTGTACATTTGTGACATTTCAATGAAAAAATATGAAAAGAAGTTTGCAAAATCATATTCTCAATGGTAGTATGAATAGGATATGAACATACAGATAAAAGAGAATACAGTCTGTTTAAAACACATTATAAGGTTGAAAATCCTTATCAAGTTTGCCATTTCACCCGGGAAAACGTAAGAGATCCTAACTGAAATGTGCTGCCAGACATGGGAGGGTCAACCACAGAAGGAGGGAACTGAATTAGGAGGAGGTGGGACTTGGGGAATAAAATGGAAGAGAGATTGCAGGTGAGGGATTTGGACTGAGCACAGCACTATCTACAAGGTCTGACAACAGACCACAGGTGATGGCTGTGCAACAGGCAGCATCAGGAGACCCCACGTGAGTGTGAGGGCAATGAGTGTTTTAACCACAGAGAATTTCAGAGCAAACAATGTTTAAGGGTCTTACCAGCACTGCCCAACAGGAACATGTAATTAATATTTTCTAGCAGCTACCTTTTTAAAAGTAAATAGAAAAAGGTGAACTAAATTTTAATAATATATGTTATTGTACCCAGTACATCCTGTCAGCAGGAGGCACTAGCTACTTCCAGTGCTCAGTAGCCACATGTGACTACGACAGTGCAGAAATCAGTCAGTCTTGGGCACCAGAGAAGTCTGCCAGTCCGGAGGAAGCCTAGCCTAATGAGGGCTGATGGGAAGCCTTTTGTTAGCTGTTAATTCACAGAAGAGAAAAAACACATTAGAAAATTCATTAAAAATTTTCCGTCTCATTTGTGGTGAAAGCTATAAAAATTAAAATATCAGTGAGATACTGTTTCCCACCTGTCAAAATAGCCAAAGTTTAAAATAATTACAGTTGTTTGAGGTACCTATGCTGTTATTAGCAGTGTAAATTAGTATAACTGTTTTGGAAAACAGCTTTACATTTCATGACAAGGGTTTTTAATTTTTTTTAACTTCTAAGACTCTACAACAAAAAACAATAAAAGTGATCATTTATCGAATGCTTCTTATATAACAGATAATATCCTTAGCATATGTTTTAAGTCTTTTAATTCTCATACCAGCCCTATGAAGTAGTTATTATTATCCAGTTTTAACTCCATGACAATAAAACAAAGTATGGAAAAATTTATATATCACTGTGTTATTGTAACATTGCTAAAAGGAGCAAAAAAAGAAGCTCCCCCTGCCCACTAGAAAAAAAAAAAACCTGAGAAAAAACTTAAACGATTCAAAATCAAGGAATGGTTACTTAAGTGAAACTACTCAGTGGAATTGATGTTTTTACTAAAGTGTTCTTAAAGATGGAAAATACATGTCTTAGTCTGATATTGTCTCAATAAAGCTCCATAACAGAAGCACTAAGTCTGGGTGGCATACATCAATAAGCATTTATTTCTCATGTATGTGTTTGCAGATTAGCTGGAATGTGGCTCTGCTTTTGGCTTCAGATAAGCTGGCTTTGGTTGCAGGCTCAGGTACGATGCACTGTATTCACTTTAGAGCTTGAGTTGAAGGACATCTGCTACCCCTGGAGTGCAAGAAGGCATGAGGGCACAAGGACAAGAGTAACTGCACAGCATATTTTAAGCATCTGCTTGCTTCATGTTTGCTAACTTCCCATTGGCTAAAGAAAGTCACATGGCCAAGCCTAAAGCTGAGGAGTGGAAAAGTACCCTCTTCCTGCCCTGAGAAAGTGGCAGGAATGTGTATGCATAATTCTATTACAGGAGAATAAAGAATTGGCACCAATAATTCAATCTACCACAGTCTGGTTTCCAACACTGTTATTCACATCCCTGCCACATACACTCACCCCCATCTGAACATCCCCCCAAATCTCATTCCATGATGACACCAGGCTAGAAAGATAGCATCTCTGGATCTATGTCAACTCCAGATGTGATTCTTCTTGAAAGTCAGAAAATGGACTTGATAAAGTTGGCATGATGGACAAGCACAATGCACAACATTGACAGGGTAAGTGGGTTGTTGCCCTTTGAAAATTTTAGACAAGTTATCTCCCCCTCCCACATCCAACATACAAAAGTGGAAGGAACAGGAACAAGATGACTACAGTAAACATCCCCATTCTAATAGGGGAAGAGTGAGAAGCATATAGTAGTCATGGGTTTATAGTAATTGTGAAATCCTGGTAGGCGAATGTTGCCAGGCTCCCCTACCCGGCTGAAGGGAATGTTCTTGGATTAGATTCCATTACTGCACTCTGGGAATAACTTCCCAGACCCCAGTCTGGTTTCCCCTCAAGCTCTTGGTACTACTCTTTGGGAGGTCCTTCTTTGCCAAAATTCCCCCTTGGCCACATCTGAAGACAGCAATGGAGAATATGCCCAATTAGCTAGCGGAGCAGCCTTCTCAGCTTGCTCCCTACCTGAAGAAAGTTGGGAGAATAGGAGTCTAGAGATATTTTCATATCTCAAAGAGTCATGATCACTTTTAGTTCAATCTGACAAATTTTTCTCAATACAATTTAATTTTTCATCCCTGCAAATCCTAGGATATCTGAGCTCTGTTCACTCTCAATTCTGTTTGAAAACCAGCCATGTTTTCTCTGCCCCCATCTCTTACGGTACCTTTTCAAATGCAATTAGCAACAACCCACTTACCCTGTCAACATTGGGCATTGTGCTCGTCCATCATGCCAACTTTATCAAGTCCATTTTCTGACTTTCAGTGTATTGCAAGTAACAGCTCTAACAAATGTTTCACTACTAAATAACAGGGAACTAAATAACAGGGATCAACATTTTTCCAGCCTCGCACGACAATATCCTTGTTGCCTGCTCCCTAGTCCCAAAGCTGATGGCATATATTTTGGGATTTATTATGGCAGCACCCTATTTCTAGTACTTATTTTAGTTTTATTTAGCTATTGCCACAATAATGCTAGGTAACAAATAACCACAAAATCTTAGAGGCATGCAGCAATAAACATTAATTTCTCACTTACTTATGTGGGTTGGCTGGGGTTTGGCTCAGCTTCCATCTCAGTGGCAAATAGGCTTAGGTCTTGGCCTTGCCTTGGATTCAGGTCTACTCTACTTGTGGTTGTTCTGTAGCCATGGCTGCATGAGCTCTTCTCATTATGGACAACCACACTGCAAGAGAACAAGCCCAGCCACATCAGCATATTCCAAGCCTGTGCTTGCATCATGTTGTATTGTCCTTTTATTCTGTATTTTTGATGCTCTGACATTATTAGGGCCTTGCTGACCCTGGAGGGATTGCCCCTCCCAGGGTTAGCTAATTCCCAGATATAGCAAATAACTAAGTTTTCCAGTATGCCTTTCATATGCAAACCAATACAGAGTCCATACCCACAACCATCTCCTTTATGGAGCTTTTATATTCCTGGCCAATATTCCCCTTCCCTAATCACCCCAGGGCCAGGTACCAGGCAACTAGGAACTCCACAGAGCCCATTGAAACTATTAAAAATAGCCAATCTTGCTATGCTGCTTTGCCTGTTCCTTCCCACAGATACCTCAGTAAAGCTCTTGCCCACATTTTCCCCTTGTTCCCTCTGCCTCCTGACTGACCCTGTGGTATGACATGCTTCCTTTTCTTGAGATCTGTGAATGAACAAACTATCTTTTCAATAGCACTTATCTCCTGATGTGTTGACTTTGCTATACCTGAATAATAAAGCCTACATTTTAAAACACCTGCCCACTAATATCCTTTTGACCAATTTAAGTCACTTGGCCAAGCCCAAAGTCAAGGTGTGAGGAAGTAATCTCTGCTCACCAGCTTTGGCAGAATGAATGCATGCTTCTGTTAGAAAGGAGTGAAGAATCGGACACTGTTTACAGGAGTGGTAAGCATGTGGATGTCTAATTCTATTAGAGGAATTAAAGTGAAGAATTGGGACTAATAATTCAATTTGCCAAAACTGAGATAGGCAATACGATTTCAAATATATAAAACCTAATCTATGCAGAGAAAGAAGTCTTGAAGGAAATACATTAAAATATTAATAGGGTATATTTTTGGGTGCTAAGACTGTGGATGATTAAAATTATTCTTTCTTCCTTGATTTTACCAATTGTTTTTCATGAGAATATATTTATTTTAAAATTTAAAATGTACAGTATTATCTAGAAGCTGAATCTTCTAAGTATTAAACTAAAATTGCTTGAATATCTTCTGCTTAAGATCAGTAATGGTCCTAAAAGCATGGGCAAGGAGAGGTGCTGCTGTTTCCACCTGTGAGAACAGACAGGCTTCTACAGCAGAGAACCATGAAGGGTCTGGCATGGGTCACCCTCTTTTTTTTGCTATTGAAAGTGTGGTGCACAGATCCCCAACATTGGCATCACCTGGGCACTTGTTAGAAATACATACTTCTTCAGGTGGTTTGCATGCATATTAAACTTTGAGATGTAAACTGTTTATTATAACATTTAAATTAAACACATTTTTACTTCATAATTCAAAATGGTTGATAGTTATCATTATTTTAAAATTAAAAACAGGCAGATAGTGGGATAGGTGAACATATTGACTGGCCCAATGAACAAGTACCAAGAATTTTCACACAATAAAAATTAATTATACAACCTATAGTCTTATTGATTACAAGTTTGATGTGGGCCCCTGTTCCAGGTAGGACAACATTTCCCCGCCAAATTGTAACAAAGAACTATAATTCTGGGAGGTGTTAGTTGGATGTTAATAGGTGTCCCCCGGTATGTTACTACAGCTGTAATAGATGACTTGCAAACTTGGTGACTTAATACAACACAAATTTATTATCTTACAGTTCTGGTGGTAAAAAGTCTGATAAGGGTCTCACTGGGCTAAAATCAAGTTGTGAGCAAGGCTGTTTTCCTTCTAGAGGCTCTAGGGGGAATCATTCCCTTGCCTTTTTCCAGCTTCTACAGGCTACCTGCATTGCTTTGCCCCCTTCCATCTCCAAAGCCAGCAATGGCCAGTTGAGTGCTTCTCATGCTGCCTTACTGACTCTCTTCTGCCTCCCAAGTCCACTTTTAAGGACCTTGGTGATTACGTTGGGTCCACCCAGACAATCCAGAATAACCTCCCTACTTTAAAGTCAGCTGATTAACAACCTTAATTCTCCTTTGCCATGTAAAATTCCAGGGATTAGAACATGGACATCTTTAGGCGGTCAATAGTCTGCCTTCCATACCCATGAAATAGAGATTTGGCGGTCACATAAATCTGCAAATAATATTTCCTTCTTGGATTTTGCAATGTTCATCAGCATAGTAAAGTCTCAGAGAATTCTTGAAGGAGGCTTTTAACTTTGCCCAGACCAGGAACTCTTCTTTTACTTGCACATTTTATGAAGCTGAGCCTAAAAAATATGAAGAAATTCAGAGAAAATCAAAGAACTGGTTTCTGTCCTAAAGGGGTTGAAGAAAGTGTTTTATTTCTTCAATCATGTACTATATTTCAAATTAATCCTGAATTCATTAGTGCTGAAGGCATGCAGGGCAGAAGAGTGAGTGAGGACATCTGTAGAAATAAGAGGCCCTAATTACCAGGCTTCTATTCCATTATAGGGCAACGCTGAGCACAGCAGTGGTTTGTGGGAGTCGACGCCTATTTCCATTTTTACCAGTGACATATTGTGGCATTATGAATAATTTAAAAAAATCTGTCCTGGTCTCTATAACTCTGTTTCTTATATGTAAAATTGCATTGACAGTATCCCTTTCATCCAACACCATCATGGGGTTTTAATTAATGTTAAAATGCTCTTTGACATCTATGTGCAGAAAGTTATTAAATTTCATCACCAAATATTATGATGGTAATGAGGACTAGCTCACTAATATTTCATTACATTTGCAACTTTTTTCCCATTAATTTACTGCATAAGTCATCAATGGCTATATACAGTATTATCCCTATAGCCAGAACAGAAAGCTTATTTCATCTTTTAAATATCTCATGTTGAAACCAAGAAATATAAACTAGAGAAAGCTGTGTCTTGTAAAAAAAAAAATTCCCAGAAGGCATTTTTTTAATGTGGTGAGCATAATGATTGCTTACAATAAAAAGTCTTGAAAGGTCTCACATGTTCTAAGATTATTCATGCAGCAATTATGCTATTGATGACAATCTGCTTTTATGATAATGTATTATAAGCTCTTCTGAACCCACTCAGCAAAGCATAGTATAATGCTTGCAATCTTCCTCAGGACCTCTCTTGCCGAGATACCTATTCACTTCCTTGATTAGAAAAAGCTAAAAAATATAAGGGTTTTAAAAAAAAGAGATAAAGTGAATATCAGTTGTAATCTACATTGAATTGGAACTTGTAATTTTAAAGTGAAGAATCACAAAAGAGAGAAATTGTTGGGTACTCTGACATATTCTTGATGATCTTATTTATCTTAGTACAAACACTGTACTTGTGAGCCCCTACACTGTGTGTATGGCACAAAGGAAGGGGACCTATTTATTTTATTATTTATTTTTAATTAAAAAGATTTTTTTTGGTTGTGTTGAGTCTGTTGCTGCATGAGGGCTTTATCTAGTTGCGGTGAGCGGGGGCTACTCTTTATTGTGGTGCGCGGGCTTCTCATTGCAGTTGCTTCTCTTGTTGTGGAGCACAGGCTCTAGACCTGCGGGCTTCGGTAGTTGCAGCCCTCAGGCTCAGTTGTGGCGCACAGGCTTAGTTGCTCTGTGGCATGTGGGATCTTCCCAGATTAGGGATCGAACCCGTGTCCCCTGCATTGGCAGGAGGATTCTTAACCACTGCACCACCAGGGAAGTCCCTATTTATTTCATTTACAATTTGCCAAGAGCAAAAGGGCTTTCTCAACTCAAATCTTAAATTTAACCTTGCATTGCTATAGGTTTTCAAGTAACTATTTGTATTTCAAGTGACTGTTATTATTTAGGTTCTTAAGTTTCTTCCTTGTTTTTGCAGAGTATGTAACACATACCTTGGGTGAGTCTACCCAAAAAGAGAGTCGAATTACGTATTAAAAGAAAGTGTGCTCCCTGATCTTAAAAACAGTTAAATCTCACTCTTGTTTCACTCAAGTTTAGTTACAACATTAAATTGAGATTAGATCCCTATGGGTGGAGTGAAAGCCCTACTGAAACATCTATTTGCTGTCGTTATCTGTGTTCACAGTCTGCAAAACTTACTAGTTATTATATGAAACATGCTTTTCATCCTCAAGAGCAGGATTTTTTTCCTTATTTGTTTTCCCTCCACTTCATTTTGACTTGTAGATATAATTTGGGTAAACAATTTAAAGATGGGTGAGAAAAAGGTCGGTTGAAGCTTCTGAGAACAAACAAATTGATTAATATCCTGATCTTTGTAGACTAGGTTACAAAAACATTTAATTATGTAAAATAAAATTTAAAAACAGGTGTAGAATTCAGGGTAAAGGAATATGGACAGAGAAAAGTAAAATGAGACCGAGTGTGAGGTCACACTTAAAATGCACCCTACTTTTGTAGCACACACAAGCAGGTTTGTTGAGTAACACATACAATTCAGGCTCACTGGGATGCATACTCCATAGGGTTGGGACACACACATTTAATTCTATATTTTTAAGCACCTCATGAAATGAGGGAAAATAACCTCTGATGAGAATCTCTTGAAGATAAAGGGAGTCAGTTAGCCAGAGTCTAAGTATTCTCCACAATGAGGCAAGAGGAGATAATGAAACTGTCTTTCTCTGTGTGTTTCCGTCTTTCTTGGTCTCTGTTGCTGTCTCTACTTCTCTTTTTCTCTCTCTTATTTTGGGATTGAGGCTGAATCTGTTCAGCTGAATTCTCTGAAATTAGATGTGTTTATGGTACAATGCAATTGTTCTCTGAATTGGGCTGTTCAAAGAACAGAACTTTAAAATCCACTTACCTCTGTTATTCTCAGAAAGGAGGGGAGTGGTGTAGTTGATCATCTGAAAATATCAGACGATACAACATAATTTTATTTTTAGCTTTGAAATGCAACCATGGGACTTTAAAACAAAATCCAATGTACTACAACCAGTCATGACCAGCTGGCACTGCAAAAAACTGATAGTCACCAACAAAGGGAATTATCAGTGAAAGCAAAGCACTAAGAGAAGTCCTCACCAATAGCTGACGGGTTTGCCCCAAAGGTAGAAGAGTTGTGTGTTGCTTATAAGTCTGAGATAGCAATGTCCAGTGAACCCAGTGATTTCCACCATCAACTGCTGTGGGTGAAAAAGGCTCTTGATTTTGAACACTCACATTTAGCAGGGTGCTTTGGAGATGTGGAATGTTGTCCTAGTTCTGTTGCTAACTAGCTCAGTGACCCTGAGATAATTACTTCCCTATTCCCCGTCTGTTTCCTCTCAGCCCAATGTGAATTGGACTAGATACCTTTAAAGTCCATTCCAGGACCCGAAGTTTAAGCAGGGCAGTAACATCTTCCCTGCATGTGTAAGCATGTAATATTTTTTTTACCTCTCTATAGCCAAACTAAATTCTCATAGTCCCTATTCTAATCTCTCGGAGAGAGAGAGAGAGAGAGGGAGAGCAAACAGTTGTATTTAGCCACTTCAAAGTACCTTATTTTCTTCTAGTTTAGAATTAGTCTTTTGGTGTGGTTACTCAGAATTTAAATTTAGTTGATTAAAAACTCAAGATCTCTGTTAAGGTTGTCTTTTTCTCTCTAGGGTTCTACTGGGCTCGCTTTTTCTTGCCTTGTCCTCCTGATCCCCCCCTCCTAGTCTTCCTCCTCTTTTTTTTTTTTTTTTTTTTTTGCGGTACGCGGGCCTCTCACTGTTGTGGCCTCTCCCGTTGCAGAGCACAGGCTCCGGACACGCAGGCTCAGCGGCCATGGCTCACGGGCCCAGCCTCTCCGCGGCATGTGGGATCTTCCCGGACTGGGGCATGAACCCGTGTCCCTTGCATCAGCAGGCAGACTCTCAACCACTGCACCACCAGGGAAGCCCTCATCTTCCTCCTCTTGTACTGCTTCTCCTCCTTATGATGGCTTCTGGGTACAGGGGACACCTGTATGATAGTGTGGGGTAGAAGTGGGGTTTCTGGCCTAGGGTGGTCTCCACCTGAGTATCTCATGCCACCAGTTCCTGCTCATCCTTCTGACATGTACCAACATCTAAGCTGGTGCCCTTTGTTGTAGTCATGCCATCTGATATTCAGGCCCATGGACTTTGTGTCCTGCTTATCCTGTCCCCCACCCCTGATGCAGCATGCTGGAACTGTTGGATGAGAGCCAACTATGAGGGTCAGGAACTCTAAGGCTCTTTACCTAAATATGCTGTGTTACATTTCTACTCCCCTGAATCTGAACTATGAGGGCTTAGGGCACACAGCAGTTCTCTCTCTTGCGTGCGCACGCTCTCTCTCTGGTGTAAATCAGACTCTTCTTTCCTTAGATTCTTAAACCCACTTAGGGGTTTCCATTTTGCACCAAGCCAGTCTCAATCCTAGGAGAGAGTATACTCACCTATGTCTTACTATCTCTCTTTTCTGCCTCCTGGCTGGGAGAAACCCTTTATTTTTTTTGTTAGGATATCAAATCCTGATCATATCGCATATCCTATCTTTCTATGTTTCACACTAAGCATTCTATACTCATGTCCTCTACACTTTACTACTTTGAAGTCAGCAAAAGTATTTCTCCCCTGGTTAACAAAGTTTGGCTCTTGCAAATTAGAAATAAAAATCTGGTATTCTTATCTTCAAAATGTGCGTGATCAGCTTACTTAAGAAGTTAGAAGCTGAAATCTGACTACTCTCTTCCTTGCGTGTAGGCAAGAGATTCCAAGACTTCTATGGGCAGAGGACAAAATGGGTAGCAAGAATTAACAAGAATAAAAATGGGGTTCCCTGGTGGCGCAGTGGTTGAGAGTCTGCCTGCCGATGCAGGGGACGCGGGTTCGTGCCCCGGTCCGGGAAGATTCCACATGCCGTGGAGCGGCTGGGCCCATAAGCCATGGCTGCTGAGCCTGCACGTCCAGAGCCTGTGTTCCACAACGGGAGAAGCCACAACAGTGAGAGGCCCACGTACCGCAAAAAAAAAAAAAAAAAAAAAAAAAAAAAAAAAAAAAAAAAAGAATAAAAATGATACAAGCTAATATCTCAATATATTATTTAAAAATAGCACTGGGTTTTACTTCTGGGAGTACGAAGTAGACAGGCTTTTCCCTATTTCTCTTGCGAAGAGCAACACCCCCTGGAGATTATATATAAAACAAACATAAGCATGCTCTGAAAAGTGGAGAGAAAGCAGATTGGCTAGGGACCTTGAGGCCCAGGCAACAACACTGCAATGATTTGACTGATTTTTTTTTCTTTTTGCCTCATATATCCCAGACTTGGAGCTGAATAACGGGCAATCAGGAAACACCAACAAGGACAGACAAAAAAAAAAAAAAAAAAGTAAAAAGCTAAAACAAAAGCCTGCTCTCTCTAACCAAAAGAAATACAAATCAGAATGGACAAATAAAACTGTCTCTATTTGCAAATGACCTGAGTATCCATACAGAAAATCCTAAGGAATCTAAAAAGAATTACACTGTAGAACTAATTAGTAAATTCAGTATTGTTGCATGATATACATTAAACCTATGAAATCAATTGTATATTATATGTATACTATATGTACCGTTTACTATAAATGAACATATGGACACCAAAATTAGAAAGAAAATACTATTTACAATTGCTTAATGATTGTGAATACCTTGAAACACAATGAAATACTTAGGTGTAAATCTAACAAAACATATTTAGGAAGTATATGCTGAAAACTACAAAATGCTGATGAAAAAAGTCAAAGATGATTGAAGTAGATGGAGAGACATGTTACATTCATGAGTCTGAAGACAACATAGTAAAGATGGTTATAATTCCCAAATTGATATAGAACTTTGATGAAATTCTTACCAAAACCCTAGCAAGATTTTTTTTGTAAAGACATGATTATTCTAAAATTTATATGGAAAAGAAGTAAAATAGTTAAACAATTTTGAAAAAGTAGAACAAAATGGGAGGAATCAGTCTACCTGGTTTCAAGATGTTATTTAGCTACAGTGGAGAGATAGACACAGAGATCTGTTGAACAGATTAGAGAACCTATAAATAGACTCACACAAATATGCCCAACTGATTTTGACAAAGGTGCAAAAGCAATTCAGTGGAAGAAAGATTGCCTTTCAACGAATGATGCTGAAACAATTGAACATTCGTAGGCAAAAAACCCCCAGTGTATCTCAACCTAAACCTCACATCTTACATAAAAATTAATTCAAAATGGATTATGGACTCAAAGATAAAATATGAAACTATAAGCTTCCTGTAAAACAACAATAAAAACAGGAGAAAATCTTCAGTATCTAGAGCTGGGCAAAGAATTCTTAGACTTGACAATAAAATCAAGATCTATAAAAATTTGATAAATTATTATACACCATTAAAATTAAGCACTTTTGCCCTGGAAAACACCCTGTTAAGAGGATGAAATGACAAGCTACAGACTGAGAGAAGATATTTGCAAACCACATATCTGATAAAGTACTAGTATCTAGAATATATTAAAAAAAGAATGAACTCTCAAAACTTAATGACAAATTAACCAAAGCATCCAATTAGGAAATGGGCAAAAGACACAAAGAGATATCTCATTAAAGAAGATATACAGATGGCAAATAAGCATAAGAAAAGATGTTCAACACCATTATTAGTCATCAGGTAAATGTAATATAAATCTACAATGAGATCTCACTATGTACCTATCAGAATGGCTAAAATTAAAAAAAAATATTGTGGCAATACCAAAAACTGGCAAGGATGTAGAGAAACTGGATCACTCATACACTGCTAGTTAGAATAAAAATGGTACAGCTTCTCTGGAAAACAGTTGGCAGTTTCTTAAGAAACTAAACAAGTAACTACCACACAACTCAGCAACTGCACTCCTGGACATTTATTCCAGAGAAATAAAAATTTATGTTCACACAAAATCCTATACACTAATGTTCATGGCAGCTTTATTTGTAATACGCAAATACTAGAAACATTCCAGAGGTCCTTCAATGGATGAATAAACAAACTATGGTATATCCGTAACATGGACTATTACTCAGCAATAAAAAGTAATGAACTACGAACAGCTTGGTCTCCAGAGAATTATGCTGAGTGAAAAAAGCCAATTTCAAAAAATTTCATACTGTATGCTTCCATTTATACAGCAATTTCAAGGTGACAAAATTATAAAAATGGAGAACAGACTAGTGGTTACCAGGGGTTAAGGGGTGGGGCTGTAGGTGGTGTCAGGGGAGGTGGGTGTGGCTGTAAAAGGAGAGCATGAGGGATCCTAGTGGTGATGTAAATACTGTATCTTAGCTGTATTAATGTCAATATCCTGGTTGTGATATTGTACTTTAGTTTTCTAAGATGTTACCATTAGAGGAAAATGGATAAAGGGTCTATGGGATCTTTCTATTATTTCTTATAACTAAATATGAATCCACAGTTATCTCAAAATAGGGAATTTAAAAAGTATATGTATTAAAAATAAAGCAAATATTATCTTATATTTAGTACCTGTGTCCCATACACACTTTCTGGTACCTAGAACAGTTCCTGGCCAATAGAAGATAATTCATTTTGTTAAATGAATAAGACATGAATTTGAAACAAGAAAATGATTCATAAATTGTTTTTATTTAAGATTCATAAATCTTAAAACTTCCAGGAGAGATAGGAACTCTTTCTCTTGCATTATCTACAGATGTTTTACAGTCTGTTCCCCTCCCCCTGTAATACTGGTTTATTCTTTTAAGTTTGTGGACCTTTGAAGGATTGTTGGAATCAGAATATGCTTGAGAGCACAAGCAAACTTCCCACAGAAGCCGGTTGAAAAAATTTTCATTTTTCCAAAGAACTTCTATTCAGTTTTGTTTCTTCTGACTCACTGGGGTTACCAGTTTCATGCATTTCTTCCTACATTGCATGTACTTGATATCTAGGTCTTAGCTGGCAGAGGCCCCACTCTTAATTACTGGACCAGTATCCTCCCTGAGGTCCTGCATTATGTAATCCAGCACCCAGTGAGGTTTTTGGAAATGAGTGTTTTCAGAGAGAGAAGGGAGATTATGCTTTTGGCTGTTTACCGTTGGAATTCCCTGGGAGGACACTCTCAGTTTACCCCTCACCCTAAGTAGGGGAATATTCTCAGTTGCCTGGGGGAGTTACATTTCCACCGAAAGGAAACTGGGTCTCCGAGAACTCATTCTGGTCAACAGGAGTGTTTCCACCCTTACAACTCTGGTGCTGGGAGAATACATTTTGAAGGTCACGAAGTAGAGATGATCAGATCAATGATCAATTTGTGCTTCTGAGGGAACTGGCATAGTCACAGCCACGGGAATGTAGGGCCTGAAGTCAATTTATCACACAGCTGATGGAGCGGCTCCCTCTCGTGGTCGGAGCCTGCGCTGCTGAGTGAAGCAAAAGGGCATCTTGCACTAACTCAGAAATTAAGGTGAAAGAAAATAGAGCCTTAATTCAGCCACTAGCAACATCTCACGTTCATAAATGCATTTTCAAGGTTTATAAAACAAGCCAGACTCCACAGGCACCTAGAGGGGAACCTGGGTTATGACTGGCAAACGGTTAACCAGACGCAGAACCGTAAGATTCCTGTTTGCCTTTGAGACCCCCTTCAGCACTTCTTTATCCCCAAGGCTGTGAAACCTCCCAGCTCCTCTGAGCGCAGCCCATCACATACACATTAAGAATTCAGTGCTATTGCCTTGATCAAGATCTGTGATCTAGTGTCACACTCTTACATTTTTTCTGTGAAATTAAGTCAGTAGATTCCCATTTCCAATGGAAATACATTCTAAGCCCTGTTCTAAATGTGAAATTGAAGGCCGTTAAATTACAAGCATCAGGAAGAAGTAAACATTGGTTAGGGCAGTAAGCTTAGCCCAATCCAGACCAGCTCAGCCTAGCTCAGCTCAAGTCTTAGAATCCTTGTTTCTGGATTGTTCTGGGGTCTTGGGGAGGCAGCTGAGTCACAACTTTTAGCATTTGACTGAGGCTCCTAAACTCTCTACCAGCTCTTGAAGTCCTTTATCACAATGGTTCCTTTGCCCAGAACTTCCTCTCCTAAAATACCGTTTATCATCTTCAAAAGTTTCTTTCTTTTGCTATTTATTCTTAAGTGGATAATTTATATAGGTTATCATGCTATTTGGGGGGGAGGGGGGCATGGCTCTGACATTTTGGAATTCACTCCATCTGGTAAAGGCTCCTTGTTTCCTTAAGGAGGGTGGTGTTTTCAGGTGGTGACACAGGAATGAGAAGGATGTGGAAAAGAGGTGGCTACCCACCTCTTTATTGTATAATAGTTTGATAAAGTACATTTTAAAATTACCATTGCTTTAATGTACACTTTAGCACATTTTTTTATTTTAAAGTTTTAAATACCATTAATTTATGCTTTAAAAGACACTTATGCTTTCAAAAATGAGGCAATGAGCCCCAAAAAACTTCAACACAGTTCTGAGCTAAAGAGAACAGTGCAATAATGACAATAGCTAATCCACATTGTGATTGCTGTGTCAGGTGCTGTTCTAAGTGTTTTATATACTGATTTATTTAGTCCCCATAACAATAGTGAGATAGGTTACTATTATATTCCCTATTTTACAGATGGAAAAATGGAGACATAGTGATTCTGTAAAGTGCCTAATAAATGTCACCTAATATAAGGCAGCCTGACTCAAATCTTGGACTTGAATAAAGAGACCTATTATAGTCCTGATTGTATGATTTAGGACAAGTCATTGGAGTACCTCTGAGATTTTCTTACCTATGAAATGAGGATAATAATTCTGCTCTGTGTGCTGCACTAGGATGCCACAAGACCATTCATTTATTTCCCACATATTTGTTGAGTGTCAACCGTATGTCGACTGGAAACACAACTGTAATGACAGATATGTTCTTGCCCTCATGCACTTCATACTCTAATGAGGGAGACAGAGAACAGATGAACAAAGAAATAAATGCAATCATTACAAATTGTGCTAACATCTCTGAAGGCAATGATGCAGGGACTGAGATAGAGGACCAAAGTTGGGGGACAGTGGAGGTCATTTAATGATGTGATTACAGCTCCTTTAGATGGGAGACTAGGGTAATCAGCAAAAGTTCAGAGAAGGTGATATAGTAGTAGAGACCTGGAGACCCACAGAGAGTTAGCCATGGGGAAACACTGGAGAAGATGGAAGAATAGATTGTTCCAGATGAAATGGTATGTGAAAAAGCCAAGTGATAAAAAGGGGCTAGCTATACGAGCAGAAACTGAGACCAGTATGATGCCATCAATGAAATTATTGTACATAAAGGTGTGAAAAGAACTATCGAAGTTAGGGAGTTAAAATACCCTGAAACAAAAACACTGATACATTTGGTACACTTAGGTCAGTGGAAACCAAACCTCATTTCCCATTTTTCATGAGAAGAAGTGGTTTAAATAGTCCAGTCGCTCCTTTCTTTTCCCTCCATGCCCATCAATGGGCAGAGACATCTTTGCTCCTGCCCATTTGTTAGTGTAACAGAATAGTTTTTGAAACATTTGGATTTATCTTTCTGTGTTTTCTTCTTTCCTGTTCTCCTGAACTCAACCTTCCCTCCTTTCTTTTATTTCAGGGATATTCCTGCAGTTTCTTTCAGGCTTTTTGTTAAAACCCTACGCCACTGAAGGAATAAGACTGGATGTCATTGTTCTCTTTCCATTGGCTCTCTATACCATTTTCTTTTAATTCTTATGTTTTTCTTCTTTATTTACCCAAGAAATATATAATTAATATAAAACACAGTGAACAAAATAAAATAAACTTAAATTACCTAATATCCTACCATGCAAAGATAATTAAGCATTATCAACATTTTAATGTCTCTGTAACAGACTTTTCCTTTGTTGTTTCCCTTGCAATTCATATATCCTACCACTAGATGATGGAAGATTGTCAAATTAGTAGGTTGATTAAAGAAGAGGTAAACTTTTTTCCACTTTTTGTATTTTTCAAAACACTATTAATATAATTAAACATTAAAAGTTACTAGCAAAGCTCAGCTTTTTAAGAATTAAATGCCTTAAGAAAAATGTATATGCCGTACTTAGTATTATTTAACTTCACAGCTTAATTAATTAACTAATGTTTTATCGCTCATCTAAAGTTTACTTTGGTGTCAAAAATCTCTGGGAAATTGTACATGACTTTGAGGTCTCAGTCACACTGAGTGGTAAGACATTTGTATGCTCTGTGATTAACTTAAAGAATTGTTTTCTTTTTATTCTCTGATATTTATTTTTTAGGTACCCTTATATCAGGAAGAAGATAGAAATAACTACAGATTAAATTTAAAAATCCCACCAATTTAGCAGAGTATCTGGCACATGATAGATATTTAATAAACAATTATTTCCCTTATTACCAGTCTCCTTTTTGAAACTAAGAACACAGAAGCTGCCTTGGTTTATTGTTCCCAAACTAGATGAAGATATTTTTCCTTCTTCCTCCCTCATTCCTTCCCTCCCTCTCTCCTTTTCTTCCTTCCTACCTGTGCGTCTCTTGCAAGAATTACCACCCACCTCTACTTTTCTCTCTAGCTGGGTACAATTTAGAACCTATTTAGATAAACTAGTTATTGCTGATCAAACTTGGCAATTTATTACTTTTAGCAAGTCCTCAATCAAGAAATATTTAGACTTAATATGTACTTAGATCTGTTGGGGAAAAATGATAACAAAAAAATGTAAGAGAGAAAGTGTAAGTAGCAGCTGGTTTGTTTTACACATGATCTCTATGGTCCCCCTCCCCCAAGTCCTGCATCCCTTTCACAGAATACTGCATTCTGAACAGAAATTGCAAAGGTTGTAACTTTCATTTCATAATAATGTCCCAATTGTCTTCTTTCTTTTGCCCTTAGAGGCTAAGGCAGGATTTTGTAATTCTCATTTTTTTCTCATACTGTTGGATGTAAAAACTAAAATCAATCCTGATGTTTGGACTCTCAACTGTTAACACTATAAATACACCAAAAATGCAACTGTCTTTGAACAAAAGATTTTGAAAAGTCTTTGAACAAAAGTCTGTTTTGGAATGGGCTTCTCATTCCAAATACCCTCCTTATATGTGTCATTAAAAAACCTTGTATAGTTTTTGAGAAAAAAAATTTATTAAAAAAATGCCATTCAGAATTATCTTCTTACCATTTTGCTTCTCTCTCTCTCTCTCTCTCTCTCACACACACACACACACACACACACACACACACACACACACACACACACCCCAAATAATTTAACTTAATCCCCTTGCATTTGGGACATGCTTGGTAGCAAGCTTGGGGACAAAGTGGAAAAATGGCCATTTAGCCTAAGAAATTAGATTTCAGTTTTCCTCTACCAAGAAACAATTGTATATAGATGATAAAGTATTGAACATTTGTGACAGTAATTTAATATTATCCATTTAAAACCCATCTGACAGTTTCAAATATGGAAATTTTAGTTTCTTATCCGTATCAACAGATATTAAAACTTCTACAATTCCTTATGGCTATGTCAATCTTGATGTGCATAATGCCTTTTTAAAATAAGACTCAGCAGAAAAATCTCCGTAATTGTCTGGAGGTTTGGAAGAAACAAAATTACTTTTTTATGGCAACTTAATAGCTTCTTAAATCATTAAAGTGTTCCTTCACTTTAGTCAGTGGTTTCAGCTAAGTTGTAAATCTTGAATAAATAAGTATTTTTCAGTGTAAATGCTGGAAGCATCACCTGGTAGTTTGAGGCTAGCAGGACCCTTGGAGCCATTCTCTCCTTCCAGGTCTAGCCTCCATTTTTCAAGGGACTTGCTTCAAGTCCCATAGCCAAATGGGGTGGAGCTGGACCTAGAATCCCTGACTGTGACACTCAAGACAACCTCTGTGCTAAGTCGTTCCCTCAGTCCTAGAGACTCCAGACTTCCCGAACTTTTCCTTTGAGATCCATTCAATGATGTAAAAGACACATTTCTGTTGAAAGGGCGTGTTCTTCAGTATCAGAGCAGGAATGATGAATACTACCTTAGGGTTCTTTATTTATTTTATTTATTTATTTTTAAAACATTTTATTTATTTATTTATTTATTTGGTTGTGCCAGGTCTTAGTTGCACCAGGTCTTAGTTGCAGCAGGTGGGCTCCTTAGTTGTGGCATGCATGCAGGCTCCAGTTCTCCAACCAGAGACTGAACCCGGACCTCCTGCGTTGGGAGCTCGGAGTCCTACCCACTGCGCCACCAGGGAAGTCCTTAACCTAGGGTTCTAAGGCACAGAAATATACTTCTCAAACGTAGACATAAACAAAACATTAATGTGATAATCTAGTTCTCAGTACAGAATATACTATGCTTTCTATAATAAATTGTACTAATATTAATAGGAAACTTTGGATAGAAAAGTATAGTGAGTCTCAATACGAAAACAGTAAAAGTTATTTATCTAAGATGCCCAAAATTAAGGTTTCCTATTATTTTCTGATTACTTAAAATCATTATATAAGCAAAGCATCAAACTTCTATAATTTGTTCCTGAGAGAGAACTTTTCTGTAAACATGCTTCCTTCTTCCATTTTTTTTTTCACAAGCAACAATTCAGTAATTTCCCTTATATCTCATTTAGACAATTGAGAATTCACATGTAGTATTAAACATTTCTCTTCTTCTTGAAATATAAATAACTTGACTTCTTTTGATAACATTTTCAATTCTTCAGAAATTGAGGAAGCAGTGGAGGATTGGCTTCCTGAAACTTAATTCTAAGCAACAGAAGAGATTTAGGATGGGGCAAGATTTCTTAAGGTACAATTAATTGATTACATCTATATTTTATGTTTTGATTTAGGAAAACATAGTTAAAAGCAGAGAAATCTGATGTTTATTATTCTTGGATAAAAACATGCCAAGGATCAGTAGAAGGTGTTGTAAACACCTCTTGACTTTCAAAGGAGAATGATTAAGGATTTGTTTAAAAGTGTTAACATGGGGCTAAAAGAATGTCACCCTCTCATTCTCTCAGGCCAGAAATACAGGAAATTCTGGGGGAAAATATCCTCTGGACTTGAAGATACTCCTGGAGAATAGTGTTCTATGAGGGAAAATTTAGGTTTAATTTCACATGTAAACCTTCACCTGAAACTCAGAATCCTTTTTCAGAGAGGTTTCAAAGGCAAGCTGATTTGACCAAACATGTGGGAGTCCCAGAAATGGCATTCTTATCAGAGTTTTTTTGAAGTAGCATCAAATATAGTTGTTTCAATGTTGTTGATATTAAAAGTGGAAGAAAACTCATTTTATTTAGTCTCTTATTCTGACTTTACCAAGATACCATATTTATTGCTATTTCCACATTTCTCACCATTCTTCAAAAGTCAAATCACAAGTGTTAATTAAATGTCTACTGTATGCATTTAATAACTGTGATGGAGGTTCTGGTAAAGAAATAGGTAACAACCCATTCTTTTCTTACATTAAAACCATTGCATTCTTTCTCAATTCTCTGACCTCATTCCATTGATCACCCTTCCTCTATTTGCTACTTATGAACTCTTATTTGTCCTTCAAAACTTCAACTTGAATTTCATCTTCTCTGACACATCTACCCAGATTCAGCCAAACTGACTTAAGCCCTTCCTCCTCTGTGTTTCCCAGGAAGTGTGTTCATTTTGTACATTATGACATTTTACATGTTGTATGATACTTTGTTGCCATGCTCTATCTCTACTGGGTTGCAAGATCATGTCTGCATCATCTCTGCAACCATATCCAACATAAGGTCTCATTAAAGATTTCATTATCTTTGAGGAACTTGCTGTCAAGCAGGAAGCATATTTAAAATAACGAAAAATCATAGGAGGCAATAATTAATTCATTAATTTATTCAACAGATTTTTATTAATTGCCTATTTTGGCCTGGTTAAAAAAGTAAATAAGATAGGCTTGGTACTGATTTCATAGAATTTAAAGTTTGGGCTTAGAGGTAGATATTAAATAATGAATTATACAAGTGATTTGTAATTAGTGCAACAATAAAGAAGTACTGCATGCCAGGAGAATGAAGAATAGGCACAGGAACAGCATGTTCAAAAGCCCTGACGTGGGGCTTCCCTGGTGGTGCAGTGGTTGAGAATCTGCCTGCCAATGCAGGGGACACGGGTGCGAGCCTTGGTCTGGGAAGATCCCTCATGCCGCAGAGCAACTGAGCCCGTGAGCCACAATTACTGAGCCTGTGCGTCTGGAGCCTGTGCTCCGCAACAAGAGAGGCCATGATAGTGAGAGGCCCGTGCACGGCGATGAAGAGTGGCCCCCGCTTGCCACAACTAGAGAAAGCCCTCGCACAGAAACGAAGACCCAACACAGACATAAATAAATAAATAAATACATTTAAATCATATGGGCTTCTAAGAAGACCTCTGCTTTAAAAAAAAAAAAAAAGAGAGAAGCCCTGAGGTGATAAGAAGCTTGGTCCTTTCAAGAAAATGAGAGAAGATTGATGTCATTGATACAGGAATAGAAGGAAGAGACTGGCAATAGATCAATTTGGGGAGCTGGGCAGAGGCCAGATCATGTAGGGACTTTTAGGTCACATTAAAATGTCTGGAATTTATTTTAAAACCAAAAGAAAATCATTCAAGAATATGAAACAGGATTGTACCATGACTGAATTTAATATTAAAAAAAGCTTATTCTAGCTGTCAGATGAATACTGGATATGGGGGGATAAGTTAGGTGAATGATGATTGTAACTTATACTAGTGTGATGTAAGTGGGAATAGAGAAAAGTGGATGGATTTGAGAGACTTTTAGAAGCTGGAATCCACAATATTTAGAGGTCAGTTGGATTTGCATGTGTGTGTGTGTGTGTGTGTGTATTTGGTATTTTGTGTTGAATGAGAAGCATGAGAGAGAAGAAAATGTCAAAGGTGACTCTCAGGTTTCTTAATTGAGCAACGTTGTGAATGATAGCATGTTTTATGTGCTTATGTGGAAAAATTTAAGAAATGAAAGGTTGTCAACCCCAACCTCCCTCACCAATCTTTTGAACCTAAAACCCCATTGGGTCTTTATAGAGTATCCAAGTGTCTCCTATAAAAAGGCAAAAGATCCCGATGATGGGGGTTGATAGGTAACCTTTTAAATCATTTTTAGTAGAGATTGTTGGGACACTAACTGCTAGCAAAGAATGAGCCTTGAGTGCACAAGGCTTGTCTGAGAGGGGCTCTTAGAGTAGGTGGTGAGACAGGAAATGGAGGACTGGAAAAAAGAGAGGGGCCTTGGAAACGGGACTTACTTGTTGGCAAATGAAAGAATTTTGCTGGAGAATGGGAAGGTTCTAAAAGGAATATATAATAGTGTCTGCAGAGAAACAGATGCTGCAGATGTGTAACTGCTATTGAAATCCCCTCCCCTTTGCTTTCAGCTGAGCTCTTCACCATTATGACAATCTTCTTTCACAAACTTAATCTAGTTGAGCTCTGTCCCCCATACCTGATTCCCTGATTTCCTGCAACTTTCCCTGAGATATCTAGCTCATAAGCTCATAATGTTTCCGTGACTCAGCACCTCTTACTAATTAATGTAATACATTTTAGAAACTGTCTCAAAAAGTTTTAGCTTTTTGTGCTCCCTGACCTTCATTTCCCTCCACCCACATTTTTTTTTTCATAGTCTAACCAAGTTTTTTTTTTTGGATTTTTTTTTGATTTTTTTAACATCTTTATTGGAGTATAATTGCTTTACAATGGTGTGTTAGTTTCTGCTTTATGACAAAGTGAATCAGTTATACGTATAATGTTCCCATATCTCTTCCCTCTTGCATCTCCCTCCCTCTCACCATCCCTATCCCACCACTCTATGTGGTCACAAACCACCGAGCTGATCTCCCTGTGCTATGCGACTTCTTCCCACTAGCTATCTATTTTACATTTGGTAGTGTATATATGTCCATGCCACTCTCTCACTTTGTCACAGCTTACCCTTCCCCCTCCCCATATCCTCAAGTCCATTCTCTAGTAGGTCTGTGTCTTTATTTCCATCTTACCCCTAGGTTCTTCATGACCTTTTTTTTCTTAGATTCCATATATATGTGTTAACATATGGTACTTGTTTTTCTCTTTCTGACTTACTTCACTCTGTATGACAGATTCTAGATCCATCCACCTCACTACAAATAACTCAATTTCATTTCTGTTTATGGCTGAGTAATATTCCATTGTATATATGTGCCACATCTTTACACATTCATCCGATGATGGACATTTAGGTTGCTTCCATGTCCTGGCTATTGTAAATAGAGCTGCAAGGAATATTTTGGTACATGAATTTTTTTTTTTTTTTTTTTTTTGGTGGTACGCGGTCCTCTCACTGTTGTGGCCTCTCCAGTTGCGGAGCTCAGGCTCCGGACATGCAGGCTCAGCGGCCATGGCTCACGGGCCTAGCCACTCCACGGCATGTGGGATCTTCCGGGACTGGGGCATGAACCTGTGTCTCCTTCATCGGCAGGTGGACTCTCAACCACTGCGCCACCAGGGAAGCCACATGACTCTTTTTGAATTATGGTTTTCTCAGTGTATATGCCCAGTAGTGGGACTGCTGGGTCGTATGGTAGTTCTATTTGTAGTTTTTTAAGGAACCTCCATACTGTTCTCCATAGTGGCTGTATCAATTGTTTGAACTAAATATAAACCAACTCATCTGACTAAACCATGAATCCCTTTATAAAATGCACTAGGTGGCAGTAGAGGAACGCCTTCCCTGTGGTTGAAAAATCCCTGCTGTGCAAGGAGAATGTGTATGAAAACAGTCAAGTTCCAGCTTCCCACTGTTACCTGAACTGAAGGCAGAGAGAAAATAAAAGAGGAAAGTAGCACAGTTAGCTAAATGCTGCTTCATCAATTCAACCTGCTTGGTATTCATGTCACATGGGAGAAAATGTTTTCAAGTACACTTGTCTCTTGTTTAATGAAGTAACTGCATTTCTGTTTTCTTTTTAAGCCATAAAATTAATTTCCATTAAATAAACCCCATTTTTCCTCACTGGATTTCATTATTAAATTGGGGATATAGTCCTTTAGAAAAAAAATGGTCATGAATATTATTAAATCATAGGAATGCAGCAAATATTTTGAAATAACTCATTTAAAGGAAAATAACCATCTGCTAAAAACACTGGCAATAGTATTAAAATATTTAGAAATATTTCTAAAGTATCAGTAACATTGTGCTATATTCCAAATAAGTCAGAAAATAGAAAATATTAAGAAAGAAAATATATCAGGTTCTTTAGAAGTAAAGGATCAAACTTGCATGCTAGTCACTCCTTAAATCTTTAGTAGCTTGATTCAATTTTTCCATTGTCTTGAACTGCCATATCCCCTTTTAAACTGTATATTAAATGTAATTTATTTAAAAAGTTATTTTCTGTATGAGAACTTGAGCTCTTTCCAGGTATTAGCTCATGCTGACTCTTTAATGGCCAAGCAGTGTTTATTTATTTACCTAATGGTAGATGTTCCATATTAGGTGATGTTATTACTAACATTTACATCATGTACTATAGTTTACAAAATGTTTTTTTCACACGCATTATCTCATTTAATCTTCACAACTATATGGTTATTTAGGGATTGTTTTTATCCCTGTTTTACAGATGAGAAAAAAATGAGGTCATAAAGGCTAAATAACTTATCTAAGGTCACACACACACATTTTAAGTGACAGAATTTTGACATAAACCTAAGTTTTGACTCTAAATCTTGGGATCTTCCCACTACTACTCACTGACTCCCAAGCAAGTAGCATATTTTAAAAATTACGTTAATTTACCAAAACCAAAAACAAAACAGAGGCATATAAAGAAGAAAAAACAATGGCCCACTGTGGGTGGCCCATTGACAATAGATAAGGGCTGGATGGTGAAAGGCTTTGTAACCCTTGGAATAGAAACTTTCTGTCAAGGACAATGGGGAGCCACTTAAGTGTCCAGAGTCAAGGCACAACACAGTTTGCATGTTATAAAAGACAACTCTGGTTACAGTGCAGAAGTGGTTTGGAGGCAGCAAGAGTGGCTGTGGGGAGGTTGGGGAGGTGGCTGTGTCAGTGTTCAGGAGAAAGAAGTGGCTTTGGGTGGTGGCAATGGGCACTGTGAAAAATGGGCAGATTTGAGAGATGTTCAGTAGTTTAAATGAACAAGCCTAGATGATTGAGTGTAGACTGAGGATAAAGGAAAGGGGCGTATCAAGCATGAATTTTATGATGGACAAACAGGTGGATAAAGGCGATTTTTTCTGAAATGTTATTTGTCAACTATCTAATTAATCAACAAAAATCCTTGTTAACATTTTTTTTTATAGTTTTAACTTGCAATTCAGAAAGGCTATGCTGTTTTGCCTGGAGTGTTCTTCTTCTTATCTTTCCCCATCCTACAAACATAAGCTTAATCTGTCTCCTCCAAGAAATCCTTTTCAGTTTTCACAGCTGGAAAACTCTCTGTTCTCCTATGGCACCACGTCCACACCTCTGGCTTAGTTGTTGTCACAGTCTGCCTTTACTGTGGTGCTTATATCTATTGCCTCAACCAGACTGTAATTCTTTTGAGTTATACCTGAATAAATATCGGCTGAATAAATACTTGAATTAATATATTTGAACTCTTACTTTATTTTCTGTTTTACAAGTAAGATGGTATTCCTATTTAAAAAAGGAGAGTTCAACATCATAAACAAGAAACTTAAGTCAAAGATGGGGACAGGAGATTAGTAGACCCTTAGAACTCTAAAATAATGTAAAGATTAATCCTTTGTCCATTTCTTCATTTGCAGATATTTTCTCCCATTCTGAGGGTTATCTTTTTGTCTTTTTTATGGTTTCCTTTGCTATGCAAAACCTTTTAAGTTTCATTAGGCCCCATTTGTTTATTTTTGCTTTTATTTTCATTACTCTAGGAGGTGGGTCAAAAAAAAAATCTTGCTGAGATTTATGTCAAAGAGTGTTCTGCCTACGTTCTCCTCTAAGAGTTTTATAGAGTCCGGCCTTACATTCAGGTCTTTAATCCATTTTGGGTTTATTTTTGTGTATGGTGTTAGGGAGTGTTCTAATTTCATTCTTTTACATGTAGTTATCCAGTTTCCTCAGCACCACTTACCGAAGAGACTATGTTTTCTCCATTGTACAGTCATGCCTCTTTTGTCATAGATTAGGTCACCATAAGTGTGTGGGTTTATCTCTGGGTTAGCTCCAGACACACTACCTTATATACCACTGAAAAGGCTTTAGATGTGATCTTAGAACTATGAGTGATAATCTTTTAGAAATCATAGAGAATGTCAGTAGCCTCAAATGAATGGGATAATGCCACAATTCTTATTAGGAAAGAATGGTAAGCTCCAGAAACAAAAATCATTAATTTTTATTTAAATCACACAAGTAATAAAGTAATTAATTAATTATCCAATTTATTTATTCTGTAAAATATATTGACTACTGAGCATACAAAAATAAGGAAGAAGGAAGCCATAGCCTCTTAGAGGAGACAGAGGCATGAAAAAATAAATGTAACATGATGTGACCTGTATTATAATAGAGATATGTATGTATGTATGGTAATACAAATGAGAAATTAATTCTGCCTGAGTATGTGGTCAGGGATAGCTGAAGATAAAAAGTGACATTTGCATTACTCTTTAAATAATAAATTGGAATTCCCCAGTAATCAAATAGGAAAGAGCATCACAGGCATGCAAAATGAATAATCAAGTTATGAAAGAATTACAACGCCTCTCTGAGCAGGTGTAACAGAGGATGTATGAGAGAAAATGTCATGGGATAATCCCAGAAAGGCAGGTTAGAACTGAGAGAGAGAGAACCTAGCTTAGGAGCCATAATAAAAAATTGGTGCCTGACTGTATAGAAAATTTTAGAGCTCATTTGAAAAATCACATGGTTTACAGATGTGCAGGAAAAAAAATGTAGTAATGAGTAGGAATTAGGATGTGAGAACCCACAGTGTCTGGCACAGAGGGATGATCAATAGATATTGAATGAGTAAATTTAGATTCATAAAGAAGTTTTAAAATGAAAAAATATTTATAAATATTTATGATATAAAATAAATATATAAAAACCAATAGCCTTTCTACATGCCAGAAAGGAAGGCTGGAAGCTATAATGGAAAAAATGTCCTTTTCAATAGCAACAAAACAAAAACTACATATGTGTAAGCTTATAAAAAATGAATTGGAACCTAGAGGAGTAAAACACAAAACATTAATAAATGATATAAAAGATGAAAGATGACTTGAATATTTGGAAAAACATGCCATGTTACTGGATGGGAGCACAACATATAAGAGATATCAATTCTTGCAACTTATTTAGTATTTTAATGCTATTTTAATAAAAATCTCAATAACACTTTTTTTCTATGCAGGAACAATTACAAATTCAAGTTTCTTCTGGAGGAGTAGTAAGATAAAAATATCCAAATTCAATTTTGTTTAAAAAAAAGACTAATGAGAAACTTTTCTCTTTTTTGATATCAAAAGATATTGCAAAGCTATAATGATTGAAATAATATGATATCAAAACAAAATTGTACACAAATATCATTGGCATGTCATAAAGAACTCAGAAATAAACTTTAATGTATAAATATGATGTCATGGAAAATTAATGTGAAAAAAATGGTTTATTCTATAAATGATACTGGCAAAGTTTGTTAGCTGGAATAGAAGATCATTTACCCAAGCTTCTAAACACCAGAAGAATTCATAGAAAAGACAATTATAAGTGTGATTATTGATTTTAAAATAATGCTATTGTAATTACTGAACAAAGACTTGTAGTATACAATCTATGAATTGTGGAGTTGGAAAAAACTGGTTGGTAATTTTATGGAATGTACAATTTGTGATGTATGTTTTAGCAGACACTATCCTAACTTATTGAAATGCAATTATGTAAATACTTATATGCAATGTGCCAATTAAAAAATATGCATCCTTAAACATCACTAATGGGCTTCCCTGGTGGCACAGTGGTTGAGAGTCCACCTGTCGATGCAGGGGACATGGGTTCGTGCCCCGGTCTGGGAATATCCCACATGCTGCAGAGTGGCTGGGCCCGTGAACCATGGCTGCTGAGCCTTCACTCCTGGAGCCTGTGCTCCACAAGGGAAGAGGTCACAACAGTGAGAGGCCCACGTAACACACACACAAAAAAACCCAAAAAACAAAAAACAAAAAAAATTACTAATTATTAGAGAAATGCAAATCAAAACCACAAGGAAGTATCACCTCACATCAGTCAGAATGGCCATAATCAAAAATTTACAAATAATAAGTACTGGGGAGGGTGTGGAGAAAAGGGAACCCTCCTACACTGTTGGTGGGAATGTAAATTGGTAAAGCCACTATGGAAAATAGTATAGAGGTTACTTTAAAAAACTAAAACTAGAGCTACCGTATGATCCAGCAATCCCACTCTTGGGTATATATTTGGAAAAGATGAAAACTCCAATTCAAAAAGATACATGCACCCCAATATTCATAGCAGCACTATTTACAATAGCCAATACATGGAAACAACCTAAATGTTCATCGGCAGATGAATGGATAAAGAAGATGTGGTATACACACACACACACACACACACACACACACAATGGAATATTACTCAGCCATAAAAAAGAATGAAATAGTATCATTTGCAGCAACATGGATGGACTTAGAGAGTATCATACTAAGTGAAGTAAGTCAGACAGAAGAAGACAAATATTGTATCACTTATATGTGAAATCTAAAAAATAATACAAACGAATCTATGTACAAAATAGAAATAGAGTCACAGACATAGAATACAAACTTATTGTTACCAAAGGGGAAAAGAGTGAGGGAGGGGTAAATTAGGAGTGTGGAATAATAGATACAAGTTATTAACATAAAAAAGATAAGCAACAAATGATTTACTGTATAGCATAGGGAACTATATTCAATATCTTGTAATAACCTATAATGGAAAATAATCTGAAAAAATATAACTAAATCACTTTGCTGGACACCTGAAATTAACACAATATTATAAATCAACTATATTTCAGTGAAAAAAGAAAATAAAAATATGAATCATTTTGGATAAACATTGTTAATCCAGAACAAGCCATATTCTTGACTTCGTAAATATACCTTGTTCTACTCTATTTGGAGAAAATTTGAGCCACACTGGACTTCATAAAGACATGCCAATGAAAGGACAGAGAACGTTGGATTGTATAAAAAGGAAGACCCAAATTTATGCTTTCTACAAGAAGCATATTTTAAATATGAAGATAAGGATACTATACAAGTAAAAGAATTGAAAAAAATACACCATGCAAAAAAACTAATAAAAGGAAACTAGGAGTGGCTATATTAATATCAGACAATGTAGACTTTAGGAAAAGGAATATTACCAGAGATAATAAAGATAGGCAATAGAGAAAAATCAATAAAATTGATAAATCTGTAGTTCTTCTGGTCAAAATTAAAAGAGGAGGGACTTCCCTGGTAGTCCAGTGGTTAGGACTTCACGTTTTCACTGCGTGGGGGACCCGAGTTGGATCCTTGGTTGGGGAGCTAGGATCCTGCATGCCACGTGGTGCGGTCAAAAAAAACAAAAGAAAAAAAAGGAGAAAGTCACAAATTATCAATATAAGAAACAAAAGGGGAGATATTATTACGGATTCTATAGATATTAAAATAATAGTAAGACAATATTATGAATAAATTTATGACAATAAATTCATCAACTTAGGTAAAATGGACAACTCCTTGAAAGACACAAATTAACGAAAAGGACTCAAGAAGAAGTTAAAAACATTAATGGCTTTTATATCTACTTTAAAAATTGAATTTATACTTAAAAATCTTCCCACAAAAGAATGTCCAGTCAATGTGGTTTCACTGGTCAAGTCTACCAAATATTTAAGGAATGAAAAATACCAATCTTATGTGAATTCTTTCAGATGAAAAATTGGTAGAGATAGTTCATAGTTCATTTTTATGAGGTCAGTATAGAGAGATGCCATGTTTATGGATTGGAAGCTTCAGTATTGTTGAAATATAAATTCTCCACAAATAATCCTTACATACAATTCAATTCCAATAAAAATTGCACTTGACTTTTCTTTTTTTGGTAGAAATGGACAACTTGGTTCCCAAATTTATATGGAAATGCAGAGGACCCGAGTATTTAAAAACTTTTAACAAAGAATAACAAAGTTGGAGAACTTCCAACTTAACTGAAGCTGCAGTAATCAAGACAGTGTGGTTTTGTCTAAGTATTAACATATAGGTCAATGGACAGAATAGTGAGCTCAGAAATACACCCATCCATATATGGTTATTTGATTTTCTGTAAAAGTGTCATGGTAATTCCATAAGCAAAATATAGCCTTATAAAAAATCTTGCTGGAACAATTGTTTATCTTCATAAAAAATGAACCCTGACTCTTATCTCATTCCATTCACCATAAATTAATTCAAAATGAATCATAGAGTTAAATATGAAAACTAAAACTATAGGACTTCCCCCAAAAAACATAAAAGAAAGTCTTCACACCTTGGAGTAGTTGTAGATTTTTTAGAGAGTATACAATATGCATAAACCATAAAAGGAAAAAATAGAAAATTAGAGTTTACAAAAATGAAAAAAAAAACTTCTGTTATTTGAAAGACAACTTTAAGAAAACAAAAAGGCAAGCCACAGATGGGAAGATAATATTTGCAATATAGCTGATAAAAGACTTGTATACAGAATGCATAAAGAAGACTTACATCCTAGTAAGGAAAAATAATCAATAAAAACAGGCAAAAGATTTAGACAGATACTTCATAAAAGAAAGTATACAAATGGTGATTATGCACATGAAAAGGAATTCAACATTATTAGTCATCAGGGAAGTGTGAATTAAAACTGTAATCTGATGCCACTATACATATTAGAATGACTAAAATTAAAAATATCATCAAACAGGCAAATGGATATATTTTGATATATTTGCACAATGTGATACTACTCAGCAATGAACACATGAGTGATGAACACAACATGCAACATGGATGCAATATCAAAACATGCAACAACATGGATGAATATCAAAAATATTATGCTGAGTATCAGAAGCCAGACACAGAAAAGCACATGTTGTATAATTCCATAGAGTCAATAATGACAGAAAGCAGGTAAAAATTTTTCCTGAATATGGGGATGAAGTGGGATTTTGCAGTGAGAGAACTTTTGTGGTGATGTAAATATTTTATCTTTATTGATTATACTGTTGTGTATATTTTTCAAAACTCATCAAATTATGCCCTCAAAATCAGTGCATTTTGTTGTATGAAAATTGTACCTTAATAAAGTTTATTTACTAAAGGCACCTATGTAAATGGGAAACATATTTGGCACAACTTTGAGACAAAGGGTTATTCTGACTTTCTACATAAAATCAAATAAATAAATAAGAAAAACTTTGAGACTCAACAGATGAGTTGTGAAAGGTCATGTAGAAGAAATGCATTCACAGAAGATGAAATACAAATGAGTAATAGAATTATAAAAATATTCAAGTTAAAGATGTTTTAAAAATTTTTTAAAAATATTCAAGCTGTCAAGCAATCAAATAAATGCTAATTAAAATGATTAAAAGTTTTTTCATAGCAATGATTAAAATATTTTCAAAGCAAAAGATTGAAAAATATTATAATAGTGCTAGAAAGAATTTGGTGTTGTTTCACTGTTGGCAGGAACATGAATCATATAACTGTGTGAAAAGCAAATTGTAAATATATACTGTGAACCTTAAGATTTCCATACTTTGCTCCATTAATCTTAATTTTAGAACTCTATGTTAAGGAAATTCTCAAAAATGTAGATAAAACTTTAAGCAAAATAAATTGACTCCAGCATTATATGTATTTTCAAAACCCTAAAAATAGCCTAAATGTCAAGTAATACAGGAATGTTAAATTAATGATTTTTAGACTTTTGAGAAAATCTAATGGAAGTTTTTTCAATTAAACAAAATCTTACTTAGAACCTCAATAATCAAGACACATAATAGCAGATCTGTTCTGGGGATGGTGTCTACCTACCCCACCTCTTTTTGGCTCTTTGCACTGGATTCTTCAGAGACACTTTGGAAGAACCCTATAATTTTGAGAGCACAGTTTGAAACTCACTCCATTAAACAAGTTACTATTCTCTATACAATGGTATGTTATGATATTTTCAAAGATTATTTGGAGGTATGAGAAAAATTTTAAAATATAGAATACAAAGTTGTAACATATTTTATAATCTCAGCTATATGAAATATATCTGGAAAAAAGAAAAAAAATAATAAATGAATTACAAATGTTTTCATGAAAATGAAAATAGCTTTGATATCTGGATAGTAAGATTATGACTAACTTTAGTTTTATCTTTATGCTTTTCTGAGTTTCTCAAGCTTTTAGCAAGATGGGCATATGGTTTTTATGTTGAGAAAAAAATGTTTGTGTGTTTAAAGTATGTCTTGCCAAACACTTCATTTTGTTTTTTTGATATGTAAGTTAGTGGAAATGCTGTGATTCTACCATCTTATTTCAATTCAATGATTGACAAAATTTCTCATGGTATTTTATTACAAAAATAATGGACCACAGGCTGGGTGAAATACAGTTAGGGAGAGTCACAGTTGCTTGAGCAGTTCACTCAGTTACAAATATTTATTGAACACTCATGACTCTGCTGGGCCCTGAGGGTGTAAAGTGAATAATACAGGGTTTCTGCCTTCAGAGACACTTAGTTCAGGGAAGAACGAGCATGAGTGCAAATAATCACAGTTCCACAGTGACATACATCCATTGCAGATGTGGCAGTAATATTGAAGAATGACTGGCCTCGGGGCAACGTCACAGAGGAAGTTTTATGTCCACTTACTTTAGGGTAAGCACCATTCTAAGTGCTTTACTTTGAGTCAGGAGTATGAGTCAGGAGTCACTGTTGCAAGCAACAGAGGCCAACTCTGGCTGATTACTCAGAAAAGGAGTTTTATTTGAAAGATGTATAGTTGTTAGCCTGGAGAACCAGGTTCGAGACAGTTTCTGGGAACAATATATGAAACCTTGATGTGCTATGGGCTCCAATGAGAAGTAGAGCAATCACATCACCATGGCTGGTCCTGCTGCATCAGGACTCAAACTTGCTACTACCCAGCCCCTGAAATTCTATGTCTCTGCACCCAGCACAGTCAGCACAATGATTGTCACACAAGGCCTCCCTCTTTGGGATTGGGGCCTTGGGTTGGTGAGTAATTGTGTTTGGTGGAGCCCAGGTCACATGCCATCCTCTTAGCTGTAACACAGCTGGAGAGTTCTGGGCTTCTGTCTTGAGTAGACAGGACTCATAAGCCTAGATGATTTCCATATGTAGCAAGAATATTCCAAACAGGCTTGGTAACCAGAAAGCCTGACAGTTATCCACTGTACACATGTTATATCATTTAATCCTTATGACCACCTCATGAGGTATTACATAGTCTCCATTTTTAAGATGAGGAAATTAAAGATTTAAGAGGCCAAAAAATGTTCGTGTGTCTCCAAAGCTAGGAAGTGGTAGATAGAACAAGAAACTGAAGTCTTTCTTGGTCCCAAGGTCATACGCCATCAACTATCTACAACCAATGCTCTGACTCACAGAGGAGGTGACCTCTGGTAGAATCTTGAAGGGATAGGCATTTTTAAGATCAATGTGGGTGTAACAAGGGTCCATTGTGAAGGAGAAGAGGATGATACTGGAAAGGTAGTGAGGTTCTGGACCATGATAAGAGGAGAAGCAGATAAAAATGACCAGACTTAGCAGATTTAGGGCCCAACTGTCAGAAAGAATTCAGTGTAAAGATTTTTAATCAATGCTTTTCCTGGGATCTTCTTCCCCTGATTTTCTTTTAAAACAGGTTCCACCCCCCCCTCAGTTGCTCCAGCCATAAATTATTTGGATTTTATGTTATAAGTTCTTAGACTTAACCTGTTGAAAGCTATGGGGTTTTCTTCCCACACAACATTCTGCACATGTATCTTCAAGATGGTCACAGACTTTCTCCTGGAGTCCATCCATAGAACATTCACGGGTTCAGGCCATGGGGAGTAAAAGGAGAATTTAACTGATACAATGCCATAATAAGACTTATACTTTAAAAAGAGATAACTTTGACAGAATTGTAGAGCATGAGTTAAGAGAGAATCAACAAATGAAAGAGGAGAAAATGATTAGGAGGGGGTTGTAAGCCTCCAAGCAAGAAATGATGAAGACTTAGTTACATAAAAATTGTTAATTGTTCTGTGAAAGCTTAGATGGACATCTCTGCGAACAGACATATTTAAATTCAGGATAAGTGAGGTTCACCTGACCTGAAGCAGGTCATATTTGGGAACCTGGAGGCCTGTATACTAATGTATACAGACAAATGAAGTAGCTGCCTCAACTCTGAAAGCCCTTTGTGTTTGAGTGAAGATAAGTACAGTGTTTCCTCAGGAAAATGTAGCCCCACACTGCTGTTCTCTTGTTGAGTCATAATAGAATGCTGCCTGAAACCTTAGGTGCCCTGTTTAAATAACGTGTAGTGAAAGTTAAACGGCATTTAGGAGAAGGGAGATAGGACAGGAAAACGCTGCAGAATTATTTCAGTATGTAAAAGGAAGGATCAGAGCATGGTATTGCTTGAGGTGAACTAACAGAGGACAGAATTAAGGTTTTCAAATATTTGAAAGGCTAGCATTTATTCTCTCATACTCCAGATGTCAGAAAGAAGACCATTGGGTAGGAGTCAGATTTTGGGTCAGCTTATAAAAGAAACGTAGAACTATTACAACTGTCTGAAGAAGGCTGGCCTGGCTCACAAGGCAAAGAGACATTCAGACAAAAGCTGGACACCATCTGTCAGAAGTTCTGCAGAAGGGAATTCTGCATGGAAGCTGGGAGGCTGGACCGGGAGCAGGTGATGGATGAGAGGGAGATGGAGGAGGAATGAGTCATTTGAACTCTAAGTTATCTTAAATTCTGAAAGCATGTAATACCACATAATTAGATATCACCAAGTCTTAATTATGTAAATAACTGAAATAAAACTATTCAGAAAAAGGAAATGGCCAAAGGACTTCTGAGGCCACAGCAACGTCTAATAGATTGGAGGAGAGAAGAGTGAGAAGGCAGCCTTCCGTCTCCTTTGCCATCTGAGTTTTCTTTTTGAGTCTACCAGGCAACAGTGAGATTTCATGGAATAAACATGCATTTTTAATGATTGAAAAGCAAAGAGCAATGAAGAGCACACAATGCTTGTAAAAAACTGGAGGAGAAAGGAGTAAAAAGGGATGGAAGTTCTTTCCCAGGAAGAGCAGGTAGTTGTGAAGACAACAATCATGATAAAGTTACTCATATTATTTTTATAATTATTGAACATTTATTATGTGCCAGATTTGGTGCAAAAAGCTTTGCAAACATTGTTTCAGTTAACCCTCACAAAAACCCTAAGTGGTCCTATCAATGTCATCCCTCGTGTTATAGATAAGAAAATGGAGTCTTTGAGAGATTAAATAGCTTTCTAGTAAGTAGTGTTGGGATTATTAAACAGGCCACTTAAATACCTTATCCAAAGATCTTCAGTCTCCAAGGTGCATCCACAGGAGTTTATATCCCAACTTTTATATAATTGAGAGCTAGTTTATTATTTTAATATTAATTAGATTCGAAAGCCCAAACAACTTTCTCTCTTAATAATATATTCTCTCAATCTCTCTCTCTCTTCCACTCTGTCTCTCTTGGATAAAGCAGGGTTGTAATTGTATAGGCAGATGGATGCAGCCTGGATTGACAGAGGTTCTCTCTGCTTGTAAAGAACAGCTTCATGCTCATCCACCCATCTGCTTGGTATCCATGCAACCATGAAATAGAACAGCTTTTGCATATTTATACTCTTCTTCGTGCCATGCAGACATGGGGAATTACATGGTCATTTAGGAGTCTGACTGTCCGTTTAGAAACATCTTATAACACCCATTAGAATAAAATCACAGACAGAGAACATTTTTCTCCTTTCTTTCCCCAGAGATTTTGGCTCGGCAAAATTCCAGTTGGTTCATAAATTCACACTGTTCGTGCCTACCCCTTTATTTTCCCTAATGACCCTGTTGCCTTCTATTAGTCTTGCATTGATAAACCAAGGGAATAGGAAACATCTGTTCATAGAAAGTACTCAGATTTTAATAGAAAAAGACTACTCTGAAAATTAAGATAATATACACATTGATACTATGGCACAGGGAGTGTAAGAAATGCTTCTTTTCAATAAGCACATTTTACTAAGAATGTCATTTCCACAGCCATCTAAGTCCATTAAAAAATGTGGGCCTCTCTCTGTAAATCTCCTAATCTCATAGCTGCATTGATCTGTAAACTCAATTCTACTACACCTGCAGTACTGCCAAGGTTGGTCACTGCTAACTGTCACACATGCCCATCACAGTGGGTGTGGCCTGTTAGTAAATTATTGATATTTACACTAAATTTACCTGGACTCAAATAGGAGCAATGGGAGGCTGGAGAATAGATCCTGTGAGGTCCTTCTAGATAGAAACCTGACCAGAGATATCAGACCTTACCATACCTTTTGCTTTGTACTCTTGCTTTCCCCCCTGCCTATTTTCAAGTGGAAGAAATTAGTAGCCTTTATAGCCTGACATGAGATCTAATGAATTCGTAGGTTCAAGAAATGTTAGTACTGGAAGGGACATTACCTCATTAGATTAGAGCAATATTTTTTCAAACTACAGGCTGTGAACCATTAGAGAGTGGTAAAATCAGTCTAATTGATTGTGATTGATTAAATATGTCACAAATTCTCTGACTCTGCTATCACTAAGAAAAAGAGTCTGCACCTTCTCCTTTTGGATCTGGGTTGACTAATAGAAGGCATCAGAAGAGCCATTCTAGGACGTGGGAGGCTAGGTCATAAGCAACTTTGCAGTTTCCACTCAGGTCTCTTGGAATGCTCATTCTTGGGGTACTCTCTCTAAGAACCCAGGTGCTGACCTATGAGAAACCATACTACATGAAGAAGACAAGTGTAGCTGCTTACTCGAAAATCAGCTGAGTTCCAGCTAACAGCCAGCATTACTGTCAGCCATATGAGTGAGTCCAGCACAGCTGAACGTCTAGAAGTCTGTAGCTCTAGCCTACAGTTGGTTGCCTGACTGCAATTGTATAAACCTCCCACCCAGTAGGAAACACTCAGTGGAGCCCATTCAACCCATAGACCCCCTTGAGATAATGTTATTTTTAAGCCCTAAGTTTTGATGTGTTTTGTTATGTAGCAGAAGATAACCAGAACACAGGTCAAGATAATTTTTTAGTAAGATAGAATAAAAAAATAGAAAATAATAGAGAGATATAAAAGAAAAATGTTGCTTTATACAGATTTTTATACTGTTTGTATGAGTCAGAAAAAGAGAGTGAAATAAAGAGAGAGAGAGAGAGAGAGAGAGAGAGAGGCTGTGTTGTGATGTAAAATATCTTTCTGTCTTTTAGAAAAGAGGTTTGTAGAGATATTATGCACATGCTATACAATCTACTCACTTGGAGTGTACCACTCAATGCCTTTTATTTACTGAGTTGTGCAAACAACATCATAATCAATTTTAGAATACTTCCATCACCTCCGAAAAACACGTCTGTACCTATTAGCAGTTATTTCCCATTCCTGTCCCCTGCCCAGTCCCAGGGAACTACTAGTCTACTTTCTGTCTCCATAGATTTACCTGTTCATTTTATATAAATGGGATCATACAATATGTGGTCTCTTGTAACTGACTTCTTTTATTCAACGTTTTTAAAGTTCACTCATGTCATAGCATGTAACAATATTTCATTCCTTTTTTATTGCCAAATAATATTCCATTGGTGAATATATCACATTTATTTACCCTTTCAGCAGTTAATGGGATATTTAGGTTGTTCTGTGGGCTATTATGAATAACGTTGCTATGAACACTCATGTACAAGTTTTTATGTGGGCATAGGTTTTCATTTATCTTAGGCATGGTACATCTACATTCAACATTTTGAGGAACTGCCAGACTATTTTCCAAAATAGCTGCACAATTTTACATTATCACCAGCACTGTATGAGTGTTCTAGTTCCTCCACATCCTAGCCAACATATGTTATTGGCTGTCTTTTTTATTGTGGTCCTTCTAGTGTGTGTGTGAAGTGATATCTCATTATGGTTTTGTTTTGCATTTCCATAATGGTGAACAATTTTGAGCATCTTTTCATGTTATTATTGATCATTTCTGTATCCTTTTTAGAAAACTGTGCATTCAGATCCTTTGCTCACTTAAGAAGGTAGGTTATTTGTCTTTTTCTTATTCATTTGTAAGAGTTCTTTATATATTCTGGATACAAGTCCTTTACCAGGTATGTGATTTGTAAATATATTTTTTTTCCATTTTGTGGGTTGCCATTTCACTTTTTTGAAGTATTTTTGCAGCATAAAACATTCAGTTTATTTAAAAGTCTAATAATTTATATATTTATTTTTGTTGCTGTGCTTTTGGTGCAGTATTTAAGAAATCCTTGCCTGACTCAAGGTCAAGAATATTTACTCTTATGTTTTATATTTTAAGCTCTTACATACACGTCTATAATCAACTTTTAGTTAATTTTTGTGTATAGTGTGAGGAAAGAGCTCAACTTCATTCTCTTGCATGCAGGCTATCCAGTTGTTTGTATCCATTGTATACAATGAGGTTTGATGAAAACACTATTCTTTCCTGTGTTACACAGGTCTTGGCACCCTTGTGGAAAATCAGTTGATCTGGTCCATTTTACTAGATTAAAGTCAGAAAAATCTTGTATACTTTAAGGCACTTTTCTTTCTTTTTCTTTTTTTTTGACCATGTGGCTTGCAGGATCTTGGCTCCCTGACCAGGGATCCAACCTGGGCCCATGGTGATGAAAACACAGAGTCCTAACTACTGAAATGCCAGGGAATTCCCATTGCATTATTTTCTTTAAAGGGAATCTTACAGATTACCTGGTTAATCCTTCAAGGAAACCTGACTATAGGCTAGATCCCCTTGCCATGTGCTCCTGAAGCACCTTATACTATACTCCTACTTGAATGCTTATTGAATTGCCATTTCTTGGTTATTGTTTACTTTCTTGACTATACTTAAAGCTCCAAGGGCAGGGATTATGTCTACCTTGTTTGCCTAGTCTAGTACTTAACATAGAGTGAATGCTTAGTAAATATTTGCTATATTGTTGAATTAAAGGTGAATGAGACTCCAAAATGTGGAAGTGTGCATTGACTTGTTCAGGATTATACACTAAAGTAGAGTTAGAATCAGGACCACAACCTAGTCAAGAGAATTCTATTCCACTCTCTCATGTCATTGGTCCTATTCCTGTGAACTGTAGGTATCAATACATGAGAAGTTTGGGACTTCCCTGGGTGCGGTGGTTAAGAATCTGCCTGCCAATGCAGGGGACAAGGGTTCAATCCCTGGTCCGGGATGATCCTGCATGCCGCGGAGTAACTAAGCCCATGCGCCACAAATACTTAGCCTCCACTTTAGAGCCTTCATGACACAACTACTGAAGCCTGTGTGCTCTAGGGCCCGTGTGCTGCAACTACTGAGCCTCCATCCCACAACCACTGAGCCTTGGTGCTGCAACTACTGAAGCCTGCACGCCTAGAGCCCATGCCCTACAATGAGAAGCACTGCAATGAGAAGCCTGAGCACTGCAATGAAGAGTAGTCCCTGCTTGCCACAACTAGAGGAAACCCACGTGTAGCAATGAAGACCCAGTGCGGCCAAAAAACAAAACAAAACAAAACAAACAAAAAAAAAACTTAAGAAGTTTTAGAGTAAGGGGCTTGTTGGAATATCATTTAAAAAATATGATGGCTTATTTGGGAATGAGCCTTTTAAATTTTACTAAAGAAAATAAAAGAAAAAACTTAGGACTTCTGGATTCCAGTCTAGCATGTAAGTTGCTTGGAAGTCATCACTCCATCCTGACAAGTAAAACCCTGAACAAGCTGAAAGTCAACAACTCTTCTTAGATCTGTCAAAAAACTGAGGTCACAAGGCAAGCCATCACTCCCCAAATTAGAGAGAGAGAAAAGAGAATACAGAGAATCACAACTTACTGGAGCAGAAATCCATAAGCAGAAACCTCCATGGGAGTCAGTACCAGGGTAAGAAAACCTGAACTGTAATTGAAGAATTCCTGGAGGGCTCAGAGTAGAAGAGCCTGAGAGTTAAAAACTCCTGGGAGAGCCAGCCACAGGGGAGCCCCACACTTTTATGGGTTTTAACACCAGAAGCTGGGCCAGGTTCTCACAGTGAACATAGGAAAAAAATCCCTCATGCTTCTGGCAGGGAAAGGGAAAAGGAACCATTTTGATATATGCCAGAATAGTCTGTCCATACAAGGCTTACCCTCAAGAAAAACTATTTTACCAGAGACTAAACTATTGGAGCTTTATCAGAGCCAACTGACTGGGGGAAGGGAAAACCTAACCCCTATAGCATTCCACATGGGAGATAGAAAACACCAACCTACAGCCCCCTCTATCTTTTGACATACGCAAGAAGGGAAATATCCAACTCTAGTTCACTCTAGTCATTATTTCTCACCTAAGGCAGGGGAAAGGGAGAAGCACTTGTGAAGCCCCAGTCCAGAGGCAAAGGATCACTAATGGACTGAAACCTACTCATAGGATTCCTGAGTGCTTGTCTTACCCCTACACCTCACCATCACATTACTAAAGCCTCATTTACCTCAGTCCTTTTTATCCAGTACATCATGTCTGGCTGCCAAGAAAATATTTACGGCATACTAAAAAGCAAAACACAGAGCTTGAAGTGACAGAACAAGCATCAGAATCAGACACAGATTTGGCAAGGCTTTTGGAATTACCAGATCAGGAATTCAAAATGACTATGATTAATGTGCTGAGGACACTAATGTGTAAAGTAGACAGCATGCAAGAACAGACGGGCAATGTAAGCAGAAAGATGGAAATCCTAAGGAAAAATCAAACAGAAATGCTAGAAATCAAGAACAAATATAAGAGAAATGAAGAATGCCCTTAATGGACTGAGGAAAGAAACTCTGAGATTGAGATTATATAAAAGGAAACCTCTAAAACAGAAAAGGCAAGAGAAGAAAGACAGAGAAAAATAGAATAGAATATCCAAAACCTGTGGGACAACTACAAAAGATAAAACATGTGCATAATGGGAATACCAAAAGGAGAAGAAAGAGAGAAAGGAAATGAAGAAATATTTGAAGAAACAATGACTGAGAATTTCCCCAAATTAATATCAGACACTAAACCACATATTAGAGAACATCAAGCAAGACAAACGTTTGTATATATCTAGGCATATCATAGTCAAACAATCACAGTTAAAGAAAAAATTCTTGAAAGAAACCAGAGGAAAAACAGCTTACTTATGGGGAAGCAAAGATAAAAATTACATCCAACTTCTCCTCAGAAAACCATGAAAGCAAAAAGAGGGTGGAGTGAAATATTTAAAGTGTTGAGAGAAAAAAAATCACTAACCTAGAATTTTGTACCCTGCAAAATTTTCCTTTGCAAAATACTTTTTCAGACAAACAAAAACTGAAGGAATTTATTGCCATCAGGGCTCCTTATAAGAATTTTCTTTTTAAATTGAAGTATAGTTCATTTAAAATATTCTGTTAGTTTCAGGTGTATGGCACAGTGATTCCACATTCTTGCAGATTATACTTCATTATAGGTTATTATAAGATGAATGGATATGATTCCCTGTGCTATACTGTATATCCATGCTGCTTATCTATTTTATATGTGATAGTTTGTATCTGTTAATCTTATACCCTTTATTTGTACCTCTCCATCACCTTCTCCCATTGGTAACCACAAGTTTATTTCCTATATATGTTTCTGTTTTGCATATACATTCACTTGTATTATTTTTAGATTCCACATATAAGTGATATTATACAGTAAGTACTTTTCACTTAGCATGGTATTCTGTTGGTCCATCCACATTGCTGCAAATGGTAGAATTTCATTCTTTTATATGGCTGAGTAATATTATATATAATCACATCTTTTTTTCTTTTCTTTTCTTTTTTTTTTGTGGTACGCGGGCCTCTCACTGTTGTGGCTTCTCCCGTTGCGGAGCACAGGCTCCGGACGCGCAGGCCCAGCGACCATGGCTCACGGGCCCAGCCGCTCTGCGGCATGTGGGATCTTCCCAGACCGGGGCACGAACCCATGTCCCCTGCATCGGCAGGCGGACTCTCAACCACTGTGCCACCAGGGAAGCCCCCACATCTTCTTAATCCAATCATTTTTTGATGGGCACTTGGGTTACTTCTATGTTTTGCCTATTGTGAATAGTGCTGCTATGAACACTGAGGTGCATGTATCTTTTCTAACTAGTGTTTTCATTTTTTCCAGATATATACCCAGGAGTGTAATTGCTGGATCATATGGTAAGCTTTATTTTTACCTTTTTAAGGGAACTCCACACTGTTTTACATAGTGGCTGCACCAATTTACATTCTCACCAACAGTGTATGAGGGTTCCATTTTCTCCACATCCTCTCCAACATTTGTTATTTGTAGAGTTTTGATGATGGCCATTCTGACAGGACTGAGGTGGTATCATATTGTGATTTTGATTTGTATTTCTCTAATAATTAGTGATGTTGAGCATCTTTTCATGTGCCTGTGAGCCATCTGTGTGTTTTCTTTGGAGAAATGTCTATTCAGGTCTTCTGCCCATGTTCTGGTTGGGTTGTTTGCTTTCTTGGATATTGAGTTGTATGAGCTGTTTATATATTTGGGATATTAACCCCTGTCAGTCACATCATTTGCAAATATTTTTTCCCATTCCATAGGTTGTCTTTTCAGTTTGATGGTTTCTTTTGCTGTGCAAAACATATTAAGTTTAATTAGGTCCCATTTGCTTAATTTTGCTTTTATTTCTTTGCCTTAGGAGACTGATCCAATAAAACATTGCTACGATTTATGCTCAAAGAGTGTTCTGCCTATGTTCTCTTCTAGTTTTTTGGTTTCAGGTCTTATGTTTAGGTCTTTTAACCATTTTGAATTTATTTTTGAATATGGTGTGAGGGAATGTTGTAATCTCACTGTTTTGCATGTAGCTGTCCAGTTTTCCCAGCACTACTTGTTGAAGAGACTCTTTTCTCCATTATATATTCTTGCCTCCTTGGTTATAGGTTAATTGACCATAGGTTCATTGGTTTACTTCTGGGATCTCTATTCTGTTCCATTGATTTATCTACAAGAAATGTTAAAAGAAGTTCTTTAGAGAGTAGCAAAATGATATAGGTCAGAAACTCTGACCTACATAAAGAAAAGAAGAGCATTGGAGAAGGAATAATTGAAGGTAAAATAAAAACTTTTATTTTTTTATTCTTAATTAATCTAACAGATAATAGTTTGTTCAAAAAAATAATAGCAACAATGTGTTCAATAAGTATGTACACATGTATATGTATACATACTTTGGTATATTTATGTATAAGTGTAATAAATGTCAGCAATGATACAAGGGACAAGAAAGAGAAATTAGGATTATTTTTATAAGACACTTGCACTACACATGAAGGAGTACAGTGTTATTTGAAAGTGGACCTGAGGGCTTCCCTAGTGGCACAGTTGTTGAGAGTCTGCCTGCTGATGCAGGGGACACGGGTTCGTGCCCCAGTCTGGGAAGATCCCATATGCTGTGGAGCAGCTGGGCCCGTGAGCCATGGCCACTGAGCCTGTGCATCTGGAGCCTGTGCTCCACAACGGGAGAGGCCACAACAGTGAGGGGCCCTGTACCGCAAAAAAAAAAAAAAAAAAAAAAAGAAAGAAAAAAGAAAATGGACTTGAAGTAGTTGTAAATGTATATAGCAAACTCTAAGGCAACCACTAGAAAAAGTAAAAGAAGAAGTATGACTGGCATGCTAAGAAAGGAGAGAAAATAGACTCGTATGACATGCTCAATTAAAACTACAAAAGGCAGAAAAAGAGTGGAAGATAAAAATAGGAACAAGGAACAAGGGCAATGAAGAGAAAAAAACTAACAAAAATAATGGTAGATATTAGTCCAACTGTATCAATAATCATTTTGGATGTCATTAGCCTAAATGCACCAATTAAAAGACAGATTGTCAGAGTGGATCAAAAATCCCAGCTATACATTGTCTAAAAGAAATCCACTTTAAATCTATATGTCTTTAAAGGCACATAGATTAAAAGTAAATAGATGGAGAAAGATATATCATGATAATACTAATCAAAATAAATCTGGAGTAGGTATTTCAGACAGAGCAGGCTTTGGAGTAAGGAAAGTTACCAGTGGTAAAGATGGGCACTACATAATACTAAAAGGGTCAATTCTACGAGAATACATCATAGTTCTGAATATTTATGCACCTAACAGCAGAGCATCACAAATGGGAGGCAACAATTGATGAAACGAGAATAGATAAATCCACTATTAGAATCAGAGACTTCAACACTCATCTGTCAGAAATGGACTGATTCAGCTGGCAGAAAATCAGTAAGGACATAATTCAATACAAGAGCACCATCCATCAATTGGATATAAGTGACATAATCAATTACTTCATCCAATAAAGCAGAATATACATTCTTCTCAAGTTTATATGGAACATTCACCAAGATAGTTCACATTCTGGGCCATGAAACACACCATAATGAATATAAAAGAATATAAATTGTACATTGTTCACTCTCAGACCAAAATAAAATTAAACCAATAATGGAAAGATACCTGGAAAAGCCCTGAATACTTGGAGATTGTACAACACACTTCTAAATAACACATAGGTAAAGAATACATCTCACGAGAAATTAAAAATATTTTGAAATAAGTGAAAATGAAAAGGAAAATTCCTAAATTTTGTGGAATTCAGTGAAAGTAGGGCTTAGATGGAAATTTATAGTACTGAATGCATATATTATAAAAGGTAGATATGAAATCAATTCCCTGAGCTTCCATTTTAGGAAACTAGAGAAAGAAGAGCAAATTAAATTCAAAGTAACCAGAAGAAAAGTGTAATAATAATCAGAGCATAGATAAATGAAATTGAAAAGAGGAAATCAATAGAAAAAATCAACAATTTTAAACAAAAGTGATTCTTTGAAAAGATCAATAAAATCAATAAGCCTCTAGCCAGGCTAAGAAAAAAAGAGAGAAGATGAAAATTGTTAGTATCAGAAATTAAAGAAGGGACATCACTATAGATCCCATCGACATTTAAAGGGTAATAAAAATATTATTAACAATTATTTGCTCACAAATTTGATAACTAAGTACAACAGACATATTCCTTGAAAGACACAATCTGCCAGAGTCACACAAGAAGAAATAGACTATCTGAATATGCTTATGCTATAGACTGAATATTTATGTATCCCTCCCCTAAATTCATATGTTGAAGTCTTAACCCCAAATGTAATGGTAGGAGGTGGGCCCTGGGGAAGAGATTAGGTCCTGAGAAAAAAGTCCTCATGAATAGGATTAGTGCCCTTATAAAGAGACCTCAGTGAGCTCCCTTGCCCCTTCTGCCATGTGAGGTTAAGATTACAGGGAGAAAATGACAGTCTATTAACCAGGAAGTTGGTCCTTGCATGATGCTGAATCTGCTGGCACCTTGATCTTGGACTTCTCAGCCTCCAAAACTGTGAGAAATAAATTTCTGTTCTTTATTAGCAACCTAGTCTATAGTATTTTTGTTGTAGCAGCCTGCACAGACTAAGATAGACTATATATATGAAAGAAATTGAATTAAAAATTAATAACCTTCCAAAATAGAAAACCATGCCCAGATGGGTTCAATAGTGAGTTCTACAAAAGGTTTAAGGAAGAAATTGTGCCAATACTCCAAATTCTCTTTCAGAAGATAGTAGATAATACTTCCTAACTCATTCTTTGAGGCTATCATTATCCTAATACCAAAACCATACAAAGACATTATAAGAAAACTACAGACCAATATCTCTCATAAACGTAGACACAAAAGTCCTCAACAAAGTATTAGCAAATCAAATGCAACAATGTATAAAAAGAATTGTACACCATGACCAAGTGATATTTATTCCAGGTATGCAAGGCTGGTCCAACATTCAAAAATCAATTAATGTAATCCATAATATTAACAGGCTAAAGAAGAAAAACCACGTGATTATATAAATAGATGCAGAAAGAGCATTTGACAAAATCCAACACTCATTTATGATAAAAACCCTCAGAAAACTAAGAATAGAGGGGAACTTCTTTAACTTAATTAAAAAATATCTACAAAACACCTACAGCTAACAAAATATTTAGTGGTAAGAAACTAGAAGCTTTCCTGCTAAGATCATGAAAAAGGCAAGGATGGTCCCTCTCACCACTCATTTTTGACATTGTATTGGAAGTTCTAGCTAATGCAATAAACAAATAAGAAAAAAAAGAATACTGATTCAGTAGAAAGAAATAAAGCTCTTTGTTCACAGATGACATGATTGCCTATATAGAAAATCCAAAAGAATCATCATCATCATCATCATCAACAACAAAAACAACAGAACTCCTCAAATTAATAAGCCATTAAAGCAATGCTGCAGAATACAAGATTAATATATGAAAGTTAATAACTTTCCTATATACCAGTAATGAAAAAGTGGAATTTGAAATTTAAAACACATCATTTTCATTAGAACCCAAAAGTATGAAACACTTAGCTATAAATGTAACAAAATATGTACAGGATTTATATGAGTAAAACCACAAAACTCTAATGAAAGAAATCAAAGAACTGGAGGTAACTGGAGATATATTTCATGTTTATGTATAGAAAGACTCAATATCGGTAAGATGTCAGTTCTCCCAACTTGATCTACAGATTCAGTGTAGTTCTAATCAAAATCCCAGGAAGTTATTTTGTGGATATCAACAAACTATTCTAAAGGTTGTATGTAGAGGCAAAAGACCCAGAATTGTCAATACAATATTGAAGGAGACGAACAAAGCAGGAAGACTGACACTACCCAACTTCAAGATTTACTATAAAGCTACAGTCATCAATATAGTGTGGAATTGGTGAAAAAAATAGACAAATCGATCAATGAAGCAGAATAGACAGTCCAGAAATAGACCCAAATAAATATAGTCAATTGATCTTTGACAAAGGAGGAAAGTCAATACAATGGAGCAAAGATAGTATTTTTAACAAATATGTTGGAAAATTTGGACATCCACAGGCAACCCAGCCAAAAAAAACAACAACAGCAACACAAACTTCACACCCTTCACAAAAATAACTAAAAATGGATCATACACCTAAATATGACATGCAAAGCTATAGAAATCCTAGAAGACAACATAGTAGAAAATCCAGGTGACCTTGGCTATGGTGATAACTTTTTAGATACAACACCAAAGGCACCGTCCATGAAAGAAATAATCAGTAAGCTGGATTTCATTAAAATAAAAAAAAAGTACTTCTGCTTTGAAAAACTACTGTATGATCCCAACTATATTACATTCTGGAAAAATTTTAACAGTGAAACTACTCTGCATGATACTATAATGGTGGATACATGTCATTATACATTTGTCAAAATCTACTGAATGTAATATAACACCAATAGTGACCCTAATGTAAACTATGGAATTTGGGTGATAATGATGTGTCAGTGTAGGTTTATTGACTGTACAATAATAAATGTACCACTCTGGTGTGGGATGTTGATAGTCTAGGAGGCTCTGTGTATATTTGAAAGGAGGTATACAGGAAATCTCTGTATCTTCTGCTTAATTTTGCTGTCACCCTAAAACTACTCCAAAAGTAAATTCTATTAAAAAAAAAAAAGCAACGGTCTAACATCCAATTAAAAAAAAGTTAAAGGAAGTTTTTGCTTAGACTTTAGCAGGAAAGAAGAGGTAGTGTTGTCAGTACACATAAACTGTAAACATACCAAGAATTCTTGCTGCTTCAAAATACTCATCAGTGACTTTACCTGTTAATACAAGACAGCTGACAAAATGTTAAGGGTTAGCTGCATGATTAGTTTATATTTTTCTTGTTCAGCAAATAGTAAGAGAAAAAAATCTCTGACTGAGTTGCAACATGAAAGCAATTTACCACCTCATCACCCTTAAACAAAAGGTTCAAATCAAGGTGTGTTTGATCTTGACATCTACCATATGCCTGAAAATGCTCACTGAATAGAAATCTGTATGTGAGAATGTAATGGATATGAATGGCAACCAATAAATATTTCAATGAAACTTTTTATTCTGCACAGTTGGGTGTTGGATAATTCAGGTGCTTGGTAGGGAGGGGTCATGTAAACAAATTTCCTCATTTTGAGATGTGGACACCAGGGTCAAAAATAGTGAAGTAATTTAGCCAGAAACACAACAAGGACTAGCACTCAGGTATTTTGATTCCTAGTCCCAACTAAATTTTTTCCCTTTTTTATTTATTTATTTTATTTATTTATTTATTTATTTATTTATTTTTTTGCGGTACACGGGCTTCTCACTGCCGTGGCCTCTCCCGTTGTGGAGCACAGGCTCCGGATGCGCAGGCTCAGCGGCCATGGCTCACGGGCCCAGCCACTCCATGGCATGTGGGATCTTCCCAGACCGGGGCACGAACCCGCGTCCCCTGCATCGGCAGGTGGACTTGCAATCACTGCGCCACCAGGGAAGCCCTTTCCCTTTTTTAAAACCATAATTCTAGACAATGTATTGGCCTAGTTAGTGGTAGGTACTCAATAAATACTTCCTGGAGAAATGCTGGATGAGTTAGAAGAGTTTGAATGCATCAACATTTCTCTAGAGCTGTCTAGGCAAAAATGAATTGATCAGGTGAAAATTAGAATATACTGGAGTCCACTCACAATTACTTGGTGAAAATAGTTCTTAAAGTCGTTTATCTCCTTTCCTCAGTGAGTCTATGGTAACCTCACCTTTAGGCCAGCAGACACTAAGATGAGCCTGCCACCCACCCTCTGTTCTCTCATTATGTTTTGCCTGGACTATTACAATATTGTTCTAAATCATCTCTCAACTTCCAGTTTCATCCCATTTTATTCTATCCTGCATGTGCCTCGGGAGTGGTTTTTACAAAATACAAAGCTTGTCACATAATGTTCTATGCCTAAAGCCTAGCACCCACAGGCTAAAGTCCAAGTTCTTTAGCATGAGGTACAAGGTCCTTCCCAATTTAACCATGGCCTACCTTTTCAACGTTTTCTTCCTTCCCTCCTCTCCCCTCTTCTCCTCTCCCCTCCCCTCTTCTCCTCTCCCCTCCCCTCTCCTCTCCTTTCCTTTCTCCTTTTCTTCTCTTCTCTCCTCTCCTCTCCTCTCTGTGCTTCCAAGTGTTCTGCAATTTCCAGTCAACCTGTTGCTCAGGCCCGAAAACTTGGAGCATCCTTGGCTCCTTGATTTCTCTTATATTCCATATCCAATTCATCAACAAACGCTGATGGCTCTACCTTCAAAATATATACAAAATCAAACCATGTCTGGCTCACACAATGATACCACCCTGGTACAATTTATCACTATCTCTTGTATGGTTTATTGGAATACTTTGTACCTGGTATCTCTGTTGTCTATATATCATAGAATAGGATGGTGATTCTCTGAAAACCTAAGTCAGGTCCTATCACTCCTTGGCTCAAACCCTCCAATGGCTTCTAATTCACTTAGAATAAAATCCAGAGTCCTTGCAATTGCTCTAGATCTCCTACTGCTCTCAGCCACGTTGGCTGCTGCCCTTTTCTGCCTATGTCAGGGCATTTATGGGTGCTACCTCCTCTTCCTGAATATGCTTTTCCCAGCTACCCACATGGCTAATTCTTTCATTTACTTCTTCTTTCACCTCGAATGTCAATGAGGCCTGTCTCTAATTTGTAGAAAATAATATACCTCTCCTTATCCATAGAAACTCGTGCCCTCCTTCATTTTTCCCCATAGTATTCATCAACATCAGATTATACATTGCCAGGCTGCCCACATTAAAATATAAATCCCTTGAGAGAAGGCCATGCCTTTGTCTACTCTGCTTATTTCTACATCCTTAATTCCTAGAACAATGCCTGGCACAGAGTAGGGGCTCATGAAACATTCCTTGGCTTCTTTCTTTTCTAACGTTAAAGACTGAGTTCTTAAATTCAGTTTCTTTTGGATAACTATTTGGTTAGTATTTTACTCTAAGTAATAGGATGTCTGTTCTAGGATCCTACAGAGATATCTGTATTTTTAATAATACTAATACCATATATATGACACTTGTAGAACACTATATTTTCTTTATATAAACTTCATCTTATTATTTTATATTACCTTCATAACACAGTATGGTAGATATTATTATTATCTCATTTCTTTTTAAGCTAAGAAATTCGATAGTTTACCGAGAGTGAAGTGTCAGTACTTTAACGATAAGAAAATAGCAATCCCACAGAGAGTATAGATTCAACCAAGACCCTAGTTTAGCCTGTAAAAAGGAAAGAGGGAGATAATATAAAGTCTTTTGAAATTTTAAGGGCAGTATATGGAAGGATAGATTTAATTACAACAAAGAGAGTGAGGAATATGTTTTTAATAATTAGATCCTAAAAATGGCACAGCCACCTTGGGAGTGACTCATTACTAGAGATGGTGTAGCAAAGACTGGACTATTGGCCTCCAGCCAAACTTGTCACAGAGGGGATGCTATAGAGGAAATGCCAGGTATTCTTTAAACCCAATGACCTATGAATCCATAAAATGCATCATATTCCCTGCTCCAAAGAATATTTTAAATCTTTCAGTGATGAAAAAACAGCCATTATGAATAAGGTTGAAAAACATCACTGTGTCTTGCATAGCCCCTTCTGTATCTCAGATACACTATAAGAGGAAACCATGTTACACGTTTCAAGTAAAGAGCTTGAAGGCTTAACAGTGAAACCAAAAAAAGAACATCAGCCTGGGTGATACTAGCTGCCATAGCAGCAGGAGAACAAGTAGCTCAAATTTGCTTTCAACACTTGATGCAAACAGTCCAGTTCTGTACTGAACCTCTGCATCAGCTGCCCAGAGGGAGAGAGCAGTGTCAGAGCTAATAGACGCCACTATGGGTGACAGTGTAGGAGACTGGTGGAAGAAGGTCATGTGCTGTTAGGAGATGGTGTTTCACATCGTGGGGACTGAATTGTGATCTGTGAGTGGCTTTGACAGAAGTAGTTATTCCTTTCCTGCCTGACATGAGGCCAAGTGTGTGGGTCAGAAATTCCAAACAGATACACAGGGTGCCCCCCTTCCCCAGGGCACTCTTCAGGAAGCCTGTTGACTCAGCCACCATCTTTCATCTGCAAGGTTTAAGATTAATAAAATCCTGGAGTGTTGTTGACACTGAACTCGTTTTATTTAAAAGATACTTGAAACTAAGATGTGGGGTAAGGGAGAGGAGTCAAAATGGAACACTTAACCAAGTGACACATGAAAAGATAAACTTTCCAACTTGAGTTTCCATGACATTTTAAAAATTTAAAAACATTCAATATTATGTTAGCTACAAAAAAGAAATCATGAAAGCAGTTGTTATGAGTATACAAAGGGAAAACTTGATCTTATTCCAGGGTCCTCTGTGAGGGAAGTTAAGAGTCAGTGAACAGCCCTGAAGAAGAAACTTAAGGAATGTAAACTTTGGGTTGAAGAACTCCCTGTTGTCTACTTTTGCTGTGAAAACAACTCTATTTTGGCAAGATCTCTCCACCTCCTGTCTGATTCTATTGCACCCTTGCTTACGGGCCTCTGCTGGCTTGCACTTGTCTTTCAGAAGAAGCGCAGCCTCCTGTGTGGTCTAGGAAGCCTTCACACCCAGCTCCACCTTAGGATGACTGTAGGCTTGGCCCTTCCCACTCCAGATGCTCCACAAGAAAACTTTCAGTTCCCAGGACCACCTGGCTGGTTCCAGCCCTTTGCCTTGCTCATTTTCATTCTGCCTGGAAGGTTCCCTTTCACCTTCTCCATCCAGCATCCTCCTTTTCCTCTTAAGACCTGGGGGCAGTGGTGTTGGGGTAGGGAATTTAACCCTTTCTGAAGTCTTGCCTACATTAACAGATAGAATTATTTTTCTCTGTGCACCAATGGAATTTTTTCTATTTACCATATTATAGTTTTGATGAACCTCTTTATGGCTCATGTTGGATTATCAATTAAAAGGAACAATATCTTGTCCATCTTGACACACTTATTGATGAGGTGGTTTAGTATAGAGGTTCTGGAGCTGGGCTGCCTGTCATTTTCTACAAGCTGTGCCCCTACTAGTGTGTAAACTTGGGCAAATTACCTAAACTTCACAGAAAGTGTTTGAAATGAGACCTGATCCATGTACCTAATATAGTTTAGCAATTATTGTTGTCTTTATATGCTCAGAGCCTAAGTTCCTGATATTTAATAATCATAACAATAAAGAACAGCAGAATATGCTGCCCCCAAATATGCCTTTTGGCATAGGGATTATTTTGAGTTTATTATTTTGAGAAACAGGAAACATAGTGAAATCTCTGAAAACAGGGAAGTTCACTTTTGTGAGGGAACTTTACATTTATAAAAGAAATATCTACTTGTAAGGGTGTTTCCCTCTTTGTACTTGGAAGGGAAAGTTAACACTAAATCACAAAAGAACCTTATCAATGGAGAAGGGACCAACTTTATTCTGTATAATTAAACCTCACTCTTGTTTAGTGTGTCCTTCCTGGTAACTGCTCCATCATCTTTTGTCTTTAGCTGGAGATGGTATTTAAGCCAGTGGCTTAGGGCACCTCAGGGAGTCATCATTTTCCCCAGGATCTCCCATGTGTACATGAGGTATACCTGTAACAAACTTCTACATGTCTTTCTTTTGATAATCTGTGTTTTATTACAGGGGTCTCAGCCAAGAACTTAGAAGGGTAGAGATAAAATTATTTTTTCTTCTCTGCAACAATAAATACTTCCTCTTGGTATTGATAAACTTAATTTGTATATTGGGACCCTCAAAATGGAGGCCACCACTGTGGCCCAGCCCACATCACAAACCTAAACTGAAGGCAGCGTGTACTTACGGGAAACACCTGTCAAGGAGACCTAATATACACCAGTCACAACTCTCTAAGCCAGCTTAGAGAGCTCACCTTACCCTAGAAAATAGGGCCTGATCCCCTTATCAGGAAATCCCCTACCTTCTAGCCAATCATGCCCTGTTTCTGCATTGCCTCTTTTAACATTCTATAAAACTTTTTCTTGCCCCAAATCCCCGGGGAACAGTGCCCCACTGCTTGTGAGGTACTGTACCACCAATACATTTGTTTTCCCTTGAATAAAAGGCATCAATCTTGTTAATAAATTGTATTATTTTTGTCACTTGACATACTATACTAGTGTTAAAACCTCTCATGTAACGTCTCATTAATTCATACAACCAAGGCCAAGACTAAGGTGAGGCTAACAAGGCAGCTGGGACACAAAACTTAAGGGAGTCCTGACTCTCAGGGTTTGCAGGTGCCCCCTGTGACTCTGCACCTACACGGCCCTGAGAATGAGCGCCTCCTTAAATTAAACAGCTTTGTTGAGATAAAACTCACATACTATACAATTCACTCAAGTGTACAATTCAGTCATTTTTCAGTATATTGACAGGGTTGGGTGACCATCACAACCAATTTTAGAACATTTTCATCAGCTCCCAAATCCCATACCCCTTAGCAGTCACTCCTCACTCCCCACCACCCCTCAAGCTCCTTGAGCTCTAGGCAACTGCTGGTTTACTTTCTGTCTCTGTAGACTTGCCTATTCCAGAAATTTTATAGAAATGGAATCATATAGTATGTGGCTTTTTCTGACTGGTTTCTTTTCCTAATATAATGTTTTCAAGGTAAATCCATACTGTAGCATCTATCAGCACATTCTATATTCTATTGCTTGGATATATCACATTTTATTTATCCATTCATCAGTTGAATGGGTTGATTCCACCTTTTGACTCTTACGAATAATGCTGATATGAATATATTTTCATTTCTATGTGGACATGCATTTTCATTTCTCTTGGATATGTACTTAGGAGTGGGATTGATGGGTCAAAAGGTAATTCTTTCTTCAACACACTGAGGAACTGCCAGACTATTTTCTGAAGTGGCTATACTATTTTACATTCCCACTAGCAAGGTTCCAAAACTGGTACCACACTTGTCATTTTCCTTCTTTTTGATTATAGTCACCCTAGTTGGTGTGTATTGCTATCTCAACTGGGTTTTAACTTGCATTTCCCTAATGGTAAATGATGTTGAGCATTTTTTCATGTAATAATTGGTCATTTGTGTATCTTTTTTGGAGAAATGTTTATTTAAATATCTGCTCATTTTTAAATTGAGTTGTCTTTTTATAACTGAGTTGTAAGAGTTCTTTATATATTTTGGATACAAGTCCCTTGTCAGATATATGATTTGCAAATATTTTCTTCCATTCTATAGGCGTCTTTTCATTGGATAGTGTCCTTTGAAGCACAAAAGTTTTTCATTTTTATGAAGTTCAGTTCATCTATTTTTTCTTTTGTCATTTGTGCTTTGGATGCATATCTTAGAAGTCTTTGCCTAACCAAAGGTCATGAATTCACTCTCACATTTTCTTCTAAGAATTTTATAGCTTTAGCTCTTACATTTAGGTGTATGATCCATTGGAGTTTATTCCAGTGTAACTCCTTAGACTTTGCACCCCAGATGACTCACTTGCTTCACCCTAGCACTGCCCTGCTCTCAATAACTCTTTGAAGTAAATAATGTTATTATCCCCATTTATAAATGATTACATTGAGGCTGGAGTAGTTAAATAATTTGTCCCATGTCATACAATGAGTGGCAGAGATATAATTTGTATTCATCTTAGTGTTGGAACTCTTAACTACAATGCTGTTTCTTGATTTATACTGATGGCTTCCTGAATTAACTCATAAAAATTAGATTCCAATCTATGATATATTATCCATTCACCTAAAGAACCATGAAAAAAATCTTAGTTGATATTTCTTCAGAGATTTCTTCACAGTAAGCAGAGATTCTAGAAAGCAGAAATGGACACTGTTAAATAGTAAAATTTCAGGGGACTACTTTCAAAAGTAATGCTTAATAATGTGTGTTGGTTTATTCTCCAATCTAAAAAAAATATTATTAACATAATGTTTGGCAGGCATTAGACAAGGTGATGGTCAATGAGAGAGATTAAGAAAGAAAGAAAGAAACCAACCAAGTCTGACCACTGCTTCTGATACAGCATTTCTTGGAGTACACCATGAAGTATAGTGGGTCTGCTGAAGTTGTAAGTCCTTCAGATATAGAAACAGCTTGAATTACAGACATGAATAGGTGAGAAATCTACATCAGCCAGGAGACTTTTATTTGGGGTTGAGGATCTGCCATGTTCGTGCCACTAGAGAGAGAAGAAGGGGAAGCTGAGGATCATGACAGCAATCTTTGAACAAATTCCATGTAGGACATTCATTATGTGAATTCAGTAATTTTTAACTATACTTTTTTGTTGTGAAGATAGTGAGGTATCAAGAAAATCATAAGAAAATAAATCCATACTTATATATAGACTAGTGAAATGTTACAGGCATCCAAGTATAAAGAGACAAAACCCTTAACAATAAGACAAAAACGGGTTCTCTACAAAGGAAAAACAAATCAGGTTTATTATCAGAAAAAATGTGCTTTCAGGTGTGAAGGGAACAGAAAAACAAATTCCTGGTGCACTCCAGGCACTTAGTAAAACATATTTGTTAAACAAATGTATGTTCTTTTGTATGCAAGTTCTCAAAGAGTATGCAACCCAGTTACCTTTCTCAAAGAAGTTACTTGATGTTACTCAGAATGTTGAAAAATAAATCAAAAATAAATCAAATGTGGGAACAGTGTTGTTAAGAAGGACAAAATGACAAATTATAAATACTAAACCTATTTGAACTTATTTATGAAATAGACTCACAGACATAGAAAACAAATTTATGCTTACTAAAGGGAAAAGGGTAGGGGGAGGGACAAATTAAGAATTTGGGATTAACAGATGGACACTATTATATATAAAATAGATAATCAACAAGGACCTACTGTATAGCACAGGGAACTATACTCAATATCTTGTAATAACCTATAATGGAATGGAATGTAAAAAAATAATATATGTACATTTATATGTATTACATATAACTGAATCACTTTGCTGTACATCTGAAACTAACACAATGTTGTAAACCAACTATATTTCGATAAAACAAACAAACAAAAAAACCCAAAACTATTTGTCAAGAGGTTAAAAATTGTTGCAAATAATGTTACAAAACAATCTGAAGGAATTCATCTGTATTATAATACAAGATAGATTTCTATTCTAAAAATCAACATCACTTTCAATGCATTTAATTAAAAAATATTACATAGCTTATGTGCAAATAGCAGTCCCTTGTTGTCCTACCCCCTTTTCACTCCCCAGAAGAAACCACATTCAATATTAAAATTTTTTTTAATATGTGTTCATGTTTTGTGTTCAAACAAGTCTAACAAATTGTTTTCTACCTGCATACTTATAAAGTACTTAGATAAATGTAGAATTCTCAGTTGGAAATAATTTTCTTCATTATTTTAAGGCATTTCTTTCTTGCTTTTCACCTCCAGGTTACTGGAACAATATTTGGTAAAATTTTGATTCCCAGTTCTTTTCATCTGCTTCATTTTTTGTTGCTTGAAGCTTCTAGGATTCTTTCCTTATTTCCAGTTCATTGTACTGGGCACTTATAGGTTCTTTGAATCTTCAAAAAGTCATGTCATTTCTTTCTGTGAATTTTCTTGTATTTATAATGTGAGCATTTCTTCTCTTCCATTTCCTTTATTTTCTTTCTGGAACTGTCATTCAGATACGTGGTCTTCTGGTTGAATCCTCTTTCTTACATTTCACTCCCGAGTTTCTACCTTTTTGTTTTTGTTTTTTTGTTCTACTTTCTGTGAGACCCTCAATATTATATTCCAGCTCCTGTGTTTTCATTTTAGTTATTGTATTCTTTAATTTCCAGGAGTAATATCTTTGGATATTTTAATTATATATTTTTAGTTAATTTTTTTCCTGCTGCTTGCCTTACATCTTTCTCTAAGTTCCTCTTTTTAAAAAATATAATTTTTAGAACTTTTTCTCAAATGTCTGGTGATCCTTGACTGTCAATAATGGGACTGAGACATTAAAAACTGGACTGGCACGATGTGTAAATTGGTGGGGCTCATTGGGGGCAATAGGTCTGTACCTGCCAGTATCTGTAGAGCTTCTCTCCTGGCTGGCTGAGAGGAATCGTCCAATCTCTTCCCTGGAGGTTACAAACCTATCTGCCGGCATTCTGAGAGCAGAGTAGAGGATGAAGACTTCCATCTAAATCTCTGTTTTTACCTCCACCTTCACCCACATCTGGCTCTCTGGAATAGAGCCTTCCTCTTTCAAATTCTCCAGAGAGTCACTATACTGCATTTTACTGGAATCAGGGAAGGGAACTGTTTAATTATATGAACTAGGGCTGGGGATCAAGGGATTTACTTCTTCCCTGGACTTGTAATCATTCTTTCTATTTCCAGTCCCAATTTCTCCTTTCTTGAGGCTCTTTATCATTTTGGATTACACTCTACAGGCCCTTAGGTTTCAGCATTCCCTGTTTCACTCTCAGTTACCATTCATTCCACGATGCCAGTCATTTGGAAATGTCATTGATATGTCTGAGATCCCCTCCGTCCTTTTTTGTATATATGAGGATGTAAACTTAAAAAAACTTCCTTTTTCAGAAAGAACAGAGGTAAATGTGTATTCACAGTCAGCTGCAAGTTTATCATGCTTTCAAAACAATCTAAAAAATCTGTTCATGCACTTTATAGGTTTTCCCATTGAACTTTATGTTTGAAGTCAGAATCCTTATTTACTGTATCTTAGAATCCAGCATTTATTCTGGCCATAATCTGTTTACAGAATTTTGAATTACTATATAACAAAAATCAGTCATGTCTTGTGACCAAGATGGCGGAGTAGAAGGACGTGCTCTCACTCCCTCTTGTGAGAAAAGCAGAATCACAACTAGCTGCTGGACAATCATCAACAGGAAGACACTGGAACTCACCAAAAAAGATATCCCACATCCAAAGACAAAGGAGGAGCCACAGTGAGAGTGTAGGAGGGGCGCAATCACAGTGAAATCAAATCCCATAACTGCTGAGTGGGTGACTCACAGACTAGAGAACACTTATACCACAGAAGTCCACTCACTGGAGTGAAGGTTCTGAGCCCCACGTCAGGCTTCTCAACCTGGGGGTCCAGCAATGGGAGGAGAAATTCCTAGAGGATCAGCCTTTGAAGCCTAGTGGGATTTGATGGAAGGACTTCAAAAAGACTGGGGAAACAGAGACTCCACTCTTGGAGGGCACACACAAAGTAGTGTGTGCATTGGGACTCAGGGGAAGGAGCAGTGACCCCAGGAGAGACTGAACCACACCTACCTGTTAGTGTTGGAGGGTCTCCTGTAGAGGCGGGGTGTGGCTGTGGCTCACCATGGGGACAAGGACACTGGCAGCAGAGGTTCTGGGAAGTACTCGTTGGCGTGAGCCCTCCCAGGGTTTGCTATTAGCCCCAACAAAGAGCCCAGGTAGGCTCCAGTGTTGAGTTGCCTCAGGCCACACAACCAACAGGGAGGGAACCCAGCCACACCCATCAGCAGTCAAGCAGATTAAAGTTTTACTGAGCTATGCCCAGTAAAACTGTTGCCCAGAGCAAGAGCCAGCACTACCCACCACCAACCACTCCCATTAGGAAACTTGCAAAAACCTCTTAGATACCCTCATACACGAGAGGGCAGGCAGCAGAAGCAAGAAGAACTACAATCCAGCAGTCTGTGGAACAAAAACCACATTCACAGAAAGATAGACAAGATGAAAAGGCACAAGGTTATGTACCAGATGAAGGAACAAGATAAAACCCCAGAAAAACAACTAAATGAAGTGGAGATAGGCAAACTTCCAGAAAAATAATTCACAATAGTGATAGTGAAGATGATCCAGGACCTCGGAAAAGACTGGAGGCAAAGATCGAGAAGATGCAAGAAATGTTTAACAAAGACCTAGAAGAATTAAAGAAAAAACAAACAGAGATGAACAATATAATAACTAAAATGAAAACTACATTAGAAGGAATCAATAGCAGAATAACTGAGGGAGAAGAACGGAAAAGTGACCTGGAAGACAGAATGGTGGAATTCACTGCTGTGGAACAGAATAAAGAAAAAAGAATGAAAAGAAATGAAGACAGCCTAAGAGACCACTGGGACAACATTAAATGCAACAATATTTGCATTATAGGGGTCCCAGAAGGAGAAGATAGAGAGAAAGAACCTGAGAAATTATTTGAAGAGATTATAGTTGAAAATTTCCCTAACAAGGGAAAGGGAATACCGACCCAAGTTCAGTATAAGCAACAAGTCCCATACAGGATAAACCCAAGGAGAAACACGCCGAGACACATAGTAATCAAACAGGCAAAAATTAAAGACAAAGAAAAATTATTGAAAGCAGCAAGGGAAAAATGACAAATACCACACAAGGGAACTTCCATAATGTTAACAGCTGATTTCTCAGCAGAAACTCTGCAAGCCAGAAGGGAGTGTCATGATATACTTAAAGTGATGAAAGGGAAGAACCTACAACCATGATTACTCTACCTGGCAAGGACCTCATTCAGACTGGATGGAGAAATCAAAAGCTTTACAGACAAGCAAAAGCTAAGAGAATTCAGCACCACCAAACCAGCTCCACAACAAAGGCGAAAGGAACTTCTCTAAGTGGGAAACACAAGAGAAGTAAAGGACCTACAATAACAAACCCAAAACAGTAAGGAAAATGATCATAGGAACATACATATTGATAATTACCTTAAACGTGAATGGATTAAATGCTCCAACCAAAAGACACAGGCTTGTTGAATGGATACAAAAACAAGAACCATATATGTGCTGTCTACAAGAGACCCACTTCAGACCTAGGGACACATACAGACTGAAAGTGAGGGGATGGAAAAAGATATTCCATGCAAATGGAAATCAAAAGAAAGCTGGAGTAACAATACTCATATCAGATAAAATAGACTTTAAAATAAAGAATGTTACAAGAGACCAGGAAGGACATTACATAATGATCAAGGGATCAATCCAAGAAGAAGATATAACAATTATAAATATATGTGCACCCAACATAGGAGCACCTCAATACATAACGCAACTGCTAACAGCTATAAAAGAGGAAATTGACAGTAACACAATAATAGTAGGGGACTTTAACACCTCACTAACACCAATGGACAGATCATCCAAAATGAAAATAAATAAGGAAACAAGCTTTAAATGAAACAGTAGACCAGATAGATTTAATTGATATTTATGGGACATTCCATCCAAAAAGAGCAGATTACACTTTCTTCTCAAATGCGCATGGTACATTCTCCAGGATAGATCACATCTTGGGTCACAAATCAAGGCTCAGTAAATCTTAGAAAACTGAAGTCATATTGAGCATTTTTTCTGAGCACAACACTATGAGATTACAAATGAATTACAGGGAAAAAAACGTAAAAAACACAAACACATGGAGGGTAAACAATACATTACTAAACCAAGAGATCACTCAAGAAATCATAGAGGAAATTTAAAAATACCTAAAGACAAATGACAATGAAAACACGATGATCCAAAACCCATAGAATGCAGCAAAAGCACTTCTAAGAGGGAAGTTTATAGCTATACAAGTGTACATGAAGAAAGAAGAAAAATCTCAAATAAACAGTCTAACACTACACCTAAAGGAATTAGAGAAAGAAGAACAAAAAAACTCCAAAGTTAGCAGAAGGAAAGAAATAAAGATCAGATCAGAAATAAATGAAAAAGAAATGAAGGAAACAATAGCAAAGATCAATAAAACTAATCCCTGGTTCTTTGAGAAGATAAAATTGATAAACCATTAGCCAGACTCATCAAGAAGAAAAGGAGAAGGCTCAAATCCACAGTTTTAGAAATGAAAAAGAAGTAACTACTGATACTGCAGAAATACAAAGGATCATGAGACACTACTACAGGCAACTCTATGCAAATAAAATGGACAACCAGGAAGAAACGGACAATTCCTTAGAAAGGTATAACATTCCAAGACTGAACCAGGAAGAAATAGAAAATATGAACAGAATAATCACAAGTAATAAAATTGAAACTCTGATTAAAAATCTTCCAAGAAACGAAAGTCCAGGACCAGATGGCTTCACAGGTGAGTTCTATCAAACATTTAGAGAAGAGCTAACACCCATCCTTCTCAAACTCTTCCAAAAAATTGTGGAGGAGGGAACACTCCCAAACTCATTCTATGAGGCCACCATCACCCTGATACCAAAACCAGACAAAGATACTACAAAAAAAAATTGCAGACTGATACCACTGATGAATATAGATGGAAAAATCCTCAACTAAATACTAGCAAACAGAATACAACAACACATTAAAGGGATCATATACCATGATCAAGTGGTTTTTATCCCAGGGATGCAAGGATACTTCAGTATACGCAAGTCAATCAATGTGATACAGCATATTAACAAATTGAAGAATAAAAACCATATTACCATCTCAATAGATGCAGAAAATCTTTTGAAAAAATTCAACACCCATTTATGATAAAAACTCTCAGGAAAGTGGGCATAGATGGAACCTACCTCAACATAATAAAGGCCATATACGACAAACTCACAGCACACATTATTCTCAATGGTGAAAAACTGAAAGAATTTCCTCTAACATCAGGAATGAGACAAGGATGTCCACACTCACCACTATTATTCAACAGAGCTTTGGAAGTCCTAGTCATGGCAATCAGAAAAGAAAAAGAAATAAAAGGAATACAAATTGGAAAAGGAGAAGTAAAACTGTCACTGTTTTCAGATGACATGATACTATGCATAGAGAATCCTAAAGATGCCACCAGAAAACTACTAGAGCTAATCAATGAACTTGGTGAAGTTTCAGGATACAAAATTAATGTACAGAAATCTCTTGCATTCCTATACACTAATGATGAAAAATATGAAAGAGAAATTAGGGAACACTCCCATTTACCATTGCAACAAAAAGAATAAAATACTTAGGAATAAACCTACCTAGGGAGACAAAAGACCTGTATGCAGAAAACTATAAGACACTAATGAAAGGAATTAAAGATGATACCAACAGAGGGAGAGATATACCATGTTCTTGGATTGGAAGAATCGATATTGTGAAAATGACTATACTACCCAAAGCAATCTACAGATTCAGTGCAATCCCTATTAAATTACCAATGGCATTTTTATGGAACTAGAACAAAAAATCTTAAAATTTGTATGGAGACTAAAAGACCCTGAATAGCCAAAGCAGTCTTGAGGGAAAAAAATGGAGCTGGAGGAATCAGACTCCCTGACTTCAGACTATACTACAAAGCTACAGTAATCAAGACAGTATGGTACTGGCACAAAAACAGAAACATAGATCAATGGAACAAGATAGAAACCCAGAGATAAACCCACACACCTATGGTCAACTAATCTATGACAAAGGAGACAAGGATACACAATGGAGAAACGGCAGTCTCTTCAATAAGTGGTGCTGGGAAAACTGGACAGCTACATGTAAAAGAATGAAATTAGAACACTCCCTAACACCATATAAAAAAATCAACTCAAAATGGATTAGAGACCTACCTAAATGTAAGCCTGGATACTATAAAACTCTTAGAGGAAAACATAGGAAGAACACTCTTTGACATAAATCACAGCAAGATCTTTTTTGATCCACCTCCTAGAGTAATGGAAATAAAAACAAAAATAAACAAATGGGACCTAATGAAATTTCAAAGCTTTTGCACAGCAAAGGAAACCATAAACAAGACGAAAAGACAACCCTCAGAATGGGAGAAAATATTTGCAAATGAATCTACGGACAAAGGATTAATCTCCAAAATATATAATCAGCTCAAGCAGTTCAATATTAAATAAACAAATAACCCAATCCAAAAAATGGGCAGAAAACCTAAAAAGACATTTCTCCAAAGAAGACATACAGATGGCCAGGAAGCTCATGAAAAGCTGCTCAACATCACTAATTATTAGAGAAATGAAAATCAAAACTACAGTGAGGTATCACCTCACACCAGTTAGAATGGGCATCATCAGAAAATCTACAAACAACAAATGCTGGAGAGGATTTGGAGAAAAGGGTACCCTCTTGCACTGTTGGTGGGAATGTAAATTGATACAGCCACTATGGAGAACAGTATGGAGGTTCCTTAAAAAAGTAAAAATAGAATTACCATATAATCCAGCAATCCCACTACTGGGCATATACCCAGAGAAAACCATAATTCAAAAGGACATGCACCCCATTGTTCATTGAAGCAGTATTTACAATAGCCAGGACATGGAAGCAACCTAAATGCCCATCAACAGATGAATGGATAAAGAAGATGTGGTATGTATATACAATGGAATATTACTCAGCCCTAACAAGGAATGAAATTGGGTCATGTGTTGAGACGTGGATAGATCTAGAGCCTGTCATACAGAGTGAAGTAAGTCAGAAAGAGAAAAACAAATATCGTATATTAACGCAAATATGTGGAACCTAGAAAAATGGTGCAGATGAACTGGCTTGTGGTGCAGAGACTGAGGCACAGATGTAGAGAACGAGCATATGGACCCCAAGGGGGGAAAGCCATGGAAGGTTGAGGGTGGTGGTGTGATGAATTGGGCAGTTGGGATTGACATGTACGCACTGATATGTATAAAATTGATGACTAATATGAACCTGCTGTATAAAAAAACAAACAAAATTAGAATTAAAAATTTTAAAAAATCAGTCATTAGTTTTGTCTCTACAGAGTGTAAAAGAGTTAATAAATTCGTCTCTTATTTTATGGAATTTATAGTTTCAAGGATAAGATGTGTGATGGATTTTCTGGAAAGTTTAATAATCTCTGAGGACATAGGAGAAGAGATTCAAGGTAGAAGTTATATCCTAGGAGTCAAATGGCTGATTAAGACATTAAGTGTTTTAGCTTAGAGGGCTTGTGGAAAACCAGAGAGGTATATCGCTTTACAGATGAAAAAACAGGACAAAGGAAAGTTTAACTGAGTTAACAAAAAGGTTTCTATGTGTATGGGGCTTGGATTTAAGACCTTTGTTTTCAAATTTCTAGTTTAGTTCTTTTCTTCTTGACCCAGGTAAGCATTCTCCTTACACAATTATTTAAGAAGTCCCAGTAGGTAGGCCTCAGCCAGATTGAAAATAATTTATTTCACATACTTGGCTAAAATATAAAAATTCCATGCCTTTAACCAAGCTCTTTCTTGAAGAGCTACTGTAAGGCACTGCTAAAGAGGTCATTTTCCACCACAGACCTACTATAAGGTGGATTACCATTCTCATGAATACCTTTTTTTTCTGAACTGACAAATGAGTACATAATGTAGCTGTTACATCTATTTTTATAGGAATGAATAGAGCATAGTATATCCTAGGTTAGCCTAGAATATAATTTGAGCTAATCTTCTCGACACCAGATACTTGCAGAATATATTATTTGTGATTTTCATCTCTCTGCTAATATGCTGCCTTTTAAAGAGTTATTACAAAGAATCTGAGGATGATAGGTACGGTAAAAATGTAGGGTTGCTATCAGTCCTACAAAAAATTAAAGTTGAATTCCTTTCTGATTGTGCTACCTTGGATTTACAGATCCCATGCCTTTTGTTGTCTGGCTTACTTTGATTCTTAAATCTTTTCCTTCCTATTTCATATCTTCTCTCCCTCTTCTAAAAATTAGCTTAAGTTTTTTTCACTTAATCTTCTTCCAGTACTTTTTTCTCTCAACAAGTCATATTTAGAAAATAGTGCTCACTCATACTTTTTCTCATGCTGCCTAAGTAGCTCTAAGACCCCACTTCCTCCAAGAATCCCTCTTTCTCTACCACTGAGGCAGAAGATAGATGGGCTCCAGGCTAGGCATTTACAACTGGCCTCCTGTTTACATTTCCTGAGACAGGAGATAGGTAGGCTCCAGCCTCCTGTTTGCACTTCAAAATAGAAATAACAACAGAAACAGGGTAAATAGCCCTGAGGACACTTTAAGATAACAGTCATGGCCAGAAGAGAGAGGGGCTAAACCCTGTCTGAGTAAAAAATCAAGAGGTCACATATTTCCCATCCTTTGGGCAAGGGAGATATTGCACATGCACAGAAAGGCTCCTTGGGGGTCAAAAAAGAGGGGGCACCACCCCATAATATGTGATGCCAAAGCCCCCCCCACCCCCCCAAGGTGCTGGGCTGGAATCCATCTTGGAAAAAAAGTTGCAAACGGATGTTGAGGAGGGTCCTAGGGCAGGGCAGGTGTGGAAAAAGAAACCAGATAATTGGCCAAAGGTAAACAAACACCTGGAAGAACTGCCCTGTGTAAATGACTTAACCGCCTCTTTACTGTGTTCCTCCTCATTAGGGAGGACACCCACATCCTTGCTCTCCAGGTGTACATCTCTGCCTTGCTTCTGTCTTAACTAAACAAACTGTTTCTCTGTGTGCTCTCCCACTTGTTGTTGTGCTGTGTCTCTAATAATCAACTCTGCACCTGTTTTTACAGTTTTTGCCTCACTGAGAAATGCATTCTTCAGCGGCGGCAAGAGCCAGGGGAACTTTGCTTCTAGCCTCTAGCCCTTGCTGGTCCAGTGGCTAGGATTCCTGGTTTTCATCCAGTGCTACCCAGGTTCAATTCCTGGGCAGGGAACTAAGATCTCGCTTCATGCCACCGCTCACTGCTGCCTCTCCAATATCACCACTGTACTATGGAACTTATCCCCTCCTTGCATGAAAAGTTAAGTTTTTCTTTTCTTATTTTTTTAGCATCTGACTAATAAATCTTCCCTAGGGCAGTACTGCCATTTTTCTTGTCCTTTATTTTTCACTATAAAGTCTTAGAAGGTATTACATACCTTCATTTAAATCTGTCTTTAAGGATTCTGGTAAGGTCTGAGCAAATAGTTTTCAGGCCTAGCTTATTTTCTAGTTCTGCTCCAGAGGTAGGGCCATTGAATTCCCATGGGCATGCTCCATCTTGCTTGAACTGTGAGACTCAACAGCAAGCCACCCGGTCACCATTAGTCTGACCCTAATGGGATATTTAGGTACTCATAGTTGGGTTCCTCCATCATTCCCAAGCCCCAGTTCCTCCTCCATGTGTTTGAATCCTGGCAACTGGGTTTCTCTTTGTTCTTAAAATTCACTTTGAGTACTCTAAGACATGTTCCTGGCATTCTGCCTTGATTTTTATACATCTAACCTGGTTTCTATACAGTATCCCAGTGTCCTCCTAGACTGAGAGACTCTGTTTTGTTTTCTGCCAGGTCACCTCCTAGGAATTGGAGCTCATTCCTGAATGACAGTTGTGTTTCTGGGGCCCTGCTCCTGACCTCCCTCATAGATGAATGCTGGCACTCATCCCAGATGTCTGATTCCTGTACTGCAACTACTTGCTGGAAACTTGGTTATTCTGTTCAGAATATTTCTTTCTCTAGATTGAAATTTTTAAAAATTGCTGTATCTCTTGAACTCTGCACGTGGCTCAAAGAAGGAAGAAAAGATAGAAATGGAAGGAGAAAGGAAGGAAATTAACATTCATTATGTACTTTTTAGTGCACTGAAAGGTGGTAGGCACTGTCACATACCCTCAATGAACTCTTACTCTCACAGGAATTCTGTGAAATAGCTATTGTTTCCATCTCACAGGTTAAGAAAACACCAAATGAGTAACTTGACCCAATTATGAAGGGGTTGAACCAGGAATCAAACATGGGTCCTTTGCTTCTAAATCTCTATGGTCTTCACACACCAGGCTGCAAGCTGCCAGCTGGACCAATTTAGGTTTCTTATTTTGCATCTCACTGCTTCTCAGTTCCAAGTTATTTGATGTCCATTATTAAATTAAAGAGAATGAAAACAATTCAGAAAATTTCATTATAAGAGGCAAAATGGAAAGTCAGTCTCATTATTTCAGTCACAACTCAACTCCTATTGAAAGTTTTGATGATGATGAACCTGTCAACTGAAAAAAACATGCACCCCATGAGAGATGTGAGTTAAGCTTTTTTTTTCTTTTGGAATATTTTGTCTCATTTATTCTTTTTTTTTTTTCATTGACTTTAATGAGATTTTCTAAAAGTAATACAGAATTCCTTTGGGCCAGAAATAACACGGACACTTCCAAAGAACAGGGAGGGAGGACTTCCCCTATTAGCATCAGGACCTATTTTTTTAAATAGATTTTTATTGGAATATAATTGCTTCACAATACTGTGTTAGCTTCTGTTGCACAACAAAGCAAATCAGCAATATACATACACACTTCCCCATATCACCTCCCTCTTGAGCCTCCCTCCCATTCTCCCTATCCCCACCCCTCTAGGCCATCACAAATCACTGGGCTTATCTCCCTGTGCTATGCTGCTGCTTCCCACCAGCCAACTATTTTACATTCAGTAGCATATATATGTTGATGTTACTGTCACTTTGCTCCAGCTTCCCCTTCCCACCGCATGTCCTCAAGTCCAAGTCCATTCTCTATGTCTACCTATTTATTCCTGCCTTGCAACTAGGTTCATCTGTACCTTTCTTTTTTTTTTTTTTTAGATTCCATGTATATGTGTTAGCATACGGTATTTGTTTTTGTCTTTCTGACTCACTTCACTCTGTATGACAGACTCTAGGTCCATCCACCTCACTATAAATAATTCAATTTCTTTTCTTTTTATGCCTGAGTAATATTCCATTGTATATATGTGCCACATTTTCTTTATCCATTCATCTGTCTGTCAATGGACATTTAGTTTGGTTCCATGTCCTGGTTATTGTAAATAGCACTGCAATGAACATTGTGGTACATGTGTCTTTTTGAATTATGGTTTTCTCAGGGTATATGCCCAGTAGTGGGATTGCTGGGTCATATGACAGTTCTATTTTTAAGTTTTTAAGGAACCTCCATACTGTTCTCCATAGTGGTTGTATCAGTTTACATTCCCACCAACAGTGCAGAAGGGTTCCCTTTTCACCACACCCTTTCCAGCATTTATTGTTTCTAGATTTCTTGATAATGGCCATTCTGACAGGCGTGAGGTGATACCTCATTGTAGTTTTGATTTGCATTTCTCTAATAATTAGTGATGTTGAGCTTCTTTTCATGTGCCTCCTAGCCATCCATATGTCATCCTGGGTGAAATGTCTACCTAGGTCTTCCACCCATTTTTGGATTGGGTTGTTTGTTTTTTTGATATTGAGCTCCATGAGCTGTTTGTATATTTTGGAGATTAATCCTTTGTCTGTTGTTTCATTTGCAAATATTTTCTCCCATTCTGAGAGTTGTCTTTTTGTCTTGTTTATGGTTTCCTTTGCTGTGTAAAAGCTTTTGAGTTTATTTAAGTCCCATTTGTTTATTTTTGTTTTTATTTCTATTACTCTAGGAGGCGGGTCCAAAAAGTTCTTGCTGTGGTTTATGTCAAAGAGTGTTTTTCCTGTTTTCCTCTAAGAGTTTTATAGTGTCTGGTCTTACATTTAAGTCTTTAATCCATTTGGAGTTTATTTTTGTGTATGGTGTTAGAGGGTGTTCTAATTTCGTTCTCTTACATGTAGCTGTCCAATTTTCCCAGCACCACTTATTGAAGCAGCTGTTCTTTCTGCATTGTATGTTCTTGCCTCCTTTGTCATAAATTAGGTGCCCATATGTGTGTGGCTTTATCTCTGGGCATTCTATCCTGTACCATTGATCTATATTTCTGTTTCTGTGCCAGTACCATGCTGTCTTGATTAGTGTAGCTTTGTGGTATAGTTTGAAGTTGGGGAGCCTGATTCCTCCAACTGCGTTTTTCTTTCTCAAGATTGCTTTGGGTATTTGGGGTCTTTTGTGTTTCCATATAAATTGTAAGATTTTTTGTTCTAATTCTGTGAAGAATGCCATTGGTACTTTGATAGTGGTTGCATTGAATCTGTAGAATGTTTTGGGTAGTATAGTCATTTCCACAATATTTATTCTTCCAATCCAATAACATGGTATATTTCTCCATCTGTTTATGTCATCTTTGATTTCTTTCATCAGTGTTTTATAGTTTTCTGAGTACAAGTATTTTGCCGCCTTAGGCAGGTTTATTCCTAGGTATTTTATTCTTTTTGTTGTGATGGTAAGTGGGAGTGTTTCCTGAATTTCTCTTCCTGATTTTTCATTGTTGGTGTAGAGGAATGCCAGAGGTTTCTGTACATTAATTTTGTATCCTTCAATCTTACCTAATTCATTGTTTTCTGGTGGCATCTTTAGGATTTTCTATGTATACTATCATGTCATCTGCAAACAGTGACAGTTTTACTTCTTCTTTTCCAATTTGTATTCCTTTTATTTCTTTTCCTTATCTGATTGCTGTGGCTAGGACTTCCAAAACTATGTTGAATAACAGTGGTGAGAGTGGACATCTTTGTCTTGTTCCTGATCATAGTGGAAATGCTTTCAGTTTTTCAGCATTGAGTATGATGTTTGCTGTGGGTTTGTCATATATAGCCTTTATTATGTTGAGGTAGCTTCCCTCTATGCCCATTTTGGAGAGTTTTTATCATAAATGGGTGTTGAATTTTGTCAAAAGCTTTTTCTGCATCTATTGAGAAGTTCATATGGTTTTTATTCCTTAATTTGTTAATGTGATGTATCACATTGATTGATTTGTGTATATTGAAGAATCTTTGCATTCCTGGGATAAAACTTACTTATCATGGTGTATGATCCTTTTAATGTGCTGTGGGATTCTGTTTGCTAGTATTTTGCTCAAGATTTTTGTGTCTATGTTCATCAGTGGTATTAGTCTATAATTTTCTTTTTTTGTGATATCTTTTTCTGGTTTTCATATCAGGGTGTTGATGGCTTTGTAGAATGAATTTGGGAGTGTTTCTCCCTCTGCAATTTTTTGGAAGAGTTTGAGAAGGACCGTTGTTAGCTCTTCTCTAAATGTTTGATAGAATTGACTGTGAAGCCATCTGGTCCTGGACTTTTGTTTGTTGGAAGATTTTTAATTACAGTTTCAATTTCATTACTTGAGACTCTTCTGTTTATATTTTCTATTTCTTCCTAGTTTAGTCTTGGGAAATTTCACGTTTCCAAGAATTTGTCCATTTCTTTGTGATTGTCCACTTTATTGGCATATAGTTGTTTGTAGTAGTCTCTTATAATCCTTTGTATTTCTGCAGTAGCAGTTGTGATTTCTCCTATTTCTTTTCTAATTTTATTGATTTGTGTCCTCTCCCTTTTTTTCTTAATGAGTCTAAGGGTTTATCAATTTTGTTTATCTTCTCAGAGAACCAGCTTTTAGTTTTATTGAGATTTGCTATTGTTTTCTTTGTTTCTATTTATTTCTGCTCTGATCTTTATGATTTCTTTCCTTTTACTGACTTTGAGTTTTCTTACTTCTTCTTTCTGTAGTTGTTTTAAGTGTAGGGTTAGATTGTTTATTTCAGATTTTTCTTGTTTCTTGAGGTGAGATTGAATTGCTATAAACATCCCTCTTAGAACTGCTTTTGCTGCATCCCATAAGTTTTGGGTCATCCTGTTTTCATTGTCATTTGTTTCTATGTATTTTTTAAATTTCTTCATTGATTTCTTGGTTATTTAGTAGTGCACTGTTTAGCCTCCATGTATTTGTGTGTTTTACAGTTTTTTTTTTCCTGTAACTGATTTCCAGTCTCATAGCATTGTTGTCAGAAAAGATGCTTGATAAGATTTCAATTTTCTTAAATTTTCTGAGGCCTTGTTTTCTGACCCAAGATGTGATCTCTCCTGGAGAATGTTCTGTGAGCACCTGAGAAGAAAGTGTATTCTGACATTTTGGGTGGAATGTTGTGTAAATGTCAATTTAGTCTATTTGGTCTATTGTATCATTTAAAGCTTGTGTTTCCTTATTTATTTTCTGTTTGGATGATCTGTCCATTGGTGTAAGTGGTGTGTTAAAATCCCCTACTATTACTGTGTTACTGTTGATTTCTCCTTTCATGGTTGTTAGCATTTGCCTTATGTATTGAGGTGCTCCTATGTTGGGTGCATAAACATTTATAATTGTTATATCTTCTTCTTGGATTGATCATTTGATCATTATGTAGTGTCCCTTCTTATCCCTTGTAACAGTCTTTATTTTAAAGTCTATTTTATCTAATGTGAGTATTGCTACTCCAGCTTTCTTTTGATTTCCATCTGCATGGAATATCTTTTTCTACACCTTCACTATCAGTCTGTATGTGTTCCTAGGTCTGAAGTGGGTCTCTTGTGGACAGCAAATATAGGGGTATTGTTTTTGTATCCATTCAGCCAGTCTTTGTCTTTTGGTTGGGGCATTTAATCCATTTACAGTCAAGGTTATTATCAATATGTATGTTCCTATTACCATTTTCTTAATTGTTTTGGGTTTGTTTTTGTGGGGTTTTTTCTTCTCTTGTGTTTCCCACTTACAGAATTGTCTTTAGCATTTGTTGTAAAGCTGGTTTTGTGGTGCTGAATTCTTTTAGCTTTTGCTTGTCTGAAAAGCGTTTGACTTCTCCATGGAATCTGAATGAGATTCCTGCTAGGTAGAGTAATCTTGTTTGTAAGTTTTTCTCTTTCATCACTTTAAATATACCCTGCCACTCCCTTCTGGCCTGCAGAGTTTCCACTGAAAAATCAGCTTATAACCTATAGGGGTTCCTTTGTATATTATATTTTGTTTTTCCCTTGGTGCTTTTAATATTTTTTCTTTGAATTTAATTATTGTTAGTTTGATTAATATGTGTCTTGGTTTGTTTTTCCTAGGGTTTATCCTTTATGGGACACTCTATGGCTCCTGGACTTGAGTGACTATTTCCTTTCCCATGTTAGGGTAGTTTTTGACGATGATCTCTTCAAATATTTTCTCAGGTGCTATCTATTTCTCTTTTTTTTCTATGACCCCTATAATTCAAATGTTGGTGCATTTAGTGTTGTCCCAGAGGTCTCTGAGATTGTCTTCAATTCTTTTCATTTTTTTTTTCTTTATCTGCTCTTTGGCAGTTATTTCCACCATTTTGTCTTCCAGCTCACTTATTTGTTCTTCTGCCTCAGTTATTCTGTTATTGATTCCTTCTAGTGTATTTTTCATTTCAGTTATTTTGTTGTTCATCTTTGTTTGTTTATTCTTTAGTTCTTCTAGATCTTTCTTGTATTTTCTCAATCTGTGCCTCTATTGTATTTCCAAGATTCTGGATCATCTTTACTATCATTACTCTCAATTCTTTCTCAGGTAGATTGCCTAATTCCTCTTCACTTGTTTGGTCTTGTAGGTTTTTACCTTGCTGTGACATATTTTTTTGCTGTCTCATTTTTTTTTTTTTTAATGAGTGGGATTGTGTTCCTGTCTTACTTATTGTTTGGCCTGAGGCTTCCAACACTGGAATTTTTAATCTATTTGGTAGCGCTGGGTCTTGGTGCTGAGATGCGGAACTCCATGAGACCTCACTCTGAAGAATATTCCCTGGGGTCTGAGCTTCTCTTTTAGTCCAGTGGTTTGGACTTAGAGCTCCCCCTGCAGGAGCTTTGGCCCAACCTGTGGCTCATGAACAAAGATCCTGCAAGCCAAATGAAGTGGCAGAAAAATAATAATAAAATATAAAAGAAAACAATAACAAAGTAAATAATAAAATTAGATTAGGAAACTAACAGATGTGTTAAATAGAATATAAAAATAAAAATAGAGATGAGTCAACAAACAGAAAGTACATCAGTACCACAATAGTAAAAAAGAGGAGGAGGGAAAATTTTAAAAAAAAGTAAGGGGGAAGGCCTTGGCTGTGGAGGATGGGTCCTAAACAAGGGTAAGGTTTGGGTGGTGGGCGAGGCCAATGCTCAGGACCCAGAGGGCTGGAAAAGACCCTGGAGGCTGTGGGGCAGTGGTGGGACTTAGGCTTAATGGAAGAGAAGGGGCCTAGTCTTGCCCCCCACCTCAGTCTCAGAGGGTGGGGGACCTCACCTGGAAGCCCAGCAGGCTTCCTGGGCTTGATTGAGCAAGGCAAACATCCTCTGCTCCTCACCTGCTCCTCCTTTAGGGCCCCTCCTGACTGCCTCTCCTGATCTCCCTGGTCTCCCTCCTATGCCCCCAGGACCCATGCGGCCCGGATGTGGCTTTGGAGGGGGGAAACCGGCTTGGGAGCTCAGCAGGTCCCCCCGGCCCTAATAGGCCAGGTTTTCGCCCTCTGCACCTCTCCTCCTCTTCCTGGAGAGTCCCTCACGCCTGCGTCCCCTGATCTCCCCATCCTCAGAGGTGCCGATCCTGTCTGGCCTCCATTTCTCCTCCCCGCTATGCCCCCCTATGTCCTACCGGTTCACTCTGGTGTTCCTCCCGTCTCCTTGGGCGTCAGAGTCCCCCACAAGCAGCCAGCAGGTGCTCTAGTAGTGGGGAGATGCTAACTTTGCATCTTCCCACACCATCATCTTGACTCCCTTGTTAAGTTTTATTTGGGGCAAAATGAGGACTATAGCCCTAGAGACAGCATTTCACATAGCTCTGAGAAACTCTTCCAGAGAGTTAGGGGGTAAGGTCTTTTTGGTGAAGGGGGATTACATGCAATGAAGCACATATTTTTTTGCAGAAGGTTGCTGCTAGTCTTGTGAACATTACTGCTAGTCATGAGGAGCAGACGTCACCATGAAGGATTTTAGTGCTTTTCTATATATGAGGAGATGCAAGAATTGGGCTCATAAAATCTCCTGAATATATTTAACTATCTGAAGACCTGTTCTGCCAGTTTTTCCCAGAGCACAGTGTCTCATTCCTGATCTCCACCCTGAAGTCTTTTCAAGGGGTGTTGAAAGTCAATAGCTGCTGCAGCTTATGATTAAATCCTTGTAGAGGTAGATGGAAAGTGTCAGTTTGTAGTTGGCAAGACAACACTTATACCTTAGGATTTCCATAGTAAAACAATAGTGAAAACAGAACATCAGTTGTAATAGTGGTTAAAAAGTAGGAAGACATTTTTTTAGGAGATGTTTAGCATAAATACTCAAGAGAGTATTTTAATTATGGTATGGGTTTCTAAATTATTTTCCCTGGACCATTAAGAAAGATATAAATCATTAAACATGATTAATGAATCCACAAGATTCTCCAAGAAGAGCAACAACCCTGTTGACTGACATTTGTTTTAAGTAAAAGGAAATGTCTGTAATTACAAACTCCAAATTAAAATGCCATCAGTGGCATTAATAAACATCAGTCCTGTCCTTCATTTTCACTAATGTTAGTGCTTATTTATTTATTAACTTATGAAGCTCTTAGGGAAATTAATTGGGGGTATCTAAATAAGAGGTTCTGGAAAGTCTCATGGAATCTCCAGCAAAGACAATGTCCTTCTAACTTGTGCTGATTAAAACAGAGTGGAACAGACACGCTTGCTTTCTTATCCCTAGTGTGTGCTGTGGGTTTGGCCATTCCTAGGTCTTTCTAGAGTGGACAAAGAGTGAGATAGTGTCAGGAGATTTTTTTCACACCACATCAAAATCACTAACAATTCATCCAAGATTTAATCAGAAAACTAATTAATTCAGTAGGAGAAAAATGGCAATTTTTTTTTTTGGTGTAGCTGTTGCAGGGAGCATTGTTTACATGAAAACAATTATTTGGTAGGTTAAAGTTTTTGTTTATTTTTATATGAAACAGACACCCCAGGGACAATACCAAAAGTCTAAGAACTCCAGAAAGGTAGGTATTGCATATGTGTTGATGTTTGCATTCTTGCTTATAGTAGCCTAGGCACCTAAATATTTTTGAGTGAATGAAAAGCACATGGGTTAAAAGGCAATCAGTAATTGCATTAACTTTGTAATTAAGGTTTCTGTTCATACCAGTTTTTCTCTGAGGTAGTTTCAGAATCTAACCTGAATTCAAATTGACCTCAGGGTCAGCTCTGGTGTGATGTTAGTTGTGTGGTGGTCTCTTCCAGATCACTTGACCAAGGGGCCCTCTTGGAATAACTTCTGTCTGCTCTCAATTCCAGTGATAAACTTAACAAGGTCAGTGGAAATGAAAGCATGGAAGGTGAGTTATGAAGATATTTTTCACAGGGACTCTCTGGGAAATGTTAGAATTTCTTCATGAGGCAGAGCTTGAGTAGGGAAGACTAACAATTGTGCACTTAGGGACAAGGTACCAACAAGTTCTCTTTCTTTCTTGGCAAAAATAAAAGAGATAACTTATATGAAAGCAACTAATAAAGAGCCTGGCATATGGAGCAGGCATTTAATAAATATTAGTTCATTTCCTTTTCCTTCTCGACAAGGTCAAAGTATGCTTAAAAAATCTTTTTAGTAGCATCTAAGGTGTGTGTGTGTGTGTGTGTGTGTGTGTGTGTGTGTGTTTGTGTGTTTGGAGGAGGATGCTAGGTAAGGAGAGAATGAGATCATTTTATTCTCAAAATATACATGTGAGACAGGATAATATGTTGATTGCTAATTGTTCTCCAGTGTTATCCTCACAATTCGTTCTAACCTTGCCATGGTGATTAGCTGGGCAAGCCACATGCACCCCCTTACTATAAAAATTTAGAAGGGAAGATATGATTTAGTACTCAGCCTTGAGTCTTGAAGCCCCTGGTAAAGATAACAGCTTTGAAAAAAATGTGGAAGAATATCAAATTGCAAGAGCCTGGATCTTCCAAATGTCATAAGTAGGATATTGACCTAAGTATCCAGTGGTGTTGCAGAACTGAGGATGTCAGGATGGGTAAAGATTCCTCAACCTGGAGAACTGTCTACAGGATCAAATAACCAGAGCAGGGCAGACACCACCTTTACCTGACTGGCCAGACCCTTGCCCCAATGCCTAGTTATAAGTACAACAAGGAAGTCTGTTGAATAAATAAATGATTAAATGAACATATTATGACACCTTTGATCATAGATCTGGATTAGCCCCTCAGATGAAGCTCAGAACCTAGAAAAACTGATTTATTTATCCATGTAGTCCTCAGTGAACATTTGATGGTTGATTTATTAATGTACTACTAAGTGGCAGGAACTATGTATGCTAGAGACAGGTAGGTAAAAATGAATAAAACATCATCTCTGCCTTAGAGGATCTCAAAGTAGAGTAGGACATGTGCATAAACCAACAACTAAAACACAATGAAGAAAGTGCTAAAAAAATAGTAGCTTAACATTTACAGGGGACATATGTTTCAGACACTTTGTTAATCACTTTTCATGCATTATGTAACTGTATTCTCAAAGCAGCCTGTGACATAGATACCCTTCATATTTTACAGATGAAGCAATGACATTTTAGATAGGTTAGGTAGTTTGCTCAAGATCAAATAACTACTAAGTGGTGAAACCTGGATTCAAACTTGTGTATGTTCTAAATATCTGAATGCCAAAATGAAATGGGCACAAAGTGCTGGGAAACGCTAAGTAGGGACCATAAAAATGTCTAGAGTGATCATGGGAAGTGTGCAGAGATGGAGATACTCTAAAAGTAGACATGGAGATTGTATGAAAGAATTACTCTGGAATTACTCCATTCACCCACAGTGGTTTCCATTTAGTTATTCCTCCTTCTCCTTTGCCCACCAGGTTTAAATATTCCCAACTCTGTGTTGTTTCCAGTACTTCCATTTCCATTGCTACCATTACTTCTTTAAAGAGATTCTGGTAGCTTCTGCACACTTCTGACATTGGCAGAATCAGGTAGGTATAGGAGGGGGGAGAGTTGGAGTTCTGTATTCAGGTATTGTACCAAGCTTCTTAGTCTGTTCAATGGCATTCTGAGAATAGGGATTTACAACAGTTGAAGCCAGAAATAATGAAAGAAACAATCTTTCTCTCAGATCATCTGGACATTGTGAAATTTTTCTAAATCGATTTCAGACCATATTGCCAGTTTGAATTAGCCCAGAGAAATGATTTAACATTATAATAGAATGAAATAAATTATAATTATTAATCTATCAAAATACTTGTTAAAGTTGTCAATTAAAAGAAAAAGCATACTGAATGAATATGGATAAAACAGTGCATCCAATTCTACATAAATCCACTTTTTATGTGTCAAGTTGCACTTTTACTTTGTTTCTGAAAGATCTAGAGTTTCTTTGCCTTTCTGCTTTTCCTAACTTTTTCTCTCTTTTCCTTCCTCCTTTGCACGTTTCGTTTGCAGCCTCTTTTTCAGAAGGAAAACAGGGCCATTTTAAAAATAAGTGAATAGTTTTATAGTCTCTCAAGCTATGTTTTGGCTGATATATTTCAAATAGCTCAGTTTACCATTTCTCAAAAAGGCAAAATAGGCCTGCATGCTGTGAAATTCCTCTACTAAATCCAACATGCCTTATCATTTTTGACCCAAAAATATGTGTCTTGTGATTTGTAGGAGAAATAGAGGTTCCCGTATGGTTCCCCAGACCGTTTTTATTATTAGTTTGAAACTGCTGATGTCTCATGCAGGAAGCCCACCTTGGGTGGGGTCTCAGGATGAAAGGGTCCCACAGGAGATCTCAGGGCAACAAGAATGTTTCACTTGATAATCTCCCTCCCCTGACCACAAACTAAGATGAAGGAAAAGCACAATAGAAGATTAACGTCTTTCAGAGGCCATGGGATTTCATCAAGTTAAATATTTATTATTTTCGTTCCTGTGCATTGATTTCTTCATTTTCCTGCTAGTACAAATTTCTTTCTTGCCCTTTATATAACAATTTGAGCGAAAAATCATTCTTAGCTTATCAGGAGTGATATTTTTTAGTGGGAACAGCCCTGGAATAAGAGAGGGCTCAAGGTTCTCAATTCAGTGCCACTACTTATGAGATTTTTGGGCAAATTCCCCGGTGCATTAATCTGCTCTGGTTGCCATAACAAAATGACACGGACTGTGTGGCTTAAACAACAGAAATTAATTTTCTCACAGTTCTGAAGACTAGGAAGTCTGAGATCAGGATGCCAGCAGGCTTAGGTTCCGGTGAAATCTCTCTCGTGGCTTGTAGAGACCAACTTCTTGCTATGTGCTCACAAGGTGGAGAGAGACTTGAGACTTTTCTCTCTCTCTCTTCCTCTTCTCATGAAGCCACCAATCTTATCAGGTTAGGACTCCAACCTTATGACCCATTTAACCATAATTACTTCCTAAAAGCCCTATCTCCAAATTCAGTCACATTGGGAATTAAAGATTCAACATATGAATGGGGTGGTGGGCAGGCCCATTTCAGTTCATAGCACTTTATATCTTAGTTTCTTAACCTAAATATGCTTAATAATACCCAATGTATGTAGCTCAGAGGGTAAAGATCACATGAAATGTTCAATGTATATGACAGTTCTTTGCACATTGTAAAGTCCTATAAAAATGGAGGATATTTGTTATTGAAAACAATAATATTGAAGGAATACTCAATAATTAGAAAGGCCAATATAATTCTGATTTCTGAGCTGTATACAGACATTTGGAAAATCCCTTAACTATCTACCTCAGTCTAGGCAAACTGGGACAGCTGTGTCCTAAAATAGACTATGTAAATGAATGTGCAATTATTTTAATAGATAATGAAATATGTATTTTTTTCTAAGCAGTTAGCTTCAATACCTAACAATTACATCCTGCACCCCCTCTAAACTGCATTCCACATCAAATTACTATCCTAATAACAGTTAAATATCACTAATAACCTTAGTCAACACATTTGAAAACCTTTCACAATGCATTAAGTTCGTGATTTATGTAAATAACATCAAAAAATTAAAGCTTTGCCATTTTAATCTCCCTAATTATTATTTACTATTTTGGGGTACTGACAATATAACCAATGCTGTGTAAAATAAGAAAAAAATATTATATCAGCATGAAGACTTACAATTTAATCAGAAGATCAAACAATTCAAATTCAAGAACATAGTTTTGAAAGATGGTTAGAACTTCTAGCTTTGCTTCTTTGGGATGTCAGCTATTTTTAGAGCTGTTTCACCACAGTGTCTTCAGCAACTGTCATTGGTGATCACCCAAGACATGAGCTGCTTTTGCAAAACTGTACTCAGATTGATTTCCTTCCTGTTTCTGTGTTAGTCAGTATGGTAATAGGGGACAGATATTATTCTCAAAGGAAGGGTCTCCCTCACCACTGGAACCCAAGGGGATAATTCTTCCACAGGCATGGGACATTCTCAATCTCTCATTCTGTACAGATAACTGACCATATTTATAATAGTAATAACAACAACAATAAAATCAATAAACCGTATAAAACAACAGTTCTTTATTTTACTGCAGTATAGTTGATTTACAATGTTGTGTTAATTTCTGGTCTATAGCAAAGTGATTCATATATATATATATATATATATATATATATATATATATTCTTTTTCATATTCTTTTCCATTATGGTTTATTACAGGATATTGAATATAGTCCCCTGTGCTATACAGTAGGATCTTGTTGTTTATCTATTTTATATATAGTAGCTTGTATTGCTAATTTCAACCTCTTATTTATCCCTCCCTTATTCCCTTTCCCCTTTGGTAAACATTAGTTTGTTTTTTATGTCTGTTATTCTGTTTCTGTTTTGTAAATAAGTTCACTTGTGTCATATTTTAGGTTCATTTGAGTGATAGCATATGGTATTTGTCTTTCACTTTCTGACTTACTTCACTTAATATGATCATCTCTAAGTCCATCCATGTTGCTGCAAATGGCATTATTTCATTCTTTTTAGAGCTGAGTAATATTCCATTGTTATATATATATATATATATATATATATATATATATATATATATTCTGTGCACCAGAATGAAGAGTAGCTCCCACTCACTGCAACTACAGAAAGCCCACATGCAGCAATGAAGACCTAACACAGCCAAAAATAAATAAATACATAAAATTAAAAAATATATATATATATCATATCACATCTTTATCCATTCATCTGTCCATGGACATTTAAGTTTTTTCCATGTCTTGGTTGTTGTAAATAGTGCTGTTGTGAACACTGGGATGCATGCATCTTTTCAAATTATAGTTTTGTCTGGGTATATGACCAGGAATGGGATTGCTGGGTCATATGACAACTCTATTTTCAGTTTTTGGAGGAACCTCCATACTGTTTGCCATTATGGCTGCACTGATTTACTTTCTCACCAACGGTGTACGGTTCCCTTTTCTCCAGACCCTTTCTAGCATTTGTTATTTGTAGACGTTTTGATGATGGCCATTCTGACAGGTGTAAAATGATAACCCGTAGTTTTGATTTGCATTTCTCTAATAATTGAGTATCTTTTCATGTGCCTTTTGGCCATCTGTATGTCTTCTTTGAAGAAATGTCTATTTAGGTCACCTGCCCATTTTTTGATTGTGTTGGGTTTTTTTTTGTTGTTGTTATTGAGTTGTATGAATTGTTTGTATATTTTGGAAATTAAGCCCTTGTCAGTTGCATCATTTGCAAATATTTTCTCTGAGTCCATAGCTGTCTTTTTGTTTTGTTTACTGTTTCCTTTGTTGTACAAAAGCTTGTAAGTTTGATTAGGTCCCATTTATTTATTATTGCTTTTATTTCTATTGCCTTGGGAGACTGACATAAGAAAACATTAGTACAATTTTTGTTAGAGAATGTTTTGCCCATGTACTCTTCTAGGAGTTTTATGGTGTCATGTCTTATATTTAAGTCTTTATGCCATTTTGAGTTTACTTTTGTGTATGGTGTGAGGGTGCATTCTAACTTCATTGATTTACATGTGGCTGCCCAGTTTTCCCAACACCATTTGCTGAAGAAACTGTCTTTTCTCCATTGTATATTCTTGTCTCCATTGTAGAAGATTAATTGACCACAGGTTGTCAAAAATAGTAGCTCTTAAGCTTGAGTTCATGAATGGCTTAATGGGATCTGAAAACTCCATGTAAATCAATAGCTTTCAATGGACTGTCAAAAACTCTGTGAGCTAACAGAGTTTAAAGTCACAGAAATAAATGTCAGTTAAGATAATTAGTGTGCTTATTTCTCATAGGACTTTCTTCAATGTTTTATATTGTTAATAGTAATATTTTTAAAAACCTATAGCAAGCTCCTACTATGTTTAAGGCACTATGCTTAATGCTATGGGGACAACAAATGTGAACAAAGCATGTGGCTACTTCAGGGTAATACAATCTTACAGCAGAATTAAGAAATTTATACAAACAAGAGCAAAACAAGGAAGATTGGGAAGATACCATAGAGCAGGCATAAACACATTCTTAAAGAAAAAGCCAAAGAGATTAAGACTCCATGAAGAAGTAGTATTGAACTGGCCTTTGAATAGCAAATGGGATTTCACCAGGTACAGTACAGGGAAGAATATTCTGAACAGGAATAGCAGCCTTAAGTAAATGTGGAGAAGGAAAGCATGGGACATATTTGTACCATGGATTTGGGGAGCAGTGGGAAATAGCAGAGTAAATTATTGGGTGTTTGGGTCATAGACTATCTTAAAATGCCACTTAGAAGGGAGAAAAATAAATTTAAAAATCTGTAGCAATAGTCCAGTTCAAATAGGAATAGAACCCTAAGTTGCACATTATTCTTGGGAAAGACTTTCAGTGTAAAGGTATATGTAGGTTTCAGGACTAAATATGCCAGAGAACTGTGAGGTAGGGAAGGAGACCAGAAAAATGTGATGGTTTAATAGGTGTAAGACACAGTAGAGGATATTGTATTGTTAGTATAGGTTTTATGGAAGGAATTGAATTTGATCCCATAGGTATAAAATAATTAGTTTTTTGATAATTAACTATTGTCTATAACCTCAAAAGAATAGTATTAATTAACCCTTTCACTATAGGTACAATAGAGGTTCTCTTGCTGCTTAGAAAGCAATAAGACCCTGGTTTTAATTTTCTCTTACAGGACTTGAGAAGCGACATACCCAGACATGACATGAGGCTTTATTCTTCAGGGTGAGTCAGTGACGGTTACCAAAACGGGTGAAGTAGAAAGAGGAGGTGAGGGTGACAGCAGTGCTGAAAGTCAGTGGTCAGTGGTGGCTCAGCCAAGCACCAAGACAGGTTTATAGGATCTAAAAGAAGGCAGAGTAAAGCTTATGAAATTTGTGAGGGAGAATGTGTGAGGGAGGGAAGAGAAGGGGAGGAAGATGATTGGGGGTGAGCACATTATAAAGGAGGGAGAAAGATTAGGGGCAATGGTAGTGGACTGAGAAGATATCAGGGTGGGAGAGAATCATGAGAGAGTAACATCATGGAAGCTAAAGTACCAGAAGGAAATGGCAGTCAACAGTGTGTGCAATATTGAGAGAGACTGAAAAGCATGTGGTCCAAGAAGAGGACATTGGATTTGAGATTAGTACTTTACTCAAGACCTCAAAGAAAGCCATTTTAAAAGAGTGGTTGAAGGAAGCCACATTTAAAGGAACTGAGGAGGTACCCAGCTGAGAATACTACAGAAAAGGGAGTGTTGTCTACACAGAGGAGAGGTGTAGTGGTGACAGCCCACTTGAGAGTGCCAAAGGGAAGTATACAGGAAAAGACAGGAGAGAGGGGAATACAAAGATGAGAGGGAGGGAGAGAGTTGAAGAAATAAAGTCGAGGAGGGAGTGGGAGAGTAGGGAAAGAATCAAGATGCACAGAAATTCTTAGATGGAGAAAAAGGTTAACAATGTAAATAATAATAATATCATAATATAAAAATAATGATATTTATTTTCTTTGTAAGATTTATTCTTTTATAAAGAGAGTAAGGAACTGTAGTATTAGAAACTTGAAGGAATGGGAAGAAGCAGAATAGCCATAGCTAAATATTCCGTAGCAAAAAGAGTAAAATAATTCCCAAGTAGCAGTGAGGAATAGCTGACCTAAGAGAATATGGAATTGTGGTGTCACAGATGACTCTAGTTTCTTGACTTTTTCTGGCCCTACTCAGTAGCTGGGAAGCCAGAGTGAAAGCAGACAAAGGGAGTGCCCTGGGTTGGGGATTAACATGCGAGGCTTGGCAGAAGGTCAGGCAGAGTGAGATGCATTGGGATCAATCAGGATAGGGAAGAACGTGAAGCCAGAGTGTGTGTTGTTTCACATCAGTTGGTCCAGTGTCCTGAGCTTGACTGCAAACATGTGGAGATGGAGCAGCACAGAGCTAAGTTAGGAGGACAGGCTTTGGGCTTAGGACAGACCTGGCTGAGAATGGCAGTTCTGAGAGAGACTTGTAAAAAGTGGCCTTTACAATGCAGCAATCCTGACCCAGGGGTGTAGGATTTCTGGATACCTCTGAAAAGAACCAGCGATCAGATCACATTCGCTTCTTGTCTGCTGCCATGAACAAATTAGCCTAACATTAAATAAGACCTCCATTAATATACCTGAGAAGCAGATGTTATAAAACTAAGGCAGGGAGGAGGAGCATCAAGATGGCAGAAGAGTAAGACACGGAGATCACCTCCCTCCCCAAAGATACATCAGAAATACATCTACACGTGGAACAACTCCTACAGAACACTTACTGAACGCCGGCAGAAGACCTCAGACTTCCCAAAAGGCAAGAAACTCCCCACATACCTGGGTAGGGCAAAAGAAACAAGAAAAAACAGAGACAAAAGGATAGGGATGGGACCTGCACCTGTGGGAGGGAGCCGTGAAGGAGGAAAGGTTTCGATACACTATGAAGCCCCTTCGCGGGTGGAGACTGAGGATGGCGGAGGGGGGATGTTTTGGAGCCATGGAGGAGAGCACAGCAACAGGGGTGCAGAAGGCAAAGCAGAAAGATTCCCTCACAGAGGATCGGTGCAGACCAGCATTCACCAGCCCGAGAGGCTTGTCTGCTCACCCTCTTGGGTGGGCGGGGGCTGGGAGCTGAGGCTCCAGCTTTGGTTAACACACACCAGGGAGAGGACTGGGGTTGGCAGTGTGAACACAGCCTGAAGGGGCTAGTGCACCACGGCTAGCCGGGAGGGAGTCAAGAAAAATGTCTGGAGCTGCCGAAGAGACAAGAGACTTTTTCTTGCCTCTTTGTTTCCTGGTGCGTGAGGAGAGGGGATTCAGACCACCACTTAAAGGAGCTCCAGAGATGGGCGTGAGGCACGGCTATCAGCACAGACCACAGAGACTGGCATGAGACACTAAGGCTGCTGCTGCCGCCATCAAGAAGCCTGTGTGCAAGCACAGGTCACTATCCACACCTCCCCTCCCGGGAGCCTGTGTAGCCCGCCACTGCCAGGGTCCTGTGATCCAGGGACAACTTCCCCGGGAGAACACACGGTGTGCCTCAGGTTGGAGCAATGTCCCGCTGGCCTCTGCTGCTGCAGGCTTGCCCTGCATCCATACCCCTCCCTCCCCCTGGCCTGAGTGAGCCAGAGCCCCCAAATCAGCTGTTCCTTTAACCTCGTCCTGTCTGAGTGAAGAAGAGATGCCCTCAGGCGACCTACACACAGAGGTGGGTCCAAATCCAAAGCTGAACACAAGGAGCTGTGTGAACAAAGAAGAGAAAGGGAATATTCTCCCAGCAGCCTCAGGAGCAGTGGATTAAATCTCCACAATCAAGTTGATGTACCCTGCATCTGTGGAATACCTGAATAAACAACGAATGATCTCAAATTGAGGAAGTGCACTTTGGGAGCAACTATATATATGTTTTTTCCCCTTTTTCCCTTTTTCTGAGTATATATGTGAACACTTCTGTGTGTGATTTTGTCTGTATAGCTTTGCTTTTACCATGTGTCCTAGGGTTCTGTCAGTCCATTTTTTGGTTTTTTTTTTTCTTATAGTTTTTAGCACTTGTTATCATTGGTGGATTTGTTTTTTGATTTCATTGCTCTCTTCTTTCTCTCTCTTTGTTTTTGATTACTAAAAATTTTTTTTAATAATCATATTTTATTTTAATAACTTTATCTTATTTTACTTTATTTTATTTTACCTTCTTCTTTCTTTCTTTTCTCCCTTTTATTCTGAGCAGTGTGAATGACAGGCTCTTGGTGCTCCAGCAAGGTGTCAGGGCTGTGCATCTGAGGTGGGAGACCCAAATTCAGGACACTGGACCACAAGAGACCTCCCAACTCCACGTAATATCAAATGGCAAAAATCTCCCAGAGATCTCCATCTCAACACCAAGACCCAGCTACACTCAAAGAACAGAAAGTTACCGTGCTGGACACTCTATGCCAAACAACTACCAAGACAGGAACACAACCCCATTCCTTAACAGAGAAGCCACCTAAAATCATAGTAAGGCCACAGACACCCCCAAAACATACCACAAGACGTGGATCTGGCCACCAGAAAGACAAGATCGAGCCTCATCCACCGGAAAACAGGCACTAGACCCCTCCACCAGGAAGCCTACACAACCCACTGAACCAACCTTAGCCACTGGGAAGAGACAAAAAACAATGGCAACTACGAATATGCAGCCTGCAAAAAGTATACCCAAACACAGTAAGTTAAGGAAAATAAGAAGACAGAGAAACACATAGCAGATGAAGGAGCAAGGAAAAAACCCACCACACCTAAAAAATGAAGATGAATTAGGCAGTCGACCAGAAAAAGAATTCAGAATAATGGTAGTAAAGATGGTACAAAATCTTGAAAAAAGAATGGAGAAAATACAAGAAACGTTCAACAAGGACCTAGGAGAACTAAAGAGCAAACAAACATTGATGAACAACACAATAAATGAAATTAAAAATTCTCTAGAAGGGATCAATAGCAGAATTACTGAGGCAGAAGAATGGATAAGTGACGTGGAAGATAAAATAGTGGAAATAACTACCACAGAGCAGAATAAAGAAAAAAGAATGAAAAGAATTGAGAACAGTCTCAGAGACATCTGCGAAAATATTAAATGCACCAACATTGGAATTATAGGGGTCCCAGAAGAAGAAGACAAAAATAAAGGGTCTGAGAAAATATTTGAAGAGATTATAGTTGAAAAGTTCCCTAATATGGGAGAGGAAATAATTAATCAAGTCCAGGATGCACAGAGAGTACCATACAGGATAAATCCAAAGAGAAACATGTCAAGACACATATTTATTAAACTATCAATTATTAAATAAAAAGAAAAATATTAAAAGCAGCAAGGGAAAAACAACAATAGCACACAAGGGAATCCCCATAAGGTTAACAGATAATCTTTCAGCAGAAACTCTGCAAGCCAGAAGGGAGTGGCAGGACATATTTAAAGTGATGAAGGAGAAAAACCTACAACCAAGTTTATTCAACCCAGCAAGGATATCATTCAGATTTAATGGAGAAATTAAAATGTTTACCAACAAGCAAAAGCTAAGAGAATTCAGCACCACAAAACCAGCTCCACAACAAAGGCTAAAGAAACTTTTCTAAGTGGGAAACACAAGAGAAGTAAAGGACCTACAAAAACAAACCCAAAACAAATAAGAAAATGGTCATAGGAAGATATATATTGATAATTACCTTAAACGTGAATGGATGAAATGCTCCAACCAAAAGACAGAGGCTTACAGAATGGATACAAAAACAAGACCCATATATATGCTGTCTACAAGAGACTCACTTCAGACCTAGGGACACATACAGACTGAAAGTGAGGGGATGGAAAAAGATATTCCATGCAAATGGAAATCAAAAGAAAGCTGGAGTAACAATAGTCATATCACATAAAATAGACTTTAAAATAAAGAATGTTACAAGAGAGAAGGAAAGACAATATGGAATGATCAAGGGATTAATCCAAGAAGAAGATATAACAATTATAAATATATATGCACCCAACATAGGAGCACCTCAATACATAACACAACTGTTAACAACTATAAAAGAGGAAATCGGCAGTAACACAATAATAGTGGGGGACTTTAACAACCCAGTTTCACCAATGGAGAGATCATCCAAAATGAAAATAAATAAGGAAACATAAGCTTTAAATTATACATTAAACAAGATGGACTAAGTTGGTATTTAAAGGACATTCCATCCAACAACAACAGAATACACATTCTTCTCAAGTGCTCATGGAACATTCTCCAGGATAGATCATATCTTGGGTCACAAATCAAGCCTTGGTAAATTTAAGAAAATTGAAATCGTATCAAGCATCTTTTCCAATCACAACGCTATGAGACTAGATATCTATTACAGGAAAAAATACAAACACATGGAGGCCAAGGAATACACTACTTAATAACCAAGAGATCTCTGAAGAAATCAAAGAGGAAATCAACAAATACCTAGAAACAAATGACAATGAAAACACGACAAACCAAAACCTATGGGATGCAGCAAAAGCAGTTCTAACAGGGAAGTTTATAGCAATAAATTCCTACCTTAAGAAATAAGAAACATCTCAAATAAACAACCTAACCTTACACCCAAAGCAATTAGAGAAAGAAGAACAAAAACCCCACAAAGTTAGCAGAAGGAAAGAAATCATAAAGATCAGATAAGAAATAAATGAAACATAAATGAAGGAAATGATAGCAAATATCAATAAAACTAAAAGCTGGTTCTTTGAGAAGATAAACAAAATTGATAAACCATTAGCCAGACTCATTAAGAAAAAAAGGGAGAACACTCAAATGAAAAGAATTAGAAATGAAAAAGGAGAAGTAACAACTGACACTGCAGAAATACAAAGTATCATGAGAGATTACAACAAGCAACTATATGCCAATAAAATGGACAACATGGAAGAAATGGACAAATTCTTAGAAATGCACAACCTTCCAAGACTGAACCAGGAAGAAATAGAAAATATGAATAGACCAATCACAAGCACTGAAATTGAAACTGTGATTAAAAATCGTCCAACACACAAAAGCCCAGGACCAGATGGCTTCACAGGCGAATTCTATCAAACATTTAGAGAAGAGCTGACACCTATCCTTCTCAAACTCTTCTAAAATATAACAGAGGGAGGAACACCCCCTAACTCATTCTACGAAGCTATCATCACCCTGATGCCAAAACCAGACAAAAATGTCACAAAGAAAGAAAACTACAGGCCAATATTACTGATGAACATAGATGCAAAAATCCTCAACAAAATACTAGCAACAGAATCCAACAGCACATTAAAAGGATCATACACCATGATCGAGTGGGGTTTATCCCAGGAATGCAAGGATTATTTACTATACACAAATAAATCAAGGTGATACACCATATTAACAAATTGAAGAATAAAAACCAAATGATCATCTCAATAGATGCAGGGAAAGTTTTCAACAAAATTCAACACCCATTTATGATAAAAATCCTCCATAAAGTAGGCATAGAGGGAACTTTTCTCAACATAATAAAAGACATACATGACAAATCCACAGCCAACATCGTCCTCAGTGGTGAAAAACTGAAACCATTTCCACTAAGATCAGGAACAAGACAAGGTTGCCCACTCTCACCACTATTATTCAACATAAATTTGGAATTTTTAGCCATGGCAAACAGACAAGAAAAATAAATTAATGAATCCAAATCAGAAAAGAAGAAGTAAAACAGTCACTGTTTGCAGCTGACATGATTCTATACATAGAGAATCCTAAAGATGCTACCAGAAAACTAGTAGAGCTTATCAATGAATTTGGCAAAGTAACAGGATACAAAATTAATGCACAGAAATCTCTTGCATTCCTATACACGACTGATGAAAACTCTGAAAGTGAAATTAAGAAAACACTCCCATTTACCATTGCAATAAAAATAATAAAATATCTAGGAATAAAGTTACCTAAGGGAAAAAAGACCTGTATTCAGAGAATTATAAGACACTGATGAGGGGGCTTCCCTGGTGGCGCAGTGGTTCAGAGTCCGCCTGCCGATGCAGGGGACACGGGTTCGTGCCCCGGTCCGGGAAGATCCCACATGCCACGGAGCAGCTGGGCCCGTGAGCCATGGCCACTGAGCCTGCGCGTCTGGAGCCTGTGCTCCACAACGGGAGAGGCCACAACAGTGAGAGGCCTGTGTACCGCAAAAAAAAAAAAAAAAAAAAAAAAAAAAGACACTGATGAAAGAAATTAAAGATGATATAAATAGATTGAGAGATATACCATGTTCTTGGATTGGAAGAATCAACATTGTGAAAATGACTCTAATACCCAAAGCAATCGACAGATTCAATGCAATCTTTAACAAACTACCACTGGAATTTTTCACAGAACTGGAACAAAAAATTTCACACTTTATATGGAAACACAAAAGACTCTGAAAAGCCAAAGCAATCTTGAGAAAGAAAAATGGAGCTGGAGGAATCAGGCTCCTGGACTTCAGTCTATACTACAAAGCTACAGTAATCAAGACAGTATGGTACTGGCACAAAACCAGAAATATAGGTCAATGGAACAGGATCGAAAACCCAGAGATAAACCCATGCACCTATGGTCATGGTATGTTTGATAAAGGAGGCAAGAATATACCATGGAGAAAAGACAGCCTCTTCAATATGTGGTGCTGGGAAAACTGGACAGCTACATGTAAAAGCATGAAATTAGAACACTCCCTAACACCAAACATAAATATAAATTTGAAATGGATTAAAGACCTAAATATAAGGCCAGACACTATGAAACTCTTAGAGAAAAACATAGGCAGAACACTCTTTACGTAAATCACAGCAAGATCCTTTTTGACCCACCTCCAAGAGAAATGGAAATAAAAACAAATGGGACCTAATGAAACTTCAAAGCTTTTGCACAGCAGAGGAAACCATAAACAAGACCAAAAGACAACCCTCAGAATATGAGAATATGTTTGCAAATGAAGCAACTGACAAAGGATTAATCTCCAAAATTTACAAGCAACTCATGTAGCTCAATATTAAAAAAAACAAACAAACAATCCAAAAATGGGCAGAAGACGTAAATAGACATTTCTTAAAAGAAGATATACAGATTGCCAACAAACACATGAAAGAATGCTCAACATCATTAATCCTTAGAGAAATGCAAATCAAAACTACCATGATATATTATCTCACACTGGTCAGAATGGCCATCATCAAAAAATCTAGAAACAATAAATGCTGGGGAGGGTGTAGAGAAAAGGGAACACTCTTTCACTGTTGGTGGGAATGTAAATTGATACAGCCACTAGGGAGAACAGTATGGAGGTTCCTTAAAAATTAGAAATATAACTACCATGCAACCCAACAATCCCACTACTGAGTGTATACCCTGAGAAAACCATAATCTAAAATGAGTCATGTACCAAAATATTCATTACAGCTCTATTTACAGCTGTATTTACATTACAGCTCTATTGCTTCCAGGACATGGAAGCAACCTAAGTGTCCATCAACAGATGAATGGATAAAGAAGATGTGGCACATATATACAATGGAATATTACTCAGCCATATAAAGAAACAAAATTGAATTATTTGTAGTGAGGTGGATCTACCTAGATACTGTCATACAGAGTGAAGTATGTCAGAAAGAGAAAAACAAATACTATATGCTAACTCATATATATGGAGTCTAAAGAAGAAAAAAAAAAGGTCATGAAGTACCTAGGGTCAAGACAGGTATAAAGACACAGACCTACTAGATAATGGACTTGAGAATACAGGGAGGGGGAAGGGTAAGGTGGGATAAAGTGAGAGAGAGGCATGGACATATATAGACTACCAAACGTAAAACAGATAGTTAGTGGGAAGGAGCCTCATAGCACAGGGAGATCAACTCAGTGCTTTGTGACCACCTAGAGGGGTGGGATAGGGAGGGTGAGAGGGAGGGAGACGAAAGAGGGAAGATATATGGGAACATGTGTATATGTATAACTGATTCACTTTGTTATAAAGCAGAAACTAACACAGCATTGTAAAGCAATTATACTCCAATAAAGATGTTAAAAAACAAAACAAAACTAAGACAGCATGGAAATTGGTTCCTTTGTTTAAAGCATGCAATTTTATTGCTGAAAGTCTGAATAAATGTCTATAAATAATGAAACATTCAACTTCAATTCATAGAAATTTAAAAATTCTTCATGTGTTTCTATCAGTGCTACAGCAGACCTGTTAAGTCTTTTGAACACTGATTGCCTAACATATTAGGGGGCAAAGATTGCAACCTCCTTCCAAACCCACGATGAAGTCTGAATGACTCCATCATACTTATTTTTGATTGGAAAATATATTATTGCTCTTTATTCAGGGAACTGTACTCATAATCTATGTTTTGCTGTTTTTCTACCCCAAAGGTAAAAATTAATAGGGAAAAAATTTGAGGGCAAAGAGGTTAATGTCTAGTTGATTGAGGGAATGGCTTATTCCTTCCAGGAGAATAATTTACACTAAAGTCCACTAATCCCAACATTAAATATTAAAGAAAATAAACACTTAATTTAAAACAAAGACAGTCTTCTGACTTCAAATATAGTAACATGTGATAAGTCTGAGTAAACAAAGGGCCCGTCAATACCTTATTTATGAAAGGATAAAATAATGAATTTTTATTACTTTTATGATGTTCTTTTTTAAAAATAATATTATTGCAGTATATTTACATACAATAAAATGCAACCATAAGTTTTGACAAATGCATTTACGTATGTAAGTAACACCACGACCTAGATAAAGCCTATTTCCATTCCTCTGAAATGTCTGTCTATTTGCAGCTAATTCCCCACCCACTCCCTGCTGGATGCAATCTCTGTTCCACTTTATGAAAGAATAGATTGGTTTTGCCTGCTCCGGAATTTCGTATAAAGGGAATCATACAAGATGTACTCTTTTATTCTTGCTTTTCTCACTAAGCATATTACATTTATCAGTAGTTTATTCCTTTCTTATTGGTAAGTAGTATTCCATTGTAAATTCATGCTGAAATTTTTTTATCCATTCACCTGTTTGGTCGACATTTGAGCTGTTTCCAGTTTGGGTCTACTAAAGCTGCAGTGAACATTTTTGTCCAAGTTTTTTGGTGGACACATGTTTTCTTTTCTTATGGGTAAATTCCTGAGAGTGGAATTGCCTGAATGTACAGTAAAGCATGTTTAAGTTTATAAGAAGAGGCCAAGAAGTTTTCCAATGTAGCTGTACCATTGCTAGATTCCAATCAGCATTGTATGAAATGTCCAGTTCCTCGACAATTTTGCTAATGTCACTAATGATACTTTACTTTTCATGTTCGTGATTTTTTTTTTCTTACTTCGAGTTCATTTCCTGGAATCTTGTTTATAGGAATTCTTTGAGATCTGTTTTGAATAAGAGATTCTCCAAAGAGGATTTGTGTTTTCTTCTTCTAGTTGTTCTATAATGAAAATCAAATATCCCTGCATCAGAAGTCTCTAGATGCTCCAGATTTTGTTATTTCTGAGGCATAGTTCTTCATAATTTCCTGAATTTCTGAGCTTTTACAGGAGTTTTTCTCTGTACCAATGTCCCTGTCCCATTCCCATTCCCAATTACTTGACGTAATGAGTGAGTCTTTACTTCTTTACAACTGAGAACCTAAGAACGTCTCCTGAATTGTAAGTGTCTGTGGATACAGTGGATACTATGCCAGGAAAGAAACCTAGAGGTTCTTCCTTAATCTCTCATACGATTTGGGGGCCTGGACTTCCACATTTATTTGGAAGAAATGAGTCTAACTTCCAGTGCCCTCCAAGGATATTATGGAATTACTTTGTTGTAAACCCAACAAACCCTGGCCGTGTGTCTCACAACTTGGTGCTATGCTCCACACCACCCATTCAGGAGACAATGAGATGGTAAGTCAGAGAAACAGAGGAAATGCATGTGGGAGTCCAGTATCACACTCCACATGCAGAATCAGTTATGGAAATGCAGCAATATCCAACTTGCAATGCCAATTTCTGGCTCTATGAAATTTGGGGAAATTTCTTCCTCTGTTAAGCAAATGTAGTACTGTACTGTATAAACATGGCTTCTGCTTTTAGTGCATGCCAAGAATGGTGTTTGAACTGAGCACTTCGTGACTTTTCAACTATTGATTCTTGGCTGTGTCTCAGGTTCACAAGGTGAAAATAGCTACACCATTTTCTAAGTTCTAGTGCTTATTTATTTACCTAGTAATATAGTGCCCTTTGGGTTAATTGGCTTATTGATTAATTACTGCCTTAAGCAGCAATTTTTTTTTCTAGTTGGGAGAAGAGCTCAAAGGCCTTTCATATTTGAAAAGTTGTGTCTACACAGTAACTAATCGGAGGTCAGTGGTTTACAATAGGTTTGATACTTATAGGTTCATTGGCCCAGAGTTTAGAATTACAAATGTAATCACAAACATACATTCCATGTTCTGGCTCTCAGCAATGAACACCGGGCAGTACAAACTTTTGCATGTTCAGGTGCACATTTGCAATGTATTCGTGCATATAGAAGGAAGATGAATTAGAAAAAAATAAAGATTGAATTATAGGCTACATTTTTCTTCACTGCTGTGTTCTAAACATCCACATAGTCATACTGTGAGATTACTTATTCAGAGAGAATGGGGAATTTTTTTGATAAACTTTATTTTTAAAGCAGTTTTAGGTTCACAGAAAAATTAAATGGAAGATTCAGAGATTTCTTATATATTCTTGTCCCCCACCCCCAACAGCCTCCCCTCCTATCAACATCCCACACCAGAGTTGTACATTTGTTACAATCCATGGACCTATTGTACATTGACAACTCATATCACCCAAAGTACATAGGTTACATTAGGGTTCACTCTTCGTGTTGTACATTCTATAGGTTTAGACAAATGTATAATGGCATGTATCTGTCATTATGGTACCATACAGAGTATTTTTCACTGTCCTAAAAACCCCCTGTGCTCCATCTATTCCCCCTTCCTCCTCCCTAAACCCTGGAGACCATTGGTCCTTTGACTGTCTGCATAGTTTTCCCTTTTTCCTGAACATCATATAGTTGGAATCACACAATATGTAGCATTTTCAGATTGGTTTCTTTCACTTAGTCATACGCATTTAATGTTCCACCATGTTTTTTCATGGCTCATTTTGTTTTAGCACTGAAGAATATTCCACTGTCTGTGTCTGGATGTACCATGGCTTAACTGGGGAAATTTTTTTTAAATTATTTATTTATTTTTGTTGTGTTGGGTCTTCGTTTCTGTGCAAGGGCTTTCTCTAGTTGTAGCAAGCGGGTGCCACTCTTCATCACGTTGTGCGGGCCTCTCACTATCGCGGCCTCTCTTGTTGTGGAGCACAGGCTCCAGACGTGCAGGCTCAGTAGTTGTGGCTCACGGGCCTAGTTGCTCCATAGCATGTGGGATCCTCCCAGACCAGGGCTTGAACCCGTGTCCCCTGCATTAGCAGGCAGACTCTCAACAACTGCGCCACCAGGGAAGCCCTGGGGAATTTTTTAAAATGTTATTCTTTGGGGGTGATTAGAAGGTAATCAAGTATGGAATAAGCCACTTAAAGTGGAAAGAGGAAATTAAAGACCTAAGACACTCAGTTGTGGAAATGGAAAAGAGATTGCCTAATTGCATTGCAATACAAAGTGGGCAAACAATAAATGTTTGTTCAACTGAACATAAAGAGGGCTCTCTCTGGCATAAGACTTGCATGCAGGGAGTAAAGGAAATGTGGGCCACAATTAACTATACTACTTCTCATGTCATTTTTCAGAAGACAGTTGCCTGTTAGTGACTCAGTGTTCTCGGGGCTCAATCTTAAATTATTAAATTGGCCAGCCAATGTTTTAGGGGAATACTTGACAAGTGATCAGAGAAAAGTTCTTTCCTCATGCCTGGTTTTTAGTGAAACAATTATTTTTTACAATGTAGTGAGTGAAAAATTCGGATTCTAACAGGCGCTCTTAAATCAAAAGAAATTTCTACAAAATTACATTGATTTTCTACTCAAGAGAATCCTAATCAATAATCTGATATATCTGTACCTATTTCTCAGGCCTCTGCTGATGACATTTTCCCTTCTTGAATTGTTTCAAATGTCCAAATAGTGCCTTAAGTGGGGTAGACAAAGAGAAGTTACTTCAAGGGCAAGCTCTGAGGATGAGCTGGCCACTGCTTCTGAGCCCCACTTACCTAGAAGAATGATGACCTGCTTCCTTGAGATGATTGGCAGTGATGACATCCAACTAAAAGTTTTCATTTTTTATTTGGGCCCCAAGGATTGGGTTTTTTCTGGTTTCAAAATGAAACACACAATGTAGTGAGCATGTTCAATTTTCTATGACATCATGCAACTCCCCCCATTATTGTAACTTGTATGAATAATTTCTTGGGACTGTAGTGGTCTAGACATAACATTTGTATTCATTAGATAATTAATTCATTAATTCAAGCAATACTTATTCTGTACTTATTGTGTCAGATAGTGTTCCAGGCACTGAGGCTACAAGAGTGAATTAAATATCAGGAGCTGTTCTTCATGGACTTTATCATCCAGTGGGAGAAATAAACTATGAGCAAGCAGAAAACATGGTTTTGAGGATAATAAAGAATTATAAAGGAAATACAACAGGTTAATGAAATAGTCACTGAGTGTGGAGACTGTTTTACACAGGGTAGTCACAGACAGACTTCATAGCCCCGTACAGCAAAGGATCAATTTTTCTTTAAATGACTGAATGAAATATTTAGGGAGAAACAAGGTACCACTGTGGATATATACATTCATTCCCCATCTGGCTTTTGGGGGTTCTCTTACTCACTTACCTTAAAGTGAATCTTGTGAAGCAACAGCCTCACCCATGTACACTGTGGCCCTGTTGCTTCATTTTAAAATATAAATAGACATCAAGAGTCTAGACATATTTGGGATATATAGAAACATAAAGTAAAAGACCTCTCCCTACCCTCTAAAGAAGAAAAACAAAACCAGAAACAAATAATCTAAGACGAATTAGAGGTAAATGTGAGAACAGGTGAAAACTTCAAAAAAATGGTTTTGACCCCAAACTGCAGTAAACTAAATGGGACAAGACTATTAGCAGTTGGTGAGTGCAGAGCAGGAGTGTCCATTTAAACTAAATGTGAGAATTATTCTTCAAGTGTCAGAGAATTGACACTTTAATGGCAATTCAAATGGCATCAGAGTCTTGGAGAAGGAAGAATACTCATAGTATACAGGGTGTCTCTGCAGATAATATTTACATGATTACAATAATGTAAACATCATTTACTGGTGTGCAACATTTGCAATCAATTTGTAAAGGAATGATGAAAGACTTAACCATCATAACTACCATCATCTTTGACTATGAAAGTAAAGTTAGAGTTGACAGGAGTTAGGAGGTAAAGGGGGAATAGAAAGTGAAGAGAAGAAGGAATCCACCAATAACCCCAGCTCCAAAATGGGGAGACAAGAAAAATTGGCTGTCTGAATGGTGGAGGTTTAAGTCTGAAGTTTCAGACATGAACTGAGAAGAGTGATATAACTATATTTGGAGGCAGAGGGTAGAGGAAGTGAAAGGTGGTACAAGTGAACTAAACTTTATCTATTACAACCTTCATCAATTGCAGCTAATCATTAAAGATGATACACTATGAAATAGTGATTTAAGCATACTGTTTAGAGAGTTATAGGTAACCACCAGAAAAATAATTAAAAATGGTTCCCCCTAAGGAGAGATGTCACAGAGGGGGATGAGTGGACCAAATAACTGGTGTTTTCCATTATAAGCTGTCGTGCTAAGTAATTTATGTATATAAAGTTTGTATCCTGAAGAAATTTCTGAACCATCTTTCCCTCCAGTCCTTAAGGAGGGGCACAGATGATGCCTCCATCATCTGATGGCATGAGTATAGGAACCTTTTCTGTATAATGACACAAATCCTTTACTAATTTAGTTTGGGGGGGCGGGAGAAAACACCTTTATTTACTGAAGTGGGGGGTGAAAATCTCACCTCAATTTCTTCAGACTCATATCTTTAAACTATTTTTTATTGTGGCAAATATATATAACAAAATTTGCCATTTTAGCCATTATTAAGTGTAAAATTCAGTGGCATTAATTATACTCACAATGTTGTGCAATCATCACCTCTACCTATTTCCAAAATTTTGAATCACCTCAAACAGGAATTCTGTTCCCATTAAGCAAGGACTCCCAATTCTCTCACCCCCAGCCCCTGGTAAATTATATTCCGCTTTCTGTCTCTATGAATTTGCCCATTCTAGGTACCCCATATAAGTGGAATCACACAATATTTGTCCCTTCATGTCTGACTTGTTCCACTTATCTTCAGGTTATCTTTGACAAGTTTCTGAAGCCTTCTTTGGCCAATGGCAGGACCTGAAAGTCATGAAAAATGTGAATTTAACGTATCTTAATCCATATAAAATCTGGTGGTACCAGAAAAAAAATGCATTATATTCATAAGGAAAAATGGCTGCTGAATTTTCCAGAATCCAGGAAAGGTGACTGTGCCACAACTTTCTCTTACTGGGGTCATTACAGCAGAGAAGCACATATTGTTAGAGTGGGGAAGAAAGTGCTATGAAATCTGGTGCAGTGCCCTTCAAACAACACTGGTACCAGCCTGCCCATACTGAAACTGTGCTGGGAACCAATCTTCAGAACTCAGTCTGACTCACGCTGTTAATTTTCTTCACCAGCTGAGAAAAGCATGTTTGTCACATGGACAATTTAATAAGATGAATCATCCAAATCTTGCCCTTTATCTACACACTGATACTCTTTCTTTCATGCTCTGCATTTCTTTCTGGAACTTCTATCTCCAGTGTGTTTTCGGGGAATGAATATGTATGCAGTGATATGAGTTACAACATACCTAAGGAGATTAAACAATCTCTTGTTATTTGTATTGATTTTCCATTACCAACTAAAATTAGTTTCAAGAGTATAGCAGTTTGTAGGAAAACTGAAGACAGGACTGATAACTGGTGGCTTATTTTCCATGCTTTCTTGAATAGCTGTCATTCTTGACAGATACTCTGGAATGCAGTTATTCAAGGAAATGCTAAACTGTCAGCATTTCATTAAAAATAAACTGCTGGAGATAAGAGGGTGACTACTTTACCATGCCCCAAAGCACAGAGAGCACCAATATATTTGCAAGAATGTTCCCAAGAGTTCAAGAGCAAAGCATCTCTGTGAATGATTCACCTTCTCAGCATCTGCAAAGGCACAACAGGGAGAATTTCATATATCTCAGAGGTGACCATTCCTGAGAGGGACTTGTAGCTAAAATGTAGCTCTCAGGGCTTCCCTGGTGGCGCAGTGGTTGAGGGTCCGCCTGCTGATGCAGGGGACATGGGTTCGTGCCCCAGACTGGGAGGATCCCACATGCAGCAGAGCGGCTGGGCCCGTGAGCCATGGCCGCTAAGCCTGCACGTCCGGAGCCTGTGCTCTGCAACGGGAGAGGCCACAACAGTGAGAGGCCCGCGTACAGCAAAAAAAAAAAAAAAAAAAAAAAAAAAAAGGAATTGTCAAAATGAATTGGGAGGTGGGAGCTCTGATTTCACAAGCTAAACAGACATGAAGGATGTATGGTGTGTGTGTGTGTGTGTGTGTGTGTGTGTGTGTGTGTGTGTGTGTGTGTGTTAGGGTAATGGAAAGAGAGTTTAGGCAGCTTTACTGTGAAAACTGCCGGGGTATTATCTACAATGATACCGTATAAAGAGTTATGCTGTTAGACTATTTTGAAGCAGACATCCATTAATGGAAACACCAGTGGAAAGACAGGGAGGAAGAGAGTAGTGGGCCTTTAAAAGCATGAAAAGAGAAGCAAGCAATAGGGTCTTGAAAAAGAGATTCCAGGAATTTCAGTTGTACTGGGTTGTTCACTTCAAGGAAAGATGAGATGGTGGGAGTAAGAGTGAAGATGGGGTGAGGTAAAGCTCTGTAGGATGAAAACACTAAAAATGACTTGATCGACTTATGGGATATAGGACAAAGGTTTTGAGTGGGCTCTATAAGAATGACTGCATTAAGTAGAAGTCATCAGTTATATAAATATGTCTGAAGGGTTATCAAAGGGATCGGTTTGTTGACAGCTTAAGATTGCTGATTTATGGTTAATCGGAGAAGGTAAATAAGGAAGGGTTGTCCTTGTCTTATGCTCACGTCCCCTCACAAAGCTTGTTTTCACACTATGTGTTTAGAATGATTTACTCCTCTGGTGATAAGTAAGAGGGAAGCAGAACAGTACAACTTGACTCCGTTTGTGCTGCTAGACTCAGAGGACATTGGTGCCACCCCAAATAGGAGGTGTGACCCGGGGGACAGAGCTCCATTGACCTTAAAGGATCTGAAAGAGAGGTTTTGCAATGATTTGACTTTGTTTCTGTTTTCCACCTTCACACCTTGTGTGGCAGGAAATTGTGTCGGCTCCTCCTTTGAAATACATCCAGAATCCAGCTACTGAGAACACCACCTTCCTGGTGGACATGCCGATCCCAGTCACTTCTAAGCTGTCTCCCACTTCTGCCCATGTGCCCAGTAGTCTCAAACCCTCTGCCCAAAGCCTTCCAGTGGCCCCCAACCCACTCAGTGTGAAAGCCCAAGTCCTAATCTGGCCCACAAGGTCCCACACAGTTTGACACCTCAGCTCTTGGGCCTTGTCTCCTACTCTTCATCCCCACCCTGTGGCATTCTTGCAGTTACACAGATATGCCCACTGCTCGCGCCTCTGTGCCTTTTCTGACTCTATTCCCTCTGTCTGGAGCCCTCTTTGCCCTAATACTCCTATGACTCACTTCCTCATCTCTTTGGTCTTTGCTTACATACCTCCTTCCTAGAGAGGCCATCCCTCCTTGGCCATCCCATTTAAAACCTTCTCCCACACCCATTATGTCCTGTCTCTCTTCTCTGCTTTATTATTCTCCATTGCATTAATCACCCTCTGCTATATATTTTCGTATTTATTTTATTTATAAGTCTATCTCCTCTGATAACATGTAAATTCATTGGGAGCAGGGATTTTTTTATGCTGCTATATCCCTAGTGCCTTGAATATCACCTGACATATTGTAGGACTCAGTACATGTTTGTTGGGTGAATAAATGAATGAATGGCTCTTATTTCCTATTTCTGGGACCAGGACCTGGCCTTGTTCTAAGTGTCATCCTGATTCAGACTGTGTCTGAGGTCCTCGTCTTAATAGCTTACCCTGCCCTGGTCCTTGATGACTTGGTCTTGTTTTTCCCTTGCCGTCATTGCCCTTCTACTCCACCCAACATAGCAGTCTCTTCTTGAGCCCCAGTCTTGTGAAATGAGGTGTACCACCTCCTACCAGCACTCCCTGGGGCTGGTCTACCTGCCAGAGTCACTTATATGATCGTTCTTAGGGTTCCTCTTGTCCTCACCTGCTGTTACTGTTTACCACACTTCATTGATGACTGAAGAAAGTACAGTCTGTTTTCCATCACCATGTTACCCAGGTACTGTCCTGCAACACTGTGAGCCCATCATCACCTATATGGCCACATTTTCTTTTCATATTCAAAGTAATGACAGAGTCCCCATCCTCCCTATGATGAAAAGATGTTTCTTTCACTTCTGGGGTACTTCATCCCATGATAACAAAATTCTCAGGGTCTTACTCAATCCAAAGACTCTCATCAAAGAAGAAAACTAGAAATCTACTGTCCATTGGGAAGTTCAGGGTTGTTGTTACTGCCACCTGGTGGCAGCCTGAATGTTGGTGTTGCCCTAGCCTGCTGGCAAGAAAGCCACAGTTACCTGGTGCTAAGTGTCATGTTACTACTGATATCTGGAAATTCAGGAGCCTCGGCTGATTCTGTTGTACACTGAACAAAGATGCTTCAGTGCCTGGGGGCTGTGGCTGCCAGCTCGGGGTGAAGGTCTGGATGAGGAAGTCCTGCCCTCAAGTATTATCCTGAACTGCTGTCATTCCGTGCCAGTGTGGGCCTGGGATCCCAGCATTATTGCTTCTGGGGTAGCTGGCTCACTAGTTCATGTACAAACACATATAAACATCCATGCACACTCCACCCCAGGCGTGTCAAAGGGGTGAGTTCCTAAGAGGTTTTCATCAGCCACCTGTGCTGCCTGGATCAGGCTCTCCCCTTACCCCAAGTTCTGATCCTGAGAGTGCAAGAAACCCTTCACTTTCCTTGACTCAAAGCCACCTCATTTTGTATCTCAGACGAATGACATTTCTTTTAGACAAAATGTCATCTTATTACACATACAGTTAGGCCCGTGTTCCAGGTACTTGCCTCACCGAACTGGCAACGTGTCCTTTTTAGATTGCCTGATACTTCCTAGCTTTTGTTCCTGCCCATGTCGTAGGATTTGACAAAGCTTGACTTTGATGGAAAAGGCAACCCAAAAGGAGTACTTTAACTATAAGGACAATGCTATTGGGGAAACAACAACAACAACAACAAAAAAAAGGAAACTCTGAAGAGATCACTGATTTATTAATTAATAATAAAAATAATCAAGATAATAGTTATCAGTTAGGCAACTAATATATGTCTGACTTTTAGGTATATTATTTCACTCGACCCTTACTAAGAGTCCTGAAAGCAAACATTATTAACAGAAATGTAGAGATGAGAAGCCCAAGAGGTAGAGAAGTAAAGTAACTCAAAGCATAAAGCCTTGTGCAACAAAGTCAGGGTTTAAACTAAGGTCTTTCAGACTTTAAAGCTTGAAATCTTTCCAATGACTACATTTACTCTTTAGTAAGTGAATAAATATGGAATGTTTGGGTTCATGACTAGTGAGAGATACATACATTATTGGTTATTCCCAGACCGACTGCTACCCAAACCATTCACCTACCAAAAAAAATCCTCCCATACTTTTGTTTCTGGGGGTGTGTTTAAGTTAGTGTCTTCTTTACCTTTTAGACTATTCTTATTTCAACTCACTCTTTTAGAGTGAAATGAAAATTTTCTGATCTGCTCCTTCATATCCCAGCTGAAGGAACGGAGGGAGAAACAAGTCACTTGGACTGATGGAGGTGGAGTCCTTTGGAGATGCCTTGGAGCATGCAATTGTCCTTGTTGGAAGATCACTCTGGCACCTTCAATAAAAGTGAGGATGTCCTTAGTGAGAGATGTTCTTTTCTGAAGTGTGATCACAGCTCTGGGCCTGGGGATTTCTTAGCAAAGTGTAATTCTTTATTTCTCTTCAGAGTTTAAATGACCCCTATAATTCATTGGCATTGTTAGTCACAAAGTGAACTTCTGAAGTGGAGAAGATAAAAGGCCAACACCTCAGAAAACAGTGAGAACTTCATTTGGTGTTGCCTTCATCTCACACTTGATAATTCCGTAGGGTTTTGGCTGTCACCCTACAGCAGTTTTCTTTTGTCTCAGAAAAAGCCCCCAGTGTCTTGCTATCTAACTTGGGGTCATTAAAATGCTGGAGTAAACTTCTAAGTTCCTCTTGGTTAAGAAAAACTTATGTAGGAGGTGTCTAGGCCAGGCATCAAAATGATACAGGAATTATCTCAAAAGAGGAACATTTCCATTTTGCAATGCTTTCATATGAGAATATTCAAATATTCCAAATCCTCTTATATTTTGGCATATTTTTTCTTGATTTGCCTTTAGGATTTCTAAATAAGACTCACTTGATTATACATTTGTGTTATTGATGCCTCACAGCACACCCCAGAGAGGTGAGCACATTTCCAAAGGAGGAAAACCAAAAAAATTTTCTTAACCTTTAAGCTAGAATGCTTACAATGCAAAGATCTTTGTTTTGCTTTATTTTCTGAAGTGGAAGTAAGAAGAGAAATGATGGAGAGTCTGAAGTTCTTAATCCTGAAAGCTTTTACCTACATTAGGGATTTCTTTTGTCCAATTATCTCAATTTTACTGAACCCTAAATGTATTGAGAGCCTCAGCTGATATGGGAGGGGGTCACTAATGTTTTGGCAGTGACTCTAACAGCCTCCATACTTTTAGTTATGTGATTCTTATTCCTCTTCTTGACTCTATCAATTCATATATTTTGGCTTATCTCTATTTGAGGATAATGGTGCAGAACTAAAACATTTTTCATTTACTAAATGGATTTTATTTGAAATATGTACTCCACTAATTTTCCCAATAATGTATAGGTCATACAATTAATTACTGAATATTATGGGATATCTTGCTTTGATGAGAAAGCAGGTACATCAGGTGTTTATTGTTATTTTATAGGGAGTTATTCTTCAACCTCTTCAATAAACCACAGTGAATTTTCCTTCTTGATTATGCTAGGAGATAGAGCAGAAATTTGTGGATATGTTATTAGTAGTTAGACTTTAGAATCTAGATAGTGTCTAATTTACTTTTTAAAATACACTCAAAGTAAAATTGATGGGACAAGGTAGCTTGCTAATACAAATGAAGATGGTCAGCATTCCAATTTCTGGTCAAAATTCAAAGAACTAAAATATTTTTAAAAGGCAATGGAGTCTATTCCAAGGTAATACAAAAACCTTTCTCTAAAGAATAAGAATATTAAGTATCTGTGATGCTTACTGGACCTATGGATATGAGACTATAAGACTACACCAGGGATCATAAACTTAAAAGTCTACAAGGCCAAGCCAATAATATTAATTTTGGCTTGTGAGAACTGAGGCGAAATGCAGAGTATACTCATGTTATCTAGAAGGGGCAGCTGGTCCTCAGCTCTTGCTGGTTGTTACCATTTGGAAATGTAGATATGACCTTGTCAGAGCTCTTACCTCTTCAAGAGAAGCCACAAGCCTGGATTTGCATGAGGAAGTTCCTACACCCTTGACCTAGACTTTGACAGACTGCTTTATCTAACCTTAGATATTAGCTCTGCATTCCAAACAGTTATCACCAGGGAAATGATTGTGTTGGACATTTAGCTATATGAGTCAATAATCCAATTTTTCCCTGAGGGTGGTTGAGGGAGAGGGAATAGCACATTATTTATTTGATTGTACTTTTTTTTTTTTAAACAAGACAAACTTTCTTAAAAACAACCTAATGAGGTAGGGGGGACCTTCAAGATGGCAGAGGAGTAAGACATGGAGATCACTTTCCTCTCCACAGATACATCAAAAATACATCTACATGTGGAACAACTCTTACAGAACACCTACTGAACGCTGGCAGAAGACCTCAGATTTTCCAAAGGGCAAGAAAATCCCCACATACCTGGGTAGGGCAAAAGAAAAAAGAAAAAACAGAGACAAAAGAAGAGGGAAAGGACCTGCATCTCTGGGAAGTAGCTGTGAAAGAGGAAAGGTTTCCACACACTAGGAAGCCCCTTCACTGGTGGAGGCAGGGAGTGGGCAGAGGGGGGAAGCTTCGGAGCCATGGAGGAGAGCACATCAAAAGGGGTGCAGAGGGCAAGGTGGAGAGATTCCCTCACAGAGGATTGGTGCTGACCAGCGCTCACCAGCCTGAGATGCTTGTCTGCTCACCCACTGGGTGAGCAGGCAAGCTGAGGCTTGGGTTTTGGAGGTCAGACCCCAGGGAGAGGACTGGGTTTGGCTGCATGAACACAGCCTGAAGGGAGCTAGTGGACCACAGCTAGCTGGGAGGGAGTCAGGGAAAAAGTCAGGAACTGCCAAAGAGACAAGAGACCATTGTTTTGGGGTGTGTGAGGAGAGGGGATTCCTTTCCTCTGTGCCCACGGAAGGCAGAGTACCACCTAAGTAAACTCCAGAGGTAAGCATGAGCTGTGGCTATCAGCTCAGACCACAGAGACAGGCATGAAATGCTAACGCTGCTGCTTCTACCACCAAGAATCCTGTGTGCAAGCATTACAACTCCCACCCCAAGGAGGCTGTTCAGCACAACACTACCTGGGTCCTGAGATCCAGGGACAACTTCCCCGGGAGAACACACGGCATGCCTCAGGCTGTTGCAATGTCACTTTGGCCTCTGCCACCACATGCTCACCCTGCATTCCAATTATGACCACCGTAGCCCACCCTCGCTCCCGCATGAGAGAGCAAGAGAACCCTAATCAGCTGCTGCTTTAACCCCCTCCTTTCTGGGCAGGGGACAGATGCCTGAGGGTGACCTACATGCAGAGGTGGGGCGAAAATAAAAGCTGAACCCCAGGAGCTGTGTGAACAAAGAAGAGAAAGGGAAACTTCTCCATGAAGCCTCAGGAGCAGTGGATTAAATCACCACAATCAACTTGATGAACCCTGCATCTGTGGAATAGATGAAGAGACAATGAATATTCCCAATATTGGGCCAGTGGACTTCGGGAGCAACTGTAGACTTGGGGTTTGCTGTCTGTGACTGATTTGTTTCTGATTTTTATATTTACCTCAGTTTAGTTTTTAGTGCTTGTTATCACTGGTGGATTTGTTTATTGGTTTGGTTGCTCTCTTCTTTTTTTAAAATTTTTATTAATTTATTTAATTTTTCCTCCTATTTTTTCTTCCTTTTCTTCTGAGCTGTGTGCAGTTTCTTGGTGCTCCAGCAGGGGGTCAGGCCAGAGCCTCCGAGGTGGGAGAGCTGAGTCCAGGACATTGGCCCACCAGAGACCTCCTGGTCCCACATATCAATCGGCAAGAGATCTCCCAGAGATCTCTGTCTCAACACTAAGAGCCAGCTCCACCCAACGGCCAGCAAGCTCCAGGCCTGGACATCCCATGCCAAACAGCTAGCAAGACAGGAACACGATCACACCCAATAGCAGAGAGGCTGCGTAAAATCATACTAAGTTCACAGACACTGCAAACCACACCACTGGATGTGTTCCTGCCCACCAGAAAGACAAGATCCACAACCCCCAATCAACAGAACACAGGAACCAGTCCCCTCCATCAGGAAACCTACACAAGCCACTGAAACAACCTCACCCACTGGGGGCAGACACGAAAAACAAGAACTACAAACCAGCAGCCTTCAAAAAGGAGACCACAAACACAGTAAATTAAACAAAATGAGAAGACAGAGAAATATGCAGCAGATGAAGGAGCAAGGTAAAAACCCACCAGACCAAAAAAATGAAGAGGAAATAGGCAGTCTACCTGAAAAAGAACTCAGAGTAATGATAGTAAAGATGATCTAAAATCTTGGAAATAGAATGAAAAAAATACAAGAAAAGGTTAACAAGTACCTAGAAGAACTAAAGAGCAAACAAAAAATGATGAACAACAAAGTAAATGAAATTAAAAATTCTCTAGAAAGAATCAATACCAGAATAACTGAGGCAGAAGAACAGATAAGTGACCTGGAAGATAAAATATTGGAAATAAATACCACAGAGCAGAATAAACAAAAAGGAATGAAAAGAATTGAGGACAATCTCAGAGACCTCTGGGACAACATTAAACACACTATCATTGAATTATAGGAGTCCCAGAAGAAGAGAAAGAGAAAGGAACTGAGAAAATATTTGAAGAGATTATAGTTGAAAACTTCCATAACATAGTAAAATAAATAGTCAATCAAGTTCAGGAAGTGCAGATAGTACCATATAGGATAAATCCAAGGAAAAACATCCTAAGACACATATTAAACAAACTATCAAAAATTAAATACAAAGAAAAAATGTTAAAAGCAGCAAGGGCAAAGCAAGAAATAACATACAAGGGAATCCCCATAAGGTTACCAGCTGAACTTTCAGCAGAAACACTGCAAGACAGAAGGTAGTGGCAGGACATATTTAAAGTGATGAAAGGCAAAAAACTACAACCAAGATTACTCTACCCAGAAAGGATCTCATTCAGATTTGACAGAAAAATTAAAAACTTTACAGACAAGCAAAAGTTAAGAGAATTCAGCACCACCAAACCAGCTTTACAACAAATGCTGAAAGAACTTCTCTAGGCAGGAAAAAACAAGAAAAGGAAAAGACCTACAAAAACAAACCCAAAATAATTAAGAAAATGGTAAAAGGAACATATATGTTGATAACTACCTTAAATGTAAATGGATTAAATGCTCCAACCAAAAGATATAGACTGGCTGAATGGATACAAAAACAAGACCCATATATATGCTGTCTACAAGAAACCCACTTCAGACCTAGGGACACATACAGACTGAAAGTGAGGGGATGGAAAAAGGTATTCCATGCAAATGGAAATCAAAAGAAAGCTGGAGTAGCAATTCCCATATCAGACGAAATAGACTTTAAAATTAAGACTATTACAAGAGACAAAGAAGGACACTACATAATGATCAAGGGATCAATCCAAGAAGAAGATATAACAATTGTAAATACTTATGTACCCAACATAGGAGCACCTCAATACATAAGGCAAATACTAACAGCCATAAAAGGGGAAACCAACGTAACACAATCATAGAACGGGACTTTAAAACTCCACTTTTGAGAGAGGTGCTTCAAGATGGCGGAAGAGTAAGATATGGAGATCACCTTGCTCTCCGAGTACATCAAAAAAAAAACATCTACATGTGGAACAACTCCTACCGAACACCTACTGAAACCTGGCAGAAGACTTCAAACCTCCCAAAAGGCAAGAAACTCCGCACGTACTTGGGTAGGGCAAAAGAAAAAAACAGAGATAAAAGATCAGGGACAGGACCTGCACCAGTGGGAGGAAGCTGTGAAGGAGGAAAAGTTTTCACACACTAGGAAGCCCCTTCATGGGAGGAGACTGTGAGTGGCAGAGAGGGGAAGCTTTGGAACTGCAGAGGAGAGTGCAGCAACAGGGGTACAGAGGGCAAAGCATAGAGATTCCCGCACAGAGGATAGGTGCCGACCAGCACTCACCAGCCTGAGAGGCTTGTCTGCTCACCCTCCTGGGTGGGTGGGGGCTGGGAGCTGAGGCTTCAGCTTCGGATTTCAGACACCAAGGAGAGGACTGGGGTTGGCTGCAGGAACACAGTCTGAAGGAGCTAGTGTGCCACAGCTAGCCAAGAGAGAGTCTGGGAAAATGTCTGGAGCTGCCGAAGAGGCAAGAGATGTTTTCTTGCCTGTTTGTTTCCTGGTGTGTGAGGGGATGGGATTAAGAGCGCTGCTTAAAGGAGCTCCAGAGACGGGCATGAGCCGTGGCTATCAGCACGAACACCAGAGTCAGCCATGAGATGCTATGGTAGCTGCTGCAGCCACTAAGAAGCCTGTGTGCAAGCACAGGTCACTATCCACACCTCCCCTCCCAGGAGCCTGTGCAGTCCACTACTGCCAGGGTCCTGTGATCCAGGGACAACTTCTCTGGGAGAACACATGGCATGTCTCACACTGGTGCAACCGCACGCCAGCCTCTGTCACCTCAGGCTCTCACCGCACTCTGTACCCCTCCCTCCCCCCAGCATGAGTGAGCCAGAGCCCCGGAACCAGCTGCTCCTTTAACCCCGTCCTATCTGAACAAATAAGAGATGCCCTCAGGTGAACTAAACGTAGAGGCAGGGCCAAATACAAAGCTGAACCCAGGAGCTGTGCGAACAAAGAAGAGAAAGGGAAATATCTCCCAGCAGCCTCAGGAGCAGCAGATTAAATCTTCACAGTCAACTTGTACCCTGCATCTGTGGAATACCTGAATAGACAACGAATCAACCCAAATTGAGGAGGTGGACTTTGGGAGCAGTGATATATATATATTTTTCCCTTTTTCTCTTTTTGTGCATGTGTATGTTTATGTCTGTGTGTGATTTTTTTTCTGTATAGATTTGCTTGCACTGTTTGTCCTAGGGTGCTTTCTGTCCATTTTTTTCTTTTTTTTTTTTGTATAGTTTTTAATACTTCTTAACATTGGTGGATTTGTTTTTTTGGTTTGGTTGCTCTCTTCTTTCTTTCTTTTTATCTTTTTTTAATTACTTAAAAATTTGTTTTAATAATTATTATTTTAATAACTTTTAAACTTCATTTTATTTTATCTTTTTCTTTCTTTTTTTTCTCCCTTTTATTCTGAGCCGTGTGAATGACAGCCTCTTGGGGCTCCAGCCAGTCATCAGGGCTGTGCCTCTGGGGTGGGAGAGCCAAATTCAGGACACTGATCCACAAGAGACACCTCCAGCTCCATGTAATATGAAATGGTGAAAATCTCCCAGAGATCTCCTTCTCAACACCAAGACCCAGCTCCAGCACCCAGCAAATTACAGTGCTGGACACCCCATGCCAAACAACTAGCAAGACAGTGACACAACCCCACCCATTAGCAGAGAGGCTGCCTAAAATCATAATAAGGCCACAGAAGCCCCAAAACACACCATCAGACGTGGATATGCCCTCCAGAAAGACAAGATCCAGCCTCATCCACCAGAACACAAGCACTAGTCCCCTCCACCAGGAAGCCTACACAACCCACTAAACCAAACTTAGCCACTGGGGGCAGACAGCAAAAAACAACGGGAACTATGAACCTGCAGCCTGTGAAAAGGATACCCCAAACACAGTAAGTTAAGCAAAATGAGAAGACAGAAAAACACACAGCAGATGAAGGAGCAGGTAAAAACTGAATAGACCTAACAAATGTAGAGGAAATAGGCAGTCTACCTGAAAAATAATTCAGAATAATGATAGTAAGGTGACCCAAAATCTTGGAAATAGAATGGAGAAAATACAAGACACGTATAACAAGCACCTAGAAGAACTAAAGAACAAACAGACAGTGATGAACGAAACAATAAATGCAATTAAAAGTTCTCTAGAAGGGATCAATAGCAGAACAACTGAAGCAGAAGAATGGATATGACCAGGAGATAAAATAGTGGAAATAACTACTGCAGAGCAAAATAAACAAAAAGAAAAGAAAAGAAAAGAAAAGAAAAGAAAAGAATTGAGGCCAGTCTCAGAGACCTCTGAGACAACATTAAACACACCAGCATTTGAATTATAAGGGTCCCAGAAGAAGAAGAGAAAAGAAAGGGACTTAGAAAATATTTTAAGAGATTGCAGTTGAAAAGTTCCCTAACATCAGAAAGAAAATGGTTAATCAAGTCCAGGAAGCACAGAGAGTCCCATACAGGATAAATCCAAGGAGAAGCATGCCAAGACACATATTAATCAAACTATCAAAAATTAAATACAAAGAAAATGTATTAAAAGCAGCAAGGGAATAACAACAAATAACATACAAGGGAATCCCCCTAAGGTTAACAGCTGATCTTTCAGCAGAAATTCTGCAAGGCAGAAGGGAGTGGTAGGACATATTAAAAGTGATGAAGGGAAAAACCTATAACTAAAATTACTGTACCCAGCAAGGATCTCATTCAGATTTGATGGAGAAATTAAAACTTTTACAGACAAGCAAAAGCTAAGAGAATTCAGCACCACAAAACTAGCTGTACAACAAATGCTAAAGGAATTTCTGTAAGCAGGAAACACAAGAGAAGGAAAAGACCTACAATAACAAACCCAAAACAATTAAGAAAATGGTAAAAGGAACATATATGTCGATAACTACCTTAAATGTAAATGGATTAAATGCTCCAACCAAAAGACATAGACTGGCTGAATGGATACAAAAACAAGACCCGTACGTATGCTGTCTATAAGAGACCCACTTCAGACCTAGGGACACACACAGACTGAAAGTGAGAGAATGGAAAAAGATATTCCATGCAAATGGAAATCAAAAGAAAGGTGGGGTAGCAATTCTCATATCACACAAAATAGACTTTAAAACAGACCATTACAAGACACAAAGGAGGACACCACATAATGATCAAGGGATCAATCCAAGAAGAAGATAGAACTATTGTACATATTTATACACCCAACATTGTAGCACCTCAATACATAAGGCAAATACTAACAGCCATAAAAGGGGAAATTGACAGTAACAATCACAGTAAGGGACTTTAAAACCACACTTTCACCAATGGACAGATCATCCAAAATCAAAATAAATAAGGAAACACAAGCTTTAAATGATACATTAAACAAGATGGACTTACTTGATATTTATAGGACATTCCATCCAAAAACAACAGAATACACATTTTTCTCAAGTGCTCATGGAACATTCTCCAGGATAGATCATATCTTGAGTCAAAAATTAAGCCTCCATAAATTTAAGAAAACTGAAATCATATCAAGTATCTTTTCTGACCACGATGCTATGAGACTAGATATCAATTAGAGGGAAAAATCTGTAAAACATACAAACACATGGGGGCTGAAGAATACGCTACTTAATAACCAAGAGATCACTGAAGAAATCAAAGAGGAAATCAAAAAATACCTAGAAACAAATGACAATGAAAACTGATGGCCCAAAACCTATGGGTTGCAGCAAAAGTAGTTCTAAGATGGAAGTTTACAGCAATACAATCCTACCTTAAAAAATAAGAAACATCTCAAATAAACAACCTAACCTTACACCTAAAGCAATTAGAGAAAAAAGAAAAGAAACCCCAAAGCTAGTGGAAGAAAAGAAATCATAAAGATCAGATCAGAAACGAATGAAAAAGGAATGAAGAAAAAATAACAAAGATCAATAAAACTAAAAGCTGGTTCTCTGAGATGATAAACAGAAGTGATAAACCATTAACCAGACTCATCAAGAAAAAATGGGAGAAGACACAAAATCAACAGAATTAGAAATGAAAAAGGAGAAGTAACAACTGACACTGTAGAAATACAAATGGTCATGAGAGATTACTACAAGCAACTACACGCCAATATAATGGACAACTTGGAAAATGGACAAATTCTTATAAAAGCACAACCTTCCAAGACTGAACCAGGAAGAAATAGAAAATATCAACAGATCAATCACAAGCACTGATATTGAAACTGTGATTAAAAATTTTCCAACAAGCAAAAGCACAGGACCAAATGGCTTCACAGGTGAATTCTATCAAACATTTGAAGAAGAGCTAAAATCTATCCTTCTCAAACTCTTCCAAAGTACAGCAGAGGGAAGAACACTCCCAAACTCATTCTACAAGGCCACCATCACCCTTATAGCAAAAGCAGAAAAAGATGTCACAAAAAAAGAAAACTACAGGCCAATATCACTGATGAACATAGATGCAAAAATCCTCAAAAAAATACTAACAGACAGAAGCCAACAGCACATTAAAAGGCTCATACACCATGATCAAGTGGGGTTTATCCCAGGAATTCAAGGATTCTTCAATATATGCAAACCAATCAATGTTATACACCATACTAACAAATTGAAGGCCAAAACCATATGATCATATTCATAGATGCAGAATTAACTTTTGACAAAATTCAACACTCATTTATGATAAAAACTCTCTAAAATTAGGCATAGAGGGAACCTACCTCAATATAATAAAGGCCACATACAACAAACCCACAGCCAGCATCATTCTCAATGGTGAAAAACTGAAAGCATTTCCTCTAAATAAGGAAAAAGAGAAGGTTGCCTACTCTCACCATTATTATACAGCACAGTTTTGGAAGTTTTAGCCACAGCAATCAGAGAAGAAAAAGAAAGAAAAGGAATCCAAATTAGAGAAGAAGAAGTAAAACCGTCACTGTTTGCAGATGACATGATACTATACATAGAGTATCCTAAAGATTCTACCAGAAAACTACTAGAGCTCATCAATTAATTTGGTAAAGTAGCAGGATAGAACATTAAGGCACAGAAATCTCTTGCATTCCTATACACCAGTGATGAAAAATCTGAAAGAGAAATGAAGGAAACACTCCCATTTACCACTGCAACAAAAAGAATAAAATATCTAGGAATAAACATACCTAAGGTGGCAAAAGCCCTGTATGCAGAAAACCATAAGAGACTGATGAAAGAAATTAAAGATGATACAAACAGATGGACAGATATACCATATTTTTGGATTGGAAGAATCAACATTGAGAAAATGATTCTACTACCCAAAGCAATCTACAGATTCAATGCAATCCTTATGAAACTACTAATGGCATTTTTCACAGAACTGGAACAAAAAATTTCAATTTGTATGGAAACAAAAAAGACACCGAATAGCCAAAGCTATCTTGAGAAAGAAAAATGGAGCTTGAAGAATCAGGCTCCCTGATTTCAGACTATAGTATAAAGATACAGTAGTCAAGACAGTATGGTTCTGGCACAAAAACAGAAATATAGATCAAAGGAACATGATAGACAGCCCAGTGGTAAACCCACAAACATATGGTCACCTTATCTTTGATAAAGGAGGCAAGAGTATACAATGTAGAAAAGACTGACTCCTCAATCAGTGATGCTGGGAAAACTGGACAGGTACGTGTAAAGGAATGAAATTAGAATGCTTCCTAACACTTTACAGAAAAATAAACTCAAGATGGATTAAAGGCCTGAATGTAAGGCCAGACACTATCAAACTCTTAGAGGAAAACATAGGCATAACACTCTATGGCATAAATCACAGCAATATCTTTTTTGACCCACCTCCTAGAGAAACGGAAATAAAAACAAAAATAAACAAATGGGATCTAATGAAACTTCAAAGCTTTTGCACAACAAAGGAAACCATAAACGAGACGAAAAGACAACCTTCAGAATGGAAGAAAATAGTTTCAAATGAAACAAATGACACAGGAGTAATATCCAAAATATACAAGCAGCTCATGCAGCTCAATATAAAAAAATCAAACAACCCAATCCAAAAATGGGTGGAAGACCTAAACAGACATTTCTCCAAAGAAGATACACAGATTGCCAGAAAACACATGAAAGGATGCTCAACATCACTAATCATTAGATAAATTCAAATCAAAATCACAGTGGGGTATATCTTCACACCAGTCAGAATCGCCATCCTCAAAAAATCTACAAACAGTAAAAGCTGGAGAAGATGTGGAGAAATGGGGTCCCTCTTGCACTGTTGGTGGGAATGTACATTGATACAGCCACTATGGAGAAGAGTATGGAGGTTCCTTAAAAACTAAAAATAGAACTACCATAAGACCCAGCAATACCGCTGCTGAGCATATAGCCTGAGAAAACCATAATTTAAAAAGAGTCATGTACCAGAATGTTCATTGCAGCACTATTTATAATCACCAGGACATGGAAGCAACCTAAGTGTCCATTGACAGATGAATGGTTAAAGAAGATGTGGCACATATACACAATGGAATATTACTCAGCCATATAATGAAACAAAATTGAGCTATTTGTAGTGAGGTGGATGGACATAGAGACTGTCATACAGAGTGAAGTAAGTTAGAAAGAGAAAAACAAATACCATATGCTAACACATATATATGGAATCTAAAAAAAAAAATGGTACTGATGAACCTAGAGACAGGACAGGAATAAAGTCACAGATGTAGAGAATGGAGTTGAAGACACAGGGAGGGGGAAGGGTAAGCTGGGACAAAATGATTGAGTAGTGTGCACATATATACACTACCAAATGTAAAATAGGTAGCTAGTGGGAAGCAGCTGCATAGCACAGGGAGATCACTTCGGTACTTTGTGACCACCTAGTGAGTTGAGGTAGGGAGAGTGGGAGGGAGGTGCAGTAGGGAGGGGATATGTGGATATATGTATGCATATAGCTGATTCAATTTGTTAAACAGCAGAAACTAACACTACATTGTAAAACAATTATACTCCAATAAAAATTAAAAAAAAAACAACAACCTAACATGTGATGAAAGAACACAATTATGTGACTAAATAATATTTTTTAAAAGCCATTTTATTAACTAACCTAATTACTAATTTTGATTAATATGTTTTACAGATTATATAATTGGGGACAAAATCTAATGATCTACATACACTTTTCTTTTCTTTTTTTATTGTTTTTATTTTTTGCTGTATAACAAATTTAATCAGTTATACATATACATATGTTCCCATATCCCCTCCCTTTTGCGTCTCCCTCCCACCCTCCCTATCCCACCCCTCCAGGCGGTCACAAAGCACCGAGCTGATCTCCCTGTGCTATGCGGCTGCTTCCCACTAGCTATCTACCTTACATTTGGTAGTGTATATATGTCCATGCCGCTCTTTCACTTTGTCACAGCTTACCCTTCCCCCTCCCCATATCCTCAAGTCCATTCTCAAGTAGGTCTGTGTCTGTATTCCTGTCTTACCCCTATGTTCTTCATGACATTTTTTTCCCTTAAATTCCATATATATGTGTCAGCATAGAGTATTTGTCTTTCTCTTTCTGACTTACTTCACTCTGTATGACAGACTCTAGGTCCATCCACCTCATTACAAATAGCTCAATTTCATTTCTTTTTATGGCTGAGTAATATTCCATTGTATATATGTGCCACATCTTCTTTACCCATTCATCCGATGATGGACACTTAGGTTGTTTCCATCTCCGGGCTATTGTAAATAGGGCTGCTATGAACATTTTGGTACATGTCTCTTTCTGAATTATGGTTTTCTCAGGGTATATGCCCAGTAGTGGGATTGCTGGGTCATATGGTAGTTCTATTTGTAGTTTTTTAAGGAACCTCCATACCGTTCTCCATAGTGGCTGTACCAATTCACATTCCCACCAGCAGTGCAAGAATGTTCCTTTTTTTCCACACCCTCTCCAGCATTTGTTGTTTGTAGATTTTTTGATGATGGCCATTCTGACTGGTGCGAGATGATATCTCATTGTAGTTTTGATTTGCATTTCTCTAATGAGTAAAGATGTTGAGCATCCTTTCATGTGTTTGTTGGCAGTCTGTATATCTTCTGTGGAGAAATGTCTATTTAGGTCTTCTGCCCATTTTTGGATTGGGTTGTTTGTTTTTTTGTTATTGAGCTGCATGAGCTGCTTATAAATTTTGGAGATTAATCCTTTGTCAGTTGCTTCATTTACAAATATTTTCTCCCATTCTGAGGGCTGTCTTTTGGTCTTGTTTATGGTTTCCTTTGCTGTGCAAAAGCTTTTAAGTTTCATTAGGTCCCATGTGTTTATTTTTGTCTTTATTTCCATTTCTCTAGGAGGTGGGTCAAAAAGGATCTTGCTGTGATTTATGTCATAGAGTGTTCTGCCTATGTTTTCCTCTAAGAGTTTGATAGATTCTGGCCTTACATTTAGGTCTTTAATCCATTTTGAGCTTATTTTTGTGTATGGTGTTAGGGAGTGATCTAATCTCATACTTTTACATATCCCTATCCAGTTTTCCCAGCACCACTTATTGAAGAGACTGTCCTTTCCCCACTGTACATTCCTGCCTCCTTTATCAAAGATAAGGTGACCATATGTCCGTGGGTTTATCTCTGGGCTTTCTATCCTGTTCCATTGATCTATCTTTCTGTTTTTGTGCCAGTACCATACTGTCTTGATTACTGTAGCTTTGTAGTATAGTCTGAAGTCAGGGAGCCTGATTCCTCCAGCTCCATTTTTCGTTCTCAAGATTGCTTTGGCTATCCGGGGTCTTTTGTGTTTCCATACAAATTGTGAATTTTTTTGCTCTAGTTCTGTGAAAAATGCCAGGGGTAGTTTGATAGGGATTGCATTGAATCTGTAGATTGCTTTGGGTAGTAGAGTCATTTTCACAATGTTGATTCTTCCAATCCAAGAACATGGTACATCTCTCCATCTATTTGTATCATCTTTAATTTCTTTCAGCAATGTCTTATAATTTTCTGCATACAGGTCTTTTGTCTCCTTAGGTAGGTTTATTCCTAGATATTTTATTCTTTTTGTTGCAATGGTAAATGGGAGTGTTTTCTTGATTTCACTTTCAGATTTTTCATCATTAGTATATAGGAATGCCAGAGATTTCTGTGCATTACTTTGTATCCTGCAACTTTACCAAATTAATTGATTAGCTCTAGTAGTTTTCTGGTAGCATCTTTAGGATTCTCTATGTATAGTATCATGTCATCTGCAAACAGTGACAGCTTTACTTCTTCTTTTCCGATTTGGATTCCTTTTATTTCCTTTTCTTCTCTGATTGCTGTGGCTAAAACTTCCAAAACTATGTTGAATAAGAGTGGTGAGAGTGGGCAACCTTGTCTTGTTCCTGATCTTAGTGGAAATGGTTTCAGTTTTTCACCATTGAGGACGATGCTGGCTGTGGGTTTGTCATATATGGCCTTTATTATGTTGAGGAAAGTTCCCTCTATGCCTACTTTCTGCAGGGTTTTTATCATAAATGGATGTTGAATTTTTTCGAAAGCTTTCTCTGCATCTATTGAGATGATCATATGGTTTTTCTCCTTCAATTTGTTAATATGATGCATCACGTTGATTGATTTGCGTATATTGAAGAATCCTTGCATTCCTGGAATAAACCCCACTTGATCATGGTGTATGATCCTTTTAATGTGCTGTTGGATTCTGTTTGCTAGTATTTTGTTGAGGATTTTTGCATCTATGTGCATCAGTGATATTGGCCTGTAGTTTTCTTTCTTTGTAACATCCTTGTCTGGTTTTGGTATCAAGGTGATGGTGGCCTCGTAGAATGAGTTTGGGAGTGTTCCTCCCTCTGCTATATTTTGGAAGAGTTTGAGAAGGATAGGTGTTAGCTCTTCTCTAAATGCTTGATAGAATTCACCTGTGAACGCATCTGGTCCTGGGCTTTTGTTTTTTGGAAGATTTTTAATCACAGTTTCAATTTCAGTGCTTGTGATTGGTCTGTTCATATTTTCTATTTCTTCCTGATTCAGTCTTGGCAGGTTGTGCATTTCTAAGAATTTGTCCATTTCTTCCAGGTTGTCCATTTTATTGGCATAGAGTTGCTTATAGTAATCTCTCATGATCTTTTGTATTTCTGCAGTGTCAGTTGTTACTTCTCCTTTTTCATTTCTAATTCTATTGATTGGAGTCTTCACCCTTTTTTTCTTGATGAGTCTGGCTAATGGTTTATCAATTTTGTTTATCTTCTCAACGAACCAGCTTTTAGTTTTATTGATCTTAGCTATCATTTCCTTCATTTCTTTTTCATTTATTTCTGATCTGATTTTTATGATTTCTTTCCTTCTGCTAACTTTGGGATGTTTTTGTTCTTCTTTCTCTAATTGCTTCAGGTGCAAGGTTAGGTTGTTTATTCGAGATGTTTCCTGTTTCTTAAGGTGGGATTGTATTGCTATAAACTTCCCTCTTAGAACTGCTTTTGCTGCATCCCATAGGTTTTGGGTCGTCGTGTCTCCATTGTCATTTGTTTCTAGGTATTTTTTAATTTCCTCTTTGATTTCTTCAGTGATCACTTTGTTATTAACTAGTGTATTGTTTAGCCTCCATGTGTTTGTATTTTTTACAGCTCTTTTCCTGTAATTGATATCTAGTCTCATATCATTGTGGTCGGAAAAGATACTTGATACAATTTCAATTTTCTTAAATTTACCAAGGCTTGATTTGTGACCCAAGATATGATCTATCCTGGAGAATGTTCCATGAGCACTTGAGAAAAATGTGTATTCTGTTGTTTTTGGATGGAATGTCCTATAAATATCAATTAAGTCCATCTTGTTTAATGTATCATTTAAAGCTTGTGTTTCCTTATTTATTTTCATTTTGGATGATCTGTCCATTGGTGAAAGTGGGGTGTTAAAGTCCCCTACTATGAGTGTGTTACTGTCGATTTCTCCTTTTATGGCTGTTAGTATCTGCCTTATGTATTGAGGTGCTCCTATATTGGGTGCATAAATATTTACAATTGTTATATCTTCTTCTTGGATCGATCCCTTGATCATTATGTAGTGTCCTTCTTTGTCTCTTCTAGTAGTCTTTATTTTAAAGTCTATTTTGTCTGATATAAGAATTGCTACTCCAGCTTTCTTTTGGTTTCCATTTGCATGGAATATCTTTTTCCACCCCCTTACTTTCAGTCTGTATGTGTCTCTAGGTCTGAAGTGGGCCTCTTGTAGACAGCATATATATGGGTCTTGTTTTTGTATCCATTCAGCCAATCTGTGTCTTTTGGTGGGAGCATTTAGTCCATTTACATTTAAGGTAATTATCGATATGTATGTTCCTATTCCCATTTTCTTAATTGTTTTGGGTTTGTTATTGTAGGTATTTTCCTTCTGTTGTGTTTCTTGCCTAGAGAAGTTCCTTTAGCATTTGTTGTAAAGCTGGTTTGGTGGTGCTGAACTCTCTCAGCTTTTGCTTGTCTGTAAACGTTTTAATTTCTCCATCAAATCTGAATGAGATCCTTGCTGGGTAGAGTAATCTTGGTTGCAGGTTTTTCTCCTTCATCACTTTAATTATGTCATGCCACTCCCTTCTGGCTTGTAGAGTTTCTGCTGAGAGATCAGCTGTTATCCTGATTGGGATTCCCTTGTGTGTTATTTGTTGTTTTTGCCTTGCTGCTTTTAATATGATTTCTTTGTGTTTAATTTTTGACAGTTTGATTAATATGTGTCTTGTCGTATTTCTCCTTGGATTTATTCTGTATGGGACTCTCTGTGCCTCCTGGACTTGATTAACTATTTCCTTTCCCATATTAAGGAAGTTTTCAACTATAATCTCTTCAAATATTTTCTCAGTCCCTTTCTTTTTCTCTTCTTCTTCTGGAACCCCTATAATTCGAATGTTGGTGCGTTTAATGTTGTCCCAGAGGTCTCTGAGACTGTCCTCTGTTCTTTTCATTCTTCTTTCTTTATTTTGCTCTGCATCAATTATTTCCACTATTTTATCTTCCACCTCACTTATCCGTTCTTCTGCCTCAGTTATTCTGCTATTGATCCCATCTAGAGTAGTTTTTATTTCATTTATTGTGTTTTTAATCGATGCTTGATTCATCTTTAGTTCTTCTAGGTCCTTGTTAACTGTTTCTTGCATTTTGTCTATTCTATTTCCAAGATTTTGGATCTGGGAAATAGAATCTTGGATCATCTTTACCATCATTATTCCGAATTCTTTTTCAGGTAGATTGCCTATTACCTCTTCATTTGTTAGGTCTGGTGGGTTTTTATCTTGCTCCTTCTCCTGCTGTGTGTTTTTCTGTCTTCTCATTTTGCTTATGTTACTGTGTTTGGGGTCTCCTTTTTGCAGGCTGCAGTTTCGTAGTTCCCGTTGTTTTTGGTGTCTGTCCCCAGTGGCTAAGGTTGGTTTAATGGGTTGTGTAGGCTTCCTGGTGGAGGGGACTAGTGCCTGTGTTCTGGTGGATGAGGCTGGATCTTGTCTTTCTGGTGGGCAGGTCCACGTCTGGTGGTGTGTTTTGGGGTGTCTGCGGACTTCTTATGATTTTAGGCCACCTGTCTGCTAATGGGTGGCATTGTGTTCCTGTCTTGCTAGTTGTTTGGCATAGGTTGTCCAGCACTGTAGCTTGCTGGTCGTTGAGTGAAGCTGGGTGCTGGTGTTGAGATGGAGATCTCTGGAAGATTTCCGCCGTTTGATATTATGTGAAGCTGGGAGGTCTCTTGTGGACCAGTGTCCTGAAGTTGGCTCTCCCACCTCAGAGGCACAGCAGTGACTCCTGGCTCCTCAATTTGGGATGATGTGTTGTCTATTCATGTATTCCACAGATGCAGGGTACATCAAGTTGATTGTGGAGCTTTAATCCGCTGCTTCTGAGGCTGCTGGGAGAGGTTTCCCTTTCTCTTCTTTGTTCTCACAGCTCCTGGGTCTCAGCTTTGGATTTGGCCCCGCCTCTGCATGTAGGTCGCTGGAGGGCGTCTGTTCTTCGCTCAGACAGGACAGGGTTAAAGGAGCAGCCTCTTCGGGGACTCTGGCTCACTCAGGCCGGGCGGGAGGGAGGGGCACAGAGTGCGGGGCGAGCCTGCAGCGGCAGAGTTCGGCGTGACGTTGCACTAGCCCGAGGCGTGCCGTGCGTTCTCCCAGGGAAGCCGCCCCTGGATTCCGGGACCCTGGCAGTGGCGGGCTGCACAGGCTCCCGGAAGGGCGGTGTGGGCAGTGACCTGCGCTCGCACACAGGCTTCTTGGTGGCGGCAGCAGCAGCCCCAGCGTCCCACGCCCGTCACTGGGCTCCGCACTTTCAGTCGTGACTCGCGCCCGTCTGTGGAGCCCCTTTAAGCAGCACTCTTAATCCCCTCTCCTCGCGCACCAGGAAACCAAGAGGGAAGAAAAAGTCTCTTGCCTCTTCGGCAGCTCCAGAGTTTTCCCGGACTCCCTGCCAGCTAGCTGTGGCACATTAGCCCCCTTCAGACTGAGTTCTTGCCACCAGCCCCAGTCCTCTCCCTGCGCTCTGACCGAAGCCCGAGCCTCAGCTTCCAGCGCCGCCCGCCCCGGCGGGCGAGCAGACAAGCCCCTCGGGCTTTTGAGTGCCGCTCGGCACCGATCCTCTGTGCGGGAATCTCTCTGCTTTGCCCTACCCAGGTATGTGGGGAGTTTCTTGCCTTTTGGGAGGTCTGGGGTCTTCTGCCAGCGTTCAGTAGGTGTTCTGTAGGAGTTGTTCCACATGTAGCTGTATTTCTGGTGTATCCGTGGGGAGGAAGGTGATCTCCGCGTCTTACTCTTCCGCCATCTTACCCGGAAGTCCCTACATACACTTTCTTGGCTAGATGTGTACTGTTAATAATTTAACAAACTAGCTAATTTAGTTTCCTCTGTGAAGTCCATGAGACCCTGAACTCATCACAGATACAGATGATGACACAGAGCCAAACCTCAGCCCTCGATTTTGGTACTTTTGGACTCAAGATCTCTTTAGTTGGATAATATCTTATTTACTCCTCTTTTGCATTTGATTCCTCTGTAGTAGATTGATCTAATATCCTTAATGAGGTGAAGGGTCTTGTAAACTTAGTTAAATGCATTTGCTTGTATTTACAAAATATCCTTAAGGATGTGAAGGCTCTTGTTAATGCAGTTAAATGCATTTGCTTGTATTTATTGATGAACCTCATCTACATGTTCCAAATTGCTAACCCATATAACTTTGAATGAATCAGTTAACCTCTTCATGCCTGAGCACTGTCATGAGAGTGTTGGTCTTAAACATTTCCAAGGCTCCCTCCACCATTCTGGCCAATGCACCACATTCTCAGGTTTTCAGGCCTGTCCTCTGATTAGGATATAATTCCCTTATTTCTATACTTTGATGACTCTTTATAAGTTTGAGATGTCTTTCTAACCCACTGTGGTTTACTCCTTTTCTTCCTCTTCTGCATTCCAAGTGAATAGCTCATCCAGACCTGTGTATTAAGACCTATTATTCTGTGGTATGTGTGTGTGTTTATTCTTGGAGCTCCTCAAAAATAGGGACAGAACATTTTATCTTATATTCCCAGCATGTAGTTCTTGGTAAATAATAGGCATGAAATGAATGAAGAAATAATCAAATTAATGTTCCTAATTTTATCATTTTTTTTCCTCTGCATAGTTTTCAAATACCTTTTAAACAAAACACTGCTTAATTTTGAGAAAGTGGGTTTCTTCAAAGTTTCTAAGACTCATTATTAAAAATGAGTTGTTGTACTGACAGTTTGGTTACCATTTGGATTCCATACCATATGCACAGACTTACATATATACACACACATATGTATATATTTCATATATAGTTTTGGTTGTTGTTGACATTGATTAGGACAGTATTGAAGTCCAAATTCATTTTCCTAACCTAATTGGTCAGTCTTTGTGTTTGTGTCCTAGGGACTAACTGCACATCCAAATCAACACTCTCTTATACACAATACATGCCCAGTTCAGTGTGGCTTCTTTTTTGAGAACAGTTATGTAAGTACAGAATAGATTCAGGGTATGATATATAGTGTTTTTTTTGTCTTTACAAATTTTAAGATGACCCAATTTTGAGCACAGTTAAGAGGTTCTTGGACATATGAGGAATGCTCATGTTTGCCTCAGGGATATTAACTAAGAAAATAAAACCTTCTTTAGTCCAAACATCATTGAAATTACATTTAAAGATGTCTCGGGGCTTCCCTGGTGGTGCAGTGGTTGAGAGTACGCCTGCCGATGCAGGGGACACAGGTTCGTGCCCCAGTCCAGGAAGATCCTACATGCCTCAGAGCGGCTAGGCCTGTGAGTCATGGCCACTGAGCCTGCACATCCAGAGCCTGTGCTCCATAATGGGAGAGGCCACAACAGTGAGAGGCCTGTGTACTGCAAAAAAATAAATAAATAAAATAAAAAGTCTCAGCCAATTCATCATATACAGAAAAATCTCTTGAAAAGAACATTTGTATTTTAGATTTATTTTATTTAGCTTTATGTGCTTAATAAATACATATAAAGAAGCATATTGGTAGAGGATTCAAGATGGTGGTATAGGAAGATCCTGTACTCCCCTTATCCTATGGACACAAGAAATCTACAACTACATATGAAATAATTCCCTTGAAAGGGGACCTGACAACAGGAAGAACAGAGCTTCCACAACAAGGCTAGAGGAACAGCATCAAGATGTATAGGAGAGGCAGAGACATGATATGGAAAAAAACACACCCCAACCAGAGAAATCCACAATCAGGAGGGATCACAAAGGTATAGATTTTTTTCCCTGAGGAGGAGGGAACAAAAAAATCCCACTCTTAAAGGCTCACTCACAGACTCACTTGATCTGAAAATCAGCACAAACACACCAGACTGAGAAGTGCATGGCCCAAAGGTGAAGGGAACACACTTACTAATCTTGAGGCATCTGCTGGAGGGGCAGAAACAAGGTGGGACACTCCCTGGGACTTAGACACTGGTGGAAGCAATTTTTGCAATCTAAGGTTACCTTGCTAATGCCAGGGTTGGTGGGTGTCACTTTGGAATTTTCCTTCTAACCTGATCATATTGGTGGGTGGGTGATAACATGGGACCAGACCCATGGAGAGTCTTGTCCATCCCTGAGCCTTGGCCAGGCCTCACAGCCAACCAAACAATAGTCCTACCCACCAGAGTGCCAGAAGTCATAGGCAGGCCTTGAAGCCAAACCAGAGGCCAGCCCCATCCACCAGCATCCTTTAGTAGCAGACATAGTCTCACCACAACAGGAGAGCACACACAGCCCACATAGGGTCTCCCCTTGAGTGCTTGGCTCTTGTGGCCATACAGGATTGGATTTCTGAGCTCCATAAGACATTTCCTAAATAAGGTCACTCCTTGAAGATGCAGAGAGATAGCTAACTTGATACATATAAAAAAAACACAGAGAACTAGGCAAAATGAAGAGAGAGAAGAATATGTTTCTATCTAAAGAACAAGACAAAACCACAGAAAAAAAGAGAACAAAATGGAGATAAGCAGCTGATCTGACAAAGAGTTCAAAGTATGGTAATTGTAATAAAGAGGCTCACTGAACTCAGAAGACTAGATGAACACACTGAGAACTTTAACAAAGAAATAGAAAATAGAAAACCAAACAAGTTATAAGTGATCTGAAAAATATAGTAGAAGAATATATAGTATATATTCAACAATAAACTGGATGAGATAGAAGAATGAAACAGGCAGCTGGAAGGTAAAACAATGGGACTTACCCAGACAGCAGCAAAATGAAGAAAGAATTTAAAAAGTGAAGATACCTTAAGGGACCTTTGGTACAATATCAAGTGGAATAATATTTACATTATAGGAGTCCAAGAAGAAGAAGAAGAGAGAGAAAGAACCAGAAAAATTATTTGAAGAAATAGTGGCAGAAAACTTTCTCAATCTGGGGAAGGAAACAGACATCCAGGTCCAGGAAGCCCAGAGACTTCCAAATAAAATGAATGCAAAGAGAAGCACACCACGATGTATTATAATTAAAATTGCAAAAGTTAAGGATAGAGAGAGAATCATAAAAGCAGCAAGAGAAAAGGGAAATCCCATAAGGTTATGAGCAGATTTTTCAGCAGAGACTTAAGAGCCAGAAGGGAGTGCATGACATATTCAAAGTGTTAAAAGGAAAAAAAATCTCCAACCAAGAATTCTCTCATTCAAAATAGAAAGAGACATCAAGAATTTTCCAGATAAGCAAAAACTAAAGGAGTTCATCCCCACTAAACCAGCCCTGCAAGAAATAGAAAAGGACTGCTTTAAGCTGAAAAGAAATGACACTAGTTAATAATAAAATATTTGAAAGTAAAAACCTCACAGGAATAGATAAATATACAGTAAAGGTAGTGAGTCACTTATAAAGCAAGAATGAAGGTTAAAAGTATTAAAATTAAAATACAAAAGTATTAAAATTAACTAAAATTAAAATAACAGTTAAGGGATGTATAAAATAAAAAGATGTAAAATGTGTCATCAAAAGTATAAAACATGGAGGATGGGAGAAAAAAAATAAAGCTTTGGAATGTCTTCCAATTTAAGTTGCTACCAACTTAAAACAGGCTACTATTTACGTAGAATATTGTATGTGAACCTCATGGTAACCACAGGAAAACATTTATAGTAAATACACAAAAGAAAATGAGAAAGGCATCTAAACATAACACTAAAGAAAACCACCAAAACACAAAGGAAGAGAAAGAGAAGGAATAAACAGAAGGACTACAAAAACAGCCAGAAAACAATTAACAGAATGAAAACAAATACGTACCTATCAATAATTACTTTAAATATAAATGGACTAAATTTGCCAATTAAAAGGCATAGAGCGGCTGACTGAATAAAAAATCAAGACTCATTTATATGCTGCCTACAAGAGAGTCACTTCAGAAGAAAGGACACACAGAAACTGAAAATGAAATATGGAAAAAGATATTCATGCAGATGGAAATGAAAAGAAAGCTGGAGTAGCTTTACTGACATCAGGCAAGATGGACTCTAAAACAAAGACTGTAATAAAAGACAAAGAAGGTAATTACCTAATGATAAAAGGATTAATCCAGTAAGAAGATAAAACATTTATAATGTATATGCACCCAACAGGGGCACACTAAGATATATAAAGCAAATATTAATGGACCTAAAGGGAAAAATTGAAAGCAATGTAATAATAGCAGGGGACTTTACACTTTACATTTATATCAATGGATAGATCATCCAGACAGAAAATAAGTAAAGAAACAGTGGTCTTAAATGGCATAGATCAGATAGACTTAATATATATAAACAAAATATTCTGTCCAAAAGCAGCAGAATACACATTTTCCTCATTGTTTTAAGTGCAACATTCTCCAGGGTAGATCACATGTTAGGTCACAAAACAAGTCTCAGTAAATTCAAGAAGATTAAAACCATATCAAGCGTCTTCTCCAGCCACAATGATATGAAACTAGAAATCAATCACAAGATACAAATAAACAAAACCACAAAAGTATGGAGATTAAACACTGTACTACTGAACAACAAATAGAGTATCAAAGAAATCAAAGATGAAATTTTTAAAAACCTAGAGACAAGTGAAAACATGAATACTACATACTGAAACCTATAGAATGTAGAAAAAGTGGTTCTAAGAGGGAAGTTCAGAGCAATTTAGGCCTACCTCACAAAACAAGAAAGTCCCAAATAGACAATCTAACTTTACACCTAAAGGAACTAGAAAAAGTGGCACAAAAAAAAGCCCAAAATTAATATAAGGAAGGAAATAATAAAGATCAGAGTGGAAATAAATAAAATAGAGATTAAAAGGAAAAATAATAAAAAAGATCAATTAAACTAAGAACTGTTTTTTAAATAAACAAAACAAACAAAATATGAAAAACTAACCAAAAAAAGAGAGAACTCAAATAAATAAAATTATAAATGAAAGGGGAGAAGTTACAACTGATACCAGAGAAATACAAAGGATCATAAGAGACTACTACAAATAATAATACACCAAAAAATTGGGCAACCTAGAAGAAATGGATAAGTTCTTAGACACATACAATCTTGCAAGACTGAATCATGAAGAAATAGAAAATCTAAATAGACTGTAAGACTGAATAGACTAGTAAGGAGATTGAAACAGTAATTGAAAATCTCCCAACAAACAAAGCCCAGGACCAGATGGCTTCACTGGTGAATTCTACAAAACATTCAAAGGTTTAATATCTAAAAGGTATTATTCTCAAACTCTTCCAAAAAATAGAACTTGATCCAGGTATTTCACTTCTGAGTATTTATCTGAAGAACATGAAAACACTAATTTGAAAAGATATATGCACTGCTATGTTTATTGCAGCATTATTTATAATAGCCAAAATATGGAAGCAACATAAGTGCCCATCAATAGATGAATGGATAAAGAAGATGCAGTATATATACACAATGAAATATTAGCCATAAAAAGATGAAATCTTGTCATTTGTGACAACATGGTTGGACCTTGAGGGTATTATTCTAAGTGAAATAAGTCAGATGGAGAAAGACAAATACCATAGGATTTCACTATATGAGGAATCTAAAAAACAAAACAAAACAAATGGACAAACAAAATAAAACAAAAACAAACTCATAGATACAGAAATCAGATTAGTGGTTACCAGAGGAGAAGGGAGTTGTTGGGGGTGGGCTAAATGGGAGAAAGGGCTCAACTGTGCAGGGATGGGTGGCAACTGGACTTGGTGATCACACTGTAGTGTATACAGATGTCCAATTATAACGCTGTACACTTGAAACTTTTGTATATAAAAAGTCAAAAAATAGAAAGAGAGAGTAGAAAACTTGTTGTCAGGGGCTGGGGGTTAGTAGGGAGAGGTTCGTAAAAGGGTACAAAGTTTAAGTTATAGAAGAATAAAGTCTGAGGATCTAATGTATTACATGGTGAGTATAGTTGATAACTCTGTGCTGTATAATTGAAATTTGCTAAGAGACTAGAGCTTAAATGTTCTTACCACCCTACCCCCCTTCAAAAAAGGAAAATATGTGAGATAATGAGTGTGTTAATTAACTCAATGGGAGTAATCCTTTCACAATGTATACCTATATCGAATCATCACATTGTATACTTTAAATATCTTAAAATTTAACTGTCAACTATATCCTAAAATAGTTGAAAAAAAAGAAGCATATTCAAGATTCCAAGAGTGGAATAATATAACTTTACAATGTTAAGAAAAAGGGTTTCATTTAACTTACAATGGTTTGCCTTGTTATCATAATGTGGAACCAATCAGATTTTCCCAACAAATTCTAGATTCAGAACCTAAAACTCTGACTTGATCTTGCCTGGTTTTACCGACCTGAAGTCATGTGATTATCACACCAAATAGACTTAGAAATCTCTGGATCCACAATTCAAATCTGCAGGATTTGACTTTATCAGGAAGTAGATTGTTCTAATTTACTGATCAGAGGAGGTAACTGAGAAACAGAGGTAGAAATACTCTTTATCACTTTGGAGACCATCATGTGAGTGGGCAAAGGAAACTTTGACTTTAGTCAGTGCTAGTAATTGTATTTGAATCCCTTGTCCTCTATTCAAGGAGCAGTCTTTTATGTGCTAGAACAGAAAGGGCTGTTTATCTGATGATACTTAACCACCGGGATTGCTGAGAAGTTATTTGTCAGCTTGCATATCCTCAGAAATCAACTCTAACTCATATCCATCCTGATCATTTCTCATCAAGAGTGGAGGGGTCTGCCCAGGCAGCTTTTTACCATTTATGGATCGGATATTTGCAAGAGGTAGATGTCTTCCTGAGATCGGGGATTTTTCTGATGTCGTTATTGCAAGGGAATGAGACCAAAGCTGGGAAAAAGTAAAAGTAGTCTGGTGCTCACTGCTCCCTTTTGAATTCTCATGAAGAATAGAGTTTACCTCTGAGGTATAAGGCCCAACAGCCCCTGGAGGGAGCCAGCCTTATTTCTCAGGGCCATGGATGAGGGGACTAGATGTGGTTTCCTTCTCTAGTGTGTTCAGAGCCCAGTCTTTAAAACAGCTTGGCCAGAAGTAAGATCGTTCTTTGAAGCACTCACAGATACATGGGTAATAACTTGTCCCTGCAAAAAATAGAAATCTATAAATATTTCCATGTAAATAAATATATCTTCTATACAATAAATTGTATTTAGGTAGTTCAATTTAATTTAACAGAATTCAAGGTATTCAAAGGCCACTCCTTTCTCTCAAAGGCCTAATGTCTATAACGATGAGCTCATCACCCACAGAGCCTTTTATTTATGCATATTCTCAGAGTGGTTCTTAGTAACATCCCTGAACTTGTATTCCAGTGTCTCATTAATCGGCAGTGTCAGGGATTCTGGCCTTCAAGGAGACTGTTACGGTCTTGGCCATCACCATTATTGATTCATCAGTGAGTCAGTTTCAGTTTTGATTTAGGAGTAAGCCATTTCCTGTGATGAGGTGAATGAACTCTTCCTGTATCCCCCAGGTATTAATGATCTGTCAGAAATTAGAGAAGTTATCATCAAATTCTTAGAAAAAAATAGGGTCTAAAAAGAGGAAAATTATAGCCCAACTCGTGGGGAAAAGGGACCTGTGATAGAGTCTCCTTGAAACCAAACAAAGCAAAACTCTCATCTCTAGGCTGTCCCACCTGCCGTCTCCATCTGCCCGAAATTCTACTTTCCATTTCTCTCCTGTTTGCCTGGTCTCCCCATCTGTACTCCATCTGTACTCCACCCATATTCCTCAATTTGCTCTGCTTATTTCAGGCCCAATCTTTGCTATTCATCCAATCAATCTGTAAGAAACCCACATTTTCCCCGTCCTCTAGAGAGCTCTTCTCTTTGCTTAAAGGCAATGATTTTAAAATCAGATAGACCTGGTTCAGATCCCAACTTCACCTCTTACTAACCTTATGATATTCTACAAGTTTTTAAACTTCTCTGAGATTCCATTTTTCCATGTGGAAAATAGGGTTAATAACACGTCTCAAAAGAGCTGTTGTAAAGATGAAATGTGATGAAGTAAGTGTTTAAGATAGAGTGTGGCAGGTAAGTCCTCAATAACCTACTGATTTGAATAATATCCTACCTCTTTTCTCCTGATGTTTCAGTTCATTCATGTTTTTTCTACTATTACACTGACGTTGCTTTAAGCATCTTCTCTACTGCTTCAGGAATTACTCTCAGCCCTCATTTGACACTAACACCACACAGGTCTTTATGATACAACAGAAAGGGCATGGGTTAGGGTCCTATGATCTGGGGTGCTTTCTTGGCTCTGCCATGTACCAGCTAGACTTTGAGTGAGTCATTTAACCTTTTGAACCCCAATTTCTTACATAAGATAGGGAATATGAAGTGCCTACCTCATTAGATTGTTGATTAAACAAGGTAATTTTTATTGAAGGCTTAATCTGTGCTAGGTCCTGTCCTAAATTCTTCACATGCAATCATCTCATGTAAAGCTCAAAATAGTCCTGTGATGTATTGATAGTTACTGTTATTATCCCTGTTGTGTGGAAACTGAGGTTCAGCAAGGTTCAGGCACTTGCAGGAGTGAGGGTGGGGTCTGAGCCTGAGTGTGGCAGGTACCAAGGCACGTGCCTGTGACCACCTCGGGTGACTCAACGGCTGGGCTTTCTGACCTCTCCAGTGTGACACCAGTGAAAGGTCTGGACATTGTTACATGCTCAGCCCTATTGAACTGCTTCATGTGTGCACCTCATCTCCTCAGTGAAGCTCTAAACTTCTTCAGAGCATCTGGTGTGTCTTTGTTTTTGGTTTGTTCCTTTTTTCCCAGTACCTAGGAGAGTGTTGCATCATAACAGACACTTAATAAATATCTTGTTGATTAAATGTGTACTCTCAGCCTTCTCTGCTCCCGAGGGCTTTCTTGAAGCCTTTCATGTTAGTGCCAGGCACTAATGTGTCTGAATTTAGCTGTCAATAACAAGAACGACAGAATAGTGATAATAACATAATGGTTAAGAGTTTCTGTGGACTTTCTTACTTTGTACTAGACAGTTTATGTGGGTTATCTCATTTACACCTCTCAACAATCCTACAAGTTACATACTATAATTAACCCATTCGATAGATGAGGAAGCTGAGCCTTGGAGAAATTCTGTAACCTGCCTATTGCCATGCAGCTAAGAAGAGGTAGTGTTTAGAAGCCCTGATTTGGAGCTTGTAGTCAGACTCTGTAGCCTGAACTCTTGATTTCTTAAAAATCGGCACTAGATTGCTTGACCATCTTTTAACTTCTTGTTTGACAACTGTTTGCTACTAAATTTTTCTGCAAATATATATATATATATATATATATATATATATATATAGTGGCAAAATATACATGACATAAAGTTTACTATTTTAACCATTTTTTAGTGCACAGTTCAGTGACATTAAGTCCACTCACATTGTTATGCAACCATCTTCACCGTCCATCTCAGAACTTTTTCATCAACACAAACTGAAACTCCGTCCCCACTTAACAATAACTCCCCACTTCCCTCCTCCTTCCCGGTCTGTAAATATGGTTTCTTTTAAGGTATGTATTTGACCATTTTAATTCTTGAGGACTAGTCTGAGAACTTCTACTATACAGGCCTTTGCAAATTCTGCACCCTAATGATTATCTTACTCAGCTTGGCCCTGGGGTCTTGTGACCTTCCTACTTTCCATCTGATACTAGCAGGCCCAGGGTCAGAAAGATCTTTGGTGACAGATATCATCTCCTGTCTGAATCAGACCCTTTGCACATTTTCCCATTTCAGGGCTTGTTCATTTTTCTTTTATCGCCTCCACATCCCCATGATGTGGGCCCAGAGTTCTGAGTCACCAGCTTTACTTGCGTCAAAGAAAGCTACAAAGACAAAAGGAAACTGCTGTAATTATTATCTACTGTAAACTGTGTGCTGACTTGCTGGGTGAGGGAGAATCTCTATTCTGGGTGGAAAATTTCAGCATCATTCATAGCTCAGTAATGGATAGAGTTGACGAAACAATCTGGTTAGAAGTACTAAAATAATCCATTTGTATATATAGTGAGAATATAGAGGGTCATTGGTGGACGTTAGGGCCTCTGTCCCTGTTGTCCTTTCCCAGACATTCCTCTTCAGGTTGTGGATGGCCTGACATCGTTCACCTCGACAAGCCCAGTTTATGAAACAAACACAGATCCAGAGTCAGAACACCACAGTTGTTTAATGCTGCAGTCTACCCAATATCCTTGTGATAGACACTTAAAGTCACCATATCTTTAAAATAGAGCTGGTGTCCACAGCAGCTATGGCACCCTTGTAAATAAGCTTATTTGGCATAATGTCTATATGGATACAGACATGATTATAGAAAATTTGTTTTTGCTTTCAGTTTCCATGTTGCTACAGACCATATTTTTTATTCCTCCCTCTTTAATACATATGTCTCTCAAAATTCACTTTTTCTTTTGTTTTCCATCTTTCTGGCATTTATGTCTGCTCTCAGATGATACAAATCTTATGTTATGCCTTTTGTATCTAGTTTCACTGAGCAAGATTCTTCTGTTTTTCAGTATGTTTTTAAACAATTCTATCATTCCATGAAGGCTTCCTTGACAAACATAAAAGGAATTGATAATATTTTTTCATTTAACTCTTTTAGGATTTACATTTATTGACATAGTACCCAGAATTCTGTCATTTAAAATACTTTTTATTGATTAATAGTATATGGAAAAATGCACATACCAGACTCTATAGCTCACTAAATCTTCTCATCTCAACACACCCATGGAACCAGAGCAGAGATGAAGAAACATAATATTATAGTGACTTCTAGGAGCACAGATTAGATTTATCTATTTTGGAACATTATATAAATGGTAACCACACCATTTATACTCCTTTGCTTAAATTATTTTTCACTACTACTTGAAATTGTGATCCAAATAAGTTTGCAATTGGTCATTACGTTATTTATGTCTTTTTTATGAATTCTCTCCATCTCTTTTCTTTGAATTTTTTTTGAAAAGTAGCTGAGATGTTAATCCCATAGAATCTCCTGAAGTCTGATTTTGCCAGTTGCGTCCCTTAATGTTTCTTTAGATATGTGCTGTCTCCAGCATTTCCTGCACATTGCTGGTTCAGGGTAGAGGCTAAATCAGACTCAGGAGGCATAGAAAGTCTGGCTGCTCCTTCTGTGGGGTCACCAGCCACTGAAAATTATTGCCTGGCTCCTGGATGAGGATATGGAAGCAGGCAGAGGTTAAGTGATTTGACAAAGTGCTCAAGGCAGAGCCGGGGTCTCATGCGGTCTACTCCAGTGCACTTTATACTTCAGACCGGCATTGAAAACTGAACAGTAATTTCTGAATGTAGTTCAAATATTTTTACTCACTACACACTCAAGTATCTAACTCTTGCTTCTGGGTGTCCTCTGTTTAGAAGGCACGGGCCACATACCTTGTACTTCTTCCCTAGTGCACAACATTATGTGTGAGGGAAGTAGTTTTGTGTGAAAATAGTGTAGAGAGGAAATGTCTACTTTTTATAGCATTTTTATTTCAGAAGGATAGTGTCAATTAAATGCAGTTAAATATGTATTTAATAACCACATACTGTGTGCTCAGCAATGTGAAAATATAAAGAAGGATAAATTAATGTTCCTGACATTGAGGTGCTCCCAATCTTTTTCATGGAATTTTACATCTGAGAGGAATTACCCACATACGTGATCAGTGGAAGAAAGAACTAGTCTCTGAGTCTGAAGACAGGGATGAACGTTTTGCCTGTGTCGTTTTCTGGCTCTGTGACAATGCACAGGCCATCTTATGACTGGGTCTTGGTTTCCTTGTCTACAAGGAAGTGGGCCTGTCCCACAGGGTGGTTACAAGGTTCAGATGAAATAATGGTTGTGGAGAGCCTTATAATAATGATACTTTTATGTCATCCCTGCTTGGATATTATAGGAAAGGGAGAACCCATCACTTTAAAATCAGATGGTTCATTTTTTGAAAAACTGTAATTATTATAACATTTTCCTTTGAATGAACCCAAATCTTTCCTCCTGTAATTTCACCCATTTGTTCTGGTCAGTATCTTGCAGTGTAAGTATACATCTTCATTTCTTCACAGTGGAAGTGTAGATTTTTCTTTCTTATGTCAGTCCTTCAGACGTTTGAATATATCTATCATCATGTTTTTATTTTCCAGGAAAACCATCCCCAGCTCATTCAATAATTTTCCCCATGCCATGCCAGGTAAAATTTCCCCAAGTAATTTTTAAGATAAGGTACATATCAGAATCACCTAGGAGTTTAAAAGATGTGTGCATTTTGACAAATCTCACCAGCTGATTTTAAAATTCTTAAGTATCTTAATATCTTAATCATCTCTAAAACTTTTAAAATTTGTTAATATCTCTCTTAAAATATGACTCTCTAATCCAAATGAATACTGCAGATATATGTGGACTAGTTGAATTAGTTAGAGTTTGCTAACTGTTATAACAAACAAATCAAGAAGTGGTGGTGGTTCAAACACAATGGAAGTTTGTTTCTTGCTTCTGTGAATTTAAAGTAGACTTTTCTGATTGGTGTGTGGCTCTCTTCCAAACACTGATGAGGGTGCCAGGCTTTTGCCTCTATAGTCCTGCTGTCTTTAAAACAGAACCACCAGGGTCATTGAGTTCATCTGCATAAAGTCAAAAAAAAAAGAGCATATGGGCATTTTTCTGGACTTAGCCTGAAGCAGTGTGCAACACTCCAGTTATAAAACCACATGGCTACTGTAAAGAAGTGTACCTAGGAATGAGAGAAATTGGGTTTGTGGGACAGCTAGCCAGTCTGTACTGCTATAGTGTATAATGTGTCCTGACTATTTCTTCTGACATCATGAATCCACCTGTCAATGAGATCCGGATTTAAACTGTCTGGATGACAGAAGATACCTTAAACAAAATTTAAAGACAAGTACAGACAGGAAGAAGACGTAGCATCACAATGTTTTGGGATGCTATGCCATACTGTTAACTCATTGAAGTAATAGTCAATAAATGTTTCCAGTTATTTTCAAAAGAAATGCCACATCATATTTCCTCCTATTCGATAATCATTCAATTGCTTTTTAAAACCTAACCACAGGACTTTATATCAGGTTAGTTCAGAGCCATCCAAAGATGGGCTTTTTCAAGGTCTTATCTAATATATTAATAACACATAGCTTTGTAGCAGTCATACATCCAGTAATATTTTTTTCCTTTCTCTTTAGCAGATATATTATATATAGAGAAAAAGTGCACTCTGTCATATAATCAAATTTGTATTATATAATACTAATTTCTATATACTTATTGTTTGTATGTTTTTTAAAGCACTCAGCTAAATGCTCCATCTGCATTTAATTTTAAAATTTTCACAACAATCTCATTAAGTAGACATCATTATCTTCCTTTTAAAAATGAGGAAATTGAGGCTTACAGAGGCTAAATAATTTGTCCAAAGTCACATGATGAGTAACTGTCAGAGTTAGCGTTCTAATGTACGTATGTCTTACTTCAAAAATGAATTTTTTAATTGATCTGCTATGTCATCCCCTACATAAGCAATACCTTTCATAAAATGCCAAAGTAGGGAGAGAGCAAACGTGGTGAATGTAATCAGGGAAGATTTTATTGGAAGTAAGATTTGTTATGACCCTAAATAAAAGGTAGGATTTAGATAGGTGGAAAAGAGGATAAAGGGCAAGTGTATACTTACATATTGTATTTTCTCTAAGGAGACCCAGCCATTCTATAAGAAGCAATATTTTGAGCCTTGGCTGACAAGGATAATAAAAATGAATACTGAGCTACAGAAAAGTTAGGTCTTGTATTGAGGCACCTCATGGCCTGAGCCTCTTCAAGACACATGTATTGTCAGTGTTTGTCATTCAAAGGATGTATGTTTTCAATGCTCTACCTGAGGAGACTTAAATATCCATAACTGAATAAAAGAACTACTTGTGTGGGAAGTCACTAAGAAAATTATACATTAAGATGGCTTCTTGGGCCAACTTTCTCATTTCTGGAGCTATGTCTCCGCCTGGTGGGAGGTAATGGAATAACAGTAAATTGACAAGGGCCACTTGGGTAGAATGATTACATCCAGCTATAAAAATCATTCAACTAATGATAGGAAACCAACTAATCAACCAACAAACAAACCCAACAAAAACAATAAAATATGCAGTTTCCTGAAGTTATCTTTCCTACTGCAGTGAATTACTTAGGACATATTGAATTTTTCCTTGTAGAGAGCTATACTGCTTTCCTGCAGACACTATTAGGAACATTGATTGGGAAGCAACAATAATATTCTCTTAAAGGGCTGTTGCAATTTTCAAAAAATTTTGCTTCATTTGCTAGTGTAAAGGCTAAACTTCATCTGAAACGTTATTAATATCAATTCAAGGGAAGGGGGTTGAGGTGGGAGGAATAAATCAGAAATAAATTTTTTCAAAACTTTTCATGGATTCAAATCATTCACATACATGATTAACCTAACTGAAAACTGTAACAACATTGATTACAGTTTAATTAATTTTGGTTGTAGTTAGTATATTCTGACCTTTGTTGCTTGTATGGATCTTTTCCTTTTAATCCCTGGTAAAAGCATAAATTAACATATTACCTGCCTCTTCATTTAGAAATAGAGATGAGGATTTGTCTGTCTTAGAATCACCCATGACCTCTTTGGGTATAAAGGGTTGAGTTGGAAATAGCATGCAAAGTTTTTGCCCTATTAGTTATGTATAGTAACCCAAAAACAAACTTAGATTGTTTTAAAAGGGCATCTTACTCTGTATGTAGGAAGGGAGAACTAAGAAGTCACAAAAGTTTTAAAAATGTAATTGATTTATTGGATAGCTATGGGACAGGAACTAACAACTGGTTAATGTCCTAAGAGTCCTAAACTTGGTTAGGTGCTTTAAATATACAACCTGCTTTTGAAAAAAACAGGTGTTATTTTCCCAATTTACAGAAAGGGCAAAAAAGATACCTAAGTAACTTGCCTAAGGTCACATACCTATTAAAATGTGGACGTGGTTGGATTTGCTTCAAAGTTTTGTCTTTCCCACTGCTTTGTTTATAGCCACATCCTTCATTTTAGTGACAAAGACCTGGTGAGACCAACACTTGCAAGTGGCAAAGCCAGTTAAGGAGGTGATTCAGAGTCAAGTCAATGAAAATGCTTAATAAAAATGAAAATATATGAATACCTTATAACAGTGTGTAATGTTTTCTCTTTGTCATGCCCATCAGTTTACAAATGCTTTTATAGACATTATTCCATTTGCTCCTCATAGCAATTAAAGAGGAACACAGAGCTAATAGTGATTTTCTCTTTTTACAGGTCAGGAGACTGAGGCTTGGAGAGATTAGTCTCCCCCAAGACCACTGAACTCCTTTTGATATGTGAGTTCTTTATGCCCCAAAGGAGAAGGTAGTTGTCATACCACTTTCCTCTCCAGTTCCCATCCTTCAAACCTCATCATGGGCTTTCAGTGCTAGACACAAAGCAGGATGACAATACAAACGGAACCACAGTGGATTTTACCACTGGCATCTTTCTCATCCTCAGGTCTAGACTCTCCAAGTTTTAACACAGAAAGACACTATGTGTTAACTTAATACTTGCTGTACGCTGAAAAAACATTTTGTGAACAATAATAAGGACATCCAACAAGACACAAATTCTAAGCTAAATATGAAGACAATAATTTCAAACTTCTTTGAATTGATTCAGGTTATCATCAATGACATTTTTGAGCTCTCAATCTATTATAAGATACACATATTTAATGAATATTCATCAAATTAATTAATTATTGACTCCACAATACTAAATGAAGAGGCAGGATGTGATGGGGGATCAAATGTATCACTTGCCAGCTGTGAAACCCTCTTGCAGGTCAATCTTTCCTAATAATTTTCCCATTTTTGAAAAGAACCTAGTAATGCCTATTTTAAGTAAGAATTAAATAATAACTCATGCAAGGATTAAATAATAGCTCATGCAAATGACTTTATGAAGTACTTTGTACATAGTAGGAACTCAATTACCATGGATATTTATAAAGCATATTTTCTGAGTTGCCTGACAGAATTATATTTTAATGGGGAAAATTTTTTTAAAACTCCACCAAGAACACTCATGGCAGATATAATTAAACATATCTCTACTGTGGCCATATACGGGAATACTTCAATGGCATATTTTGGTTCTCAAAGAAAATAAGACATTTAATTGTTCCTCCCATAATGGAAAGAAAATTAAGTTAGGAGCTAAAAGGAGTCCTGGCTCTATTATTTAGCATCTCTGTGACATCAAGGAAGCCACTTCGATTTTTCGAAATTCAGTGTCTTCATCAATGAAATGAGGTTATCTACTATCATTACTTCCTATCTATCTACCTTCATTAATTCCTATCTATGTTGTTATGAAGACAAATTGATTTCTGGATGTGAAATGTATTTTTTTTTCTGTGTGTATTATTACAGAAATCTATCCCTCCACAGCATTATTTCTTGGGTTCCCATGTGAGGAAATGGGATTTCCTTTGCCAAATTTTGAGCCTCAAATCCAGAAGAACAGTGACTCTGGTAGATACCTTATATCAAGAGAAAGTGACAGATTATTTTGGATATATTTCTTCCATTGTATGTTTCTTTGGAAGGTTCCTGGTTGTGACATGCATTCCTATCAAATATGCTGAATGAAAGGGGCTTTTGCAGGGGAACTGGAAGGGCCTTGATGGTTTGATGTCATTACCCCTCTTGGACTGGTGCTGATGTTGAAATCCTCAGAGAGAGCTTGTGCTCCAGGATGCCCAGGGCAATCTTTCAGCCCCAGGAGCGACAGTCCAGATTGAATTAGTTTTGGTTCTTCCATCACTAATTAGAAGGTATAGCAGGCCAGCCTCAGGGAACAAAAGCATTGATTGAGTTCCTGTAATAAGCCTAATGAAGTACCTTCACCATGATTCAGGGTGCCAGTTCTCTAAAAGTTGTCCAGAAATGTATATTGGCACACCCAGTCAATTTACAGACACAATAGAAAACAAGAAAAAGTTACATAGGTATTTTATTAGAAGATATGCTTACATTTTCTCCAAAGCTGGGTTTGAAAGTGACCTTGAGATAACAACTAGTTTATCCCTTAGATTCCACAGTGGATTTTGACGGAACTGTCCTGGGAGTCAGAATCTACTCTAAATTTCTAAATGCTGGAAGTGCCACAGCCACTTTGTAACACATCCAACTATCTAACAACCTTCACTATCCTCATTAGAATGAAATACAACTCATTCTTAACTGAATATCACCCACTTGCCTAATATTGTCTTGATCCAAGAAACTTCCATGTTAAGTTGAAAATCAAATACGTAGAAATGAAAGAAAATTAATGGGGTAATATAAAATTTTCAATAAGAACTTGTATTTTATATAGTGCTATATATTTTGCAGAACATTTTCACATCCAGTTTCTCATAAGAAAATCTGCAGCAGAGTCCATGGGCCTGGAACAATGGGCTGAGGGGAAACCATTAAGGAGGAGAAAATAAAGAGAGAGAAAGTACTGATTCACAGCATCTTAACCTTGAAAGGAATCGTAAATTTTATCAAGTCTGTCCTCTCTTCCACATGGACATTCTCTTCATACACCTAACTGGTAATCGACCGGCTTTTGCTTAAACATTCCTAATGCAGGGAGGCATCTGGGTTCTGAGGCAGTTGTACCCGTCATTGAATGGATCCATCCGCTAGAATCACTTCCTTGTATTTAGCCAAAATCTGCCTCCTGTAACTCTTTCCACTTCTGCATTTGCTTTTGGTCACAAGTCTGTTCTTTATTCATAGCAAGTTATTCAAAACTAAAGGACTAGAAATATGTCCTCACTATTCAAATCTTCTCCATGCTAAATAGTTCATTTCTGTCAACAACTATCATAGTTTGATTTTCAGATTCCAAAATCCTCCAGAAGTGGACTCTTCTCTGAAAAGACACTAGTTCCTTGCTATTCAAAAAGTGCTCTGTGTCTCAGCAGCTTCAGCATCACCTGGGAGCTGGTCATAAATGCAGACTATTAGACCTCAATCCAGATCTACTCACTAAACTATGGTTTATATGAGCATTAAAGTTTGAGAAGCACTGTGCTAGTTTGTTGGACTGTCTGCTAATATACAGCAACCCAAATTACATAAATCCTTCCAGTGTGGTCTGAGGACCACAAAATATTGTGAGATTATTTACTGGGCTCTGTGCATTACATTTGCATTAAATCTTCTGTCAATGCTTTATTTTACTTTTAATTTAATTTGTTTTTCAGCAAATGCCTTACACAGTTAATACCTCCTAAACTTATGGCCAAGGATAAGACCCAGATCTTTTTCACATAAACCATTGTTAATCAGGTTTGCTTCTTCTCATAACGGTGTAATTGATATTTTACACCTACGTATGAGAATATACACGTCATTATTAAATTTCATCCTATCAGTTGGAGCCAGTCTTTCTACTCTGCTGGGATATTTTGAAGGTTTATTTCATCAACTGTCACATTATTTCTCTCTCCCAGCTTGTATCCTTTGAAAAATGGATGAGCATATCTCTCTTTATTAAGACACTGATAAAAATAGTGAATATAACAGGGCTAAAGGTGGAATACAGTAATATATTTCTGGAAACTCCCCTCATATAAACAACATTAAGTTCAACAAATGTGTGCTGGAAACCCGTCATGTGTTGGAAACTACCCTGAGTTAGACACATGGAATACACAGACAATGAGACACCTTCTTTTCCTTGAGAAGCCCCCTGTCTAATGAGAATTCTGGGTTTGGAGATCATGCAAGGACAGCTCTTGCCAGGTCTACCACCCCTTCATTAGGCTAATTATGGGAACAGAGTCTATGTTTGTGTGCCCTGAGGCAGGTCTTCTTTGCCACCTAATTAGTGATGAAAGAACCAATTTTAATTCAATCTAGTCTGTCGCCCTCTAGACTGAGCAATTATCTCAGACACCATGAGAACATAAGCTTTCTCTTGAAATTATAAGAAAAGACAGCCACCACCACGAGATTTTTATTTTTCCTGAGGTGTTCATTAAAACAAAGAGCATGAAATGTGTACCTTGGAGGAAGATAAAAGAAACTCATCAGATATAATGTGCAATAGCAACATCTCAGACTGATGGCCTATGAGAGAACCTGACTTCCGACCAATTTTTTATTAGTCTGCTGAGGTCTTAGAATTTACTAGTCATTGGTAAAATAAGTCAAGCTCAAGATCTACAGCAAATTCAGATGAACATTAAAAAATATCCAGCTTTGTGTGAGGAAGATCTGAATAAATTTACTTTTAAACTGACCAATGCTTGACCATGTGACCCCATGCTAGCATAATTCAGTCTTCAATTACCTTGGAGTTGAAAATTCTCTGTCCCACAAGTCCTACCAACCTGCTGTTGGTATCGGGCATCTGCCTGCCTTGCCGCTGAGCCCTAGCATTCTTCATTTAACAACCATTCAACACATGTTTATTAGATGCTTTTTGTGAAATGGGCCTTTATAAAACGTACATTCTATGAGTAAGAAACAGAAAATAAAGAAGTACATCAGAAAATAAGTGAGATAGTTGTAGTTATTAACAAATGCTGCAAAGAAAATAAAACATGGTAAGTAGTGAGTGACATGGAGGTGTGCTCTTCATATTTGACCAATGAGAAGAAGCCAATGTTGTCCAGTTCTGAGGAAAGAATGTTCCTGGCAAAGGGAATGGGAAGTCTCATGTTCTCCTATCCAAATCTTCCTGAGACTGAGTCCTTGGCCTCTATGGCTCTGTACCCCCAAGTTTTCTCTACTCACTTGGACCTCAGCCAGGTATTTGCCCTATCTCATTTTCAATGGACTCTTTAGATTTGTAGTTAGTTTGGATATTTTATTTATGGTATTTGTAAATCTCTCTTACCCAGGCCTTGTGGATTGAATTCCTGCTTCAGGTCTCCTTTAAGACGTATACCTCCAAATCCTCCTCTTTAGAGAAACACACCCCTGGCTTGTTCCTCTGATTAGCACCCAGCAGGTTTTATTCTGTATCACCATAGTGCCCTATGCTTTCCTTTCTCATAGAACTGGTTATGCTTTGTTGTTGTCATTTATATGACCATTGTCCCCACCAGACAGTGAGTTCTTTGAAAGCTGGGGCTAAATCCTCAATTGACAACCCATCACCTAGTACAATACCTGACACATGCTAGGTCTTTAGACACTTGAGATGAGTAGATAAGGAGTTATTAAGTGGCTTTAGATTCAGATTTTTCACTTTACCTCATTTGGCTGAGTCACATGCCACATATTTTTAACAGTTTTCCTGATGACTTTAACTACTAAGAGTCATTTTGAAACAGAGCAGGACCCTATGGTCTAGCTCTCCATGTCCTCAACCTGGCTTTTGTCTGTGGAAAAACTTTAGCCAAAGAATAAGTTTAATCAGAGAAGTGAGAAAATGCAGAAGCAAAGAAAAGCAGTCCAACAAGACTAAATAATAACAGTTGAGTCATTAAGCAAAGTCAAGGACTTTTAGTTAATTCTCAAGGGCTATAGGTAATATCCTGAGCTGTATCCTGTGAGCTGTATTGTAGATAATGAAACCCCCACCAGATGGAAGAAGTTAACTACTTGGTAGCCAGACTGTAGCTATGACATAAGCTGCCACAAATCTGAGAACTGGCCTCAAGGAAATGAAAACAAATTGACCCTGGAACTGAAGATTAACTGTAGTTAAACCAATCAAGATGACCCTGGTCAGATCACTGCATGACCAATTTCAAGATGACTGTCAGAGCTGAGTGTGATGTTTCTACATGTAACCCCCTCTCCCCATCTATAAAAGCTCTTGCCCACTGGTTGTCAGTTGGGGGGAGTCGGCCTTTGGACAAGAAGAGTCCACCCTCCACTCCCACCTTCCTCTCCCCTCGTCCGCCCTGGGCTGCCGGCATCCAAAATATAGCAAACTTTCTTTTCTACCAACCTTTCCTCTTTAATGGCTTTTGAGCAGTGAGCAGCTGGACCCCACTTTTGGTTATAATTTCATGTGGCTATATTTTCACTTTATTAGAAGTACGGTACATTTTGCAATTTAAATTTAATTCCACTCTACTTAAAATGGCTTTCAGCAAGCAGTCTTACTGGGCAATATAAAATTCAGTGGGGTATTTGTGGCACAAGATCAATACATCCCTAATTTACCTCTGGTATATATTTTGCTCAGTTTTTAACATGTGACTATAAATTATTGATTTTTCACTTTAGAAAACCAAAGTATTTAATATTTTTTCCTATCATTTATGTGCATTGGTTCAACAAGAAACCTCTCGAGAGTTTTTCAACCATTCTTCTTTGACATAAGAAGAAATCATACTTTTCCAGGAAGACTTGGAAGTTTTAAGCTTGGCTTAAAACTCGGATACAGGGACAGTCTTACAAGTAAAAGTGATAAAATAAGTAATATGATTTGGGGAAAGAGGGAGAGCTCCCATGCCTCTCCCCAAATTCTCTTCTAGCCAATGTATTATTATTTTTTAATCCTTATTGGAGTATAACTGCTTTACAATAGTGTGTTACTTTCTGCTGTATAACAAAGTGAATCAGCTATATGTATACATATATCCCCATATCCCCTCCCTCTTGCACATCCCTCGCACCCTCCCTATCCCACCCCTCTAGGTGGTCACAAAGCATAGAGCTGATCTTTCTGTGCTATGCAGCTGCTTCCCACTAGCTATCTATTTTACATTTGGTAGTGTATATATGTCAAGGCTACTCTCTCATTATGTCCCAGCTTACCCTTCCCCCTCCCCAGGTCTTCAAGTCCATTCTCTACGTCTGTGTCTTTATTCCTGCCTTGCCTCTAGGTTCCTCATGACCATTTTTTGGTTTGTTTTTAGATTCCATATATATGTGTTAGCATATGGTATTTGTTTTTCTCTTTCTGACTTACTTCACTCTGTATGACAGATTCTAGGTCCATATCCCTCACTACAAAAATCTCAATTTCTTGTCTTTTTATTGCTAATATTCCATTGTATATATGTGCCACATCTTCTTTATCCATTCATCTGTCAATAGACACTTAGGTTGCTTCCATGTCCTGGCGATTGTAAATAGTGCTGCAATGAACACTGTAGTACATGACTCTTTTTGAATTATGGTTTTCTGAGGGTATATGTCCAGTAGTGGTATTACTGGGTCATATGTTAGTTCTATTTTTAGTTTTTTAAGGAAGCTCCATACTGTTCTCCATAGTGGCTGTATCAATCTACATTCCCAGCAATAGTGCAAGAGGGTTCCCTTTTCTCCACACCCTCTCCAACATTTATTGTTTATAGAGTTTTTGATGATGGCCATTCTAACTGGTGTGAGGTGATACCTCATTGTGGTTTTGATTTGCATTTCTCTAATGATTAGTGATGTTGAGCATCCTTTCATGGTTTGTTGGCAATCTGTATATCTTCTTTAGAGAAATGTCTATTTAGGTCTTCCACCCATTTTCAGATTGGGTTGTTTGTGTTTTTGATACTGAGCTGTATGAGCTGCTTGTATATTTTGGAGATTAATCATTTGTCAGTTGCTTCATTTGCAAATATTTTCTCCCATTCTGAGGGTAGTCTTTTGTCTTGTTTATGGTTTCCTCTGCTGTACAAAAGCTTTGAAGTTTCATCAGGTCCCATTTGTTTATTGTTGTTTTTATTTCCATTACTCTAGGAGGTGGATCAAAAAAGATCTTGCTGTGAAATATGTCAAAGAGTGATCTTCCTATGTTTTCCTCTAAGAGTTTTTAGTGTCCGGTCTTACATTTAGGTAGGTCTCTAATCCATTTTGAGTTTATTTTTGTGTATGGTGTTAGGGAGTGTTCTAATTTTATTTATTTATTTATTTTAGTTTTGTTATTTATTTATTTATTTATTTTTGTGGTACGTGGGCCTCTCACTGTTGTGGCCTCTCTCATTGCAGAGCACAGGCTCTGGACATGCAGGCTCAGTGGCCATGGCTCACGGGCCCAGCCACTCTGTGGCATGTGGGATCTTCCCAGACTGGGGCACGAACCCTTGTCCCCTGCATCGGCAGGCAGACTCTCAACCACTGCACCACCAGGGAAGACCCTAATTTTATTCCTTTACATGTAGCTGCCCAGTTTTCCCAGCAACACTAATTGAAGAGACTGTCTTTTCTCCATTGTATATGCTTGCCTCCTTTATCAAAGATAAGGTGACCATATGTGCCTGGGTTTATCTCTGGGCTTTCTATCTTGTTCCATTGATCTATGTTTCTGTTTTTGTGCCACTAACATATTGTCTTGATAACTATAGTACACTATAGTATACTATAGATACTATAGTATAGTCTTAAGTCAGGGAGTCTGATTCCTCCAGCTCCGTTTATTTCCCTCAAGACTGCTTTAGCTATACGGGGTCTTTATTGTCTCCATATAAATTTTAAGATTTTTTCTTCTAGTTCCGTAAAAAATGCCATAGGTAATTTGATAAGGATTGCATTGAATCTGTAGATTGCTCTGTGTAGTATAGTCATTTTCACAATATTGATTCTTCCAATCCAAGAACATGGTATATCTCTCCACCAGTTTGTAACATCTTTAATTTCTTTCATCAGTGTCTTATAGTTTTCTACATACAGGTCTTTTGTCTCCCTAGGTAGGTTTATTCCTAGCTATTTTATTCTTTTCATTGCAGTGGTAAATGGGAGTGTTTCCTTAATTTCTCTTTCAGATTTTTCATTATTAGTGTATAGGAATGCAAAAGATTTCTGTGCATTAATGTTGTATTCTGCAACTTTACCAAATTAATTGATTAGCTCTACTAGTTTTCTCGTGGCATCTTTAGGATTCTCTATGCATAGTATCATGTCATCTGAAAACAGTGACAGTTTTACTTCTTCTTTTCCAATTTGTACTCCTTTTATTTCTTTTTCTTCTCTGATTGCCATGGTTAGGATTTCCAAAGCTATGATGAATAATAGTGGTGAGAATGGACATCCTTGTCTTGTTCCTTATCTTAGAGGACATGCTTTCAATTTTTCACCATGGAGAATGGTGTTTGCTGTAGGTTTGTCTTATATGGCCTTTATTATGTTGAGGTAGGTTCCCTCTATGCCCACTTCCTGGAGAGTTCTTATCATAAATGGGTGTTGAATTTTGTCAAAAGCTCTTTCTGCATCTATTGACATGATCATATGGTTTTTATCTTCAATTTGTTAATGTGGTGTATCACATTGATCGATTTCCGTATATTGAAGAATCCTTGCATACCTGGGATAAATCCCACTTGATCATGGGGTATGATGCTTTTAATGTGTTGTTGGATTCTGTTTGCTAGTATTTTGTTGTGGATTTTTGCATCTATATTCATCAGTGATATTGGTCTGTAATTTTCTATTTTTGTAATATCTTTGTCTGGTTTTCCTATCAGTGTGATGGTGACCTCATAGAATGAGTTTGGGAGTGTTCCTTCCTCCACAATTTTTTGGAGAGTTTGAGAGGGATGAGTATTAGCTCTTCTCTAAACGTTTGATAGAATTTGCCTGTGAAGCCATCTGGTCCTGGATTTTTGTTTGTTGGAATATTTTAAATCACAGTTTCAATTTCATTACTTGTGCTTTGTCTGTTCATATTTTCTATTTCTTCCTAGTTCAGTCTTGGAAGGTTATACCTTTGTCCATTTCTTCCAGGTTGTCCATGTTATTAGCATAGTGTTCCCTGTAGTAGTCTCTTAGGATGCTTTGTATTTGTGCCATTTCTGTTGTAACTTCTCCTTTTTCATTTCTAATTTTATTGATTTGAGTCCCCTCCCTCTTTTTCTTGATGAGTCTGGCTAATGGTTCATCAATTTTGTTTATCTTCTCAAAGAAGCAGCTGTTAGTTTTATTGATCTTTGCTATTGTTTTCTTTGTTTCTACTTCATTTATTTCTGCTCTGATCTTGATGATTTCTTTCTTTCTGGTAACTTTGGGTTTTGTTTGTTCTTCTTTCTCTAGTTCCTTTAGGTGTAAGGTTAGATTGTTTATTTGAGATGTTTCTTGTTTCTTGAGGTGGGCTTGTATAGCTATAAACTTCCCTCTTAAACTGCTTTTGTGCATCCCATATGTTTTGGATCGTTGTGTTTTCATTGTCATTTGTCTCTAAGTATTTTCTGTATTCCTCTTTGATTCCTTCAGTGATCTCTTGGTTATTTAGTAACGTATTGTTTAGCCTACATGTGTTTGTGTTTTTTATGATTTTTTCCCTGTTATTCATTTCTAATCTGATGGTGTTGTGGTCAGAAAAGATGCTTGATATGATCTAAGTTTTCTTAAATTTACTGAGGCTTGATCTGTGACCCAAGATGTGATCTATCCTGGAGAATGTTCCATGAGCACTTGAGAAGAACGTGTAATCTTCTGTTTTTGGATGGAATGTCCTATAAATATCAATTAAATCTTTGTGGTGTATTGTGTCATTTAAAGCTTCTGTTTCTTATTTATTTTCATTTTGGATGATCTTTCCATTGGTGAAAGTGGGGTGTTAAAGTCCCCTATTATGATTGTGTTACTGTCAATTTCCCTTTTAAGGCTGTTAGTATTTGCCTTATGTATTGAGGTGCTCCTATGTCGGGTGCATAAATATTTACAATTGTTATATCTTCTTCTTGGAATGATCCCTTCATCATTATGTAGTGTCCTTCTTTGTCTGTTGTAATAGTCTTAATTTTAAAGTCTATTTTGTCTGATATGAGAATTGCTACTCCAGCTTTCTTCTGATTTCCATTTGCATGGAATATCTTTTTCCATCACCTCACTTTCAGTCTGTATGTGGCTCTAGGTCTGAAGTGGGTCTCTTGTACAAAGCAGATATATGGCTCTTGTTTTTTATCCATTCAGCCAGTCTGTGTCTTTTGGTTGGAGCATTTAATCCATTTACATTTTAAGGTAATTATCAATATGTATGTTCCTATTACCATTTTCTTAATTATTTAGTGTTTGTTTTCATAGGTCTTTTCTGTCTCTTATGTTTCCTACCTAGAGAAGTCCTTTAGCATTTGTTGTAAAGCTGGTTTGGTGGTGCTGAATTCACTTAACTTTTGCTTGTCTGTAAAGTTTTTAATTTCTCTGTTGAATCTGAATGAGATCCTTGCTGGGTAGACTAATGTTGCTTATGTTTTTTTTCTGTTTCAGCACTTTAAATGTGTCCTGTCACTCCCTTCTGGCTTGCAAAGTTTCCGGTGAAAGATCAGCTCTTAACCTTATGGGGATTCCCTTGTATGTTATTTGTTGTTTTACCCTTGCTGCTTTTAATATTTTTTCTTTTTATTTAATTTTTGATAGTTTGATTAATTTGTGTCTTTGTATGTTTTTCCTTGGATTTATCCCATATGTGACACTCTGTGCTTCCTGGACTTGACTATTTCCTTTCCCATATTAGAGAAGTTTTCAACTATAATCTCTTCAAATATTTTCTCAGTCTCTTTCTTTTTCTTCTTCTGGGACACCTATAATTCAAATGTTGGTGAGTTTAATGTTGTCCCAGAGGTCTCTGAGACTGTCCTCAATTCCCTTCATTCTTTTTCCTTATTCTGCTCTGTGGTAGTTATTTCCACTATTTTATCTTCCAGGTCACTTATCTGTTCTTCTGCCTCCGTTATTTGCTATTGATTCCTTTTAGAGAATTTTTAATTTCATTTATTGTGTTGTTCATCTTTGCTTGTTTGCTCTTCAGTTCTTCTAGGTCCTTGTTAAACATTTCTTGTATTTTCTCCATTCTATTTCTGAGATTTTGGATCATATTTACTACCATTACTCTGATTTTTTTTCAGGTAGACTGTCTATTTTCTCATCATTTGTTCGGTCTGGTGGGTTTTTACCTTGCTCCTACATCTGCTGTATATTTTTCTGTCTTCTCATTCTTTTTTTTTAACTTACTGTGTTTGTGGTCTCCTTTTTGTTTGCTGCAGGCTTGTTGTTCCTGTTGTTTTTGGTGTCTACACTCAGGGGGTGAGGTTGGTTCAGTGGCTTTGGGGAAAAACAAACAAACAAAAAATGAACATATACAATCCCAAACCAAATGGTAATAGCAATACTAAACAGACAAAATCACACAAAGAAACTCACACTCACACTCATAAAAGAAAATAAGAAGTAAACAACTAAAAAAAAAAAAAAACAAGAACAGACAGTACACTAGGACAAATGATGAAAGCAAACCTAAACAGACAAGATCACACAAAAAATGCACACATACACACTCGCAAAAAGAGAAAAAGAAAAAAAAACTTAAACAATGTAATAAAATAAATAAAATAAAAAGTAAAAATAATGAGATTAAAAAATAATAAATAAAAAATAATAAAAACTTAAAAAAAAAAAGAGAGGGTTTCCCTGGTGGCACAGTGGTTGAGAGTCTGCCTGCCGATGCAGGGGACACAGGTTCGTGCCCCTGTCTGGGAAGATCCCACATGCCATGGAGTGGCTAGGCCCATGAGCCATGGCGGCTGAGCCTGTGCATCCGGAGCCTGTGCTCTGCAATGGGAGAGGCCACAAAAGTGAGAGGCCCATGTACCACAAAAAAAAAAAAAAAAAAAGAGAGTAACCAAAATAATAAAGAAATCCACCAATGATAAAAAGCACTGAAGACTAAACTAAGATATATATAAAACCAGAAATGAATCAGATGCAGAAAGCAAACCCCAAGTCTACAGTTGCTCCCAAAGTCCACCGCCTGAACTTTGGAAACACCCATTGTCTAATCAGGTATTCTTCAAATGCAGGGTTTTTCAAGTTGATTGTGGGGATTTAATCTGCTGCTTCTGAGGCTTCATGGAGAAATTTCCCTTTCTTTTCTTTGTTTTCACAGCTCCTGGGGTTCAGCTTTGGTTTTGGCCCTGCCTTTGCATGTAGGTCACACTCAGGCATCTGTTCCCCTCCCAGGAAAAAGGGGGTTAAAGCAGCAGCTGATTAGGACTTTCTTGCTCACTCAGGCCAGGGAGAGGGAGGGGTTTGGTAGTCATAAGTGGAATATAGGGCAAGCTTGTGGCGGCAGAGATTGGCGTGACATTGCAACAGCCTGAGGCATGCCATGTGTTCTCCCAGGGAAGGTGTCCATGGATTGTGGGACCCTGGCAGTGGCTTGCTGCACACGCTCCTGGGGCAGTGTAGGAAGTGACCTGTGCTTGCACACAGAATTCTTGGTGGCAGCAGTGGTGGTGTTAGCAGTTTATGCCCATCTCTGGGGTCTGAGCTGATAGCCATGGCTCACACCCGTCTCTGGAGCTCACTTAGATGGTGCTCTGCCTTCTGTGCACACATGGAGTGGGAATCCCCTCTCCTTGTGCACCCTGAAAAAATGGTCTCTTGACTCTTTGGCAGGTCCAGACTGTTTCCCACACTCCCTCCCAGCTAGCTGTGGCACATTAGCCCCATTCAGGCTGTTTTCATGCAGGCAACCCTGGTCCTCTCCCTGGCATCTGGTCTTCTAAGCCCAAGCCTCGGCTCCCAGCCCCCACCTGTCCCAGTGGGTGAGCAGACAAGCATCTGAGGTTGGTGAGTGCTGGTCAGCATTGATCCTCTGGGCTGGTATCTCTCTGCTTTGCCCTCTGCACCCCTGTTGCTGCACTCTTCTCTAAGGCTCTGAAGTTTCCCCCCTGCCCACCCCTTGTCCTGCCAGTTAAGGGGCTCCCTAGTGTGTAGAAAATTTTCCTCCTCACAGCTCCATCCCAAAGGTGCAGGTCCTGTTCCTATTGTTTGGTCTCTGTTTTCTCTTTTTTCTTTTGCCTTACCCAGGTATTGGGGACTTACTTGTTTTTGGGAAGTCTGAGGTCTTCTGCCAATGTTCAGTAGGTGTTCTGTAGGAGTTGTTCCACATGTAGATGTATTTTTGATGTATTTGTGGGGAAGAAGTTGATCTCTCCATATCTTACTCCTCTGCCATCTTGAAGGGCCTGCTAGCCAATGAGTCTTTTTCTGAAATTTCACATTTAAAATTTTTTCTTGTTAAAGTTCAAATTCTCTTAGGAGGGATTGGGCATGAAGCTTTGCTCACACTGAAATTTAAGGGGCTAATATAAGATTTTACTCCTTAAGACAAGTTAATAGCTTATAAACTCCCAAGCTCTGGAGGGAGAAGGAAGGGAATAAGAAAGAACTACAGAGATGAGGATGTAACAACAACAAAAAAAATGCTGGAAACCCCTAACTTAGACTTTGTCAACTCTGCAGTTCTGCAGGGTTGATATCGCCATCTGGGCAAGGACCTGAGGCCAAGCCTGGCAGAATGTGCTGTTCTCTCCTTATTCTCTACAATTAGTTTTCAGATTCAATATTGCTCAATCCTTTAACAGTTTCCTGATGGTATACCATGAAATGTGGGGAAATAAATCCTCTATCTATTTTGTAATTCAGAGTGAAATATCCTGTTTATTGGTTTTGAGTATACAATTGATTCTGGCCAGTCATTCATTAGTAATGGGTAAAATTATTTTAAATATTCAATAACTGTGCTATGCCCATTTCTGTATCTACATATGTCTTCATAAGAATCACCAAGTGTAATTTTACGTTTATCTATTCAAGCTATGGCCAATGCTGAGTTTAGCAATAAATTACTTACAGACACTTTTTATTTTAAAGCTCGATTAGGATTCCACAATGTATATATTTGTCAAATACTGAATAATTCAGATGGCTTTTAACTAGTTCTCAATACAAAGGCTGAGGGTGGGGAGTAGGAGTTAGAGAGAAAGTCATCATAGAGCCCAGGAGAAAAAAGAGCAAGAAGTGAATTAACAACTCCAAGTTAATAAGAAAGTAAATGGATAATTAGAGAGCTAGGTGATCATACTAATTTGAATGGAGAAGTTCATCTAGGTTGATGGTTGGAGCAAGGCTAAGGTTAATAAAAGCAGCTAACATTATTCAGTGCCATGTCTGGGACTGTGTCAAGCCCTTTACATGTGTTATCTCACTGAACCATTACCGAAGACCTAGGAACAAGGTACCACTATAATCCTGATTTTATAAATAAGGATATTGTTGTTGAGAGATGTCATGTAATGTGCCTATTTCCAGAAGCAAAGAGTAAAAGTTAGTCTTGTCTGTTGGATGATGGCTATCTAATTGGTCAGAGGCCATATGACTTTAGATCCCAAACTTGAAACCACTGCATTCTATTGAGAGGGATTAAGATACAGGCAGGAGGGAAGAAAAAGCAAAATTGATAAGCATCTTGGAATATGGATTGTTGGGATCAGAGGTACACACACTACAGCTCCATCTTTGCTGTGATGTGTTCTCAGTACCTACAGTTGCAATCAGTCTTTTCTCTTCTGGGATCCCATAGTACCTTGCATATAACCCCGTTATAACACTTTCATAGTCTGATTTGTTCTTTATTACATACTGACTTAAAAAATTAATTTTTAACAACTTTATTCACATACAATAAACTTCACATATTTAAAATGTACAATTTGATAAGTTTGACTAGTATATATGCCTGTGAAACCATCACCACAATCGTCACCTCCAAAAGTTTCTTGGTGCCCCTTTTATAATGTGTTGTTTTACTTGTATCAGTCAGAGTTCTCCAGAGAAACAGAACCAACAGGTTATATATTATAAGGAATTGGCTTCTGCAGTTATGGAGACTGAGAAGTCCCAAGACCCCTAGTTGGCAAGCTGGAGAGCCAGGAGATTCAATGGTGTGGTTCCAGTCTGAGTCCAAAGGCCTGAGAACCAGGAGACCCAATGGTTAAGCTCTAGTCTGAAGGCTGTAGGCTCCATTCAAAGAAGAGCTGATTTTTCTGTTTGAGTTCAAAGGCAGGAAAAAATTAATGTCCCAGCTCAAACAGTCAGGCAGGAGGAGTTTCCTCTTACTCAGCTTTTTAGTTCTACTGATTCTATTTTGTTCAGTTGATTGATGAGACCCATCCACAGTAGGGAGGGCAATCTGCTTTACTCAGTCTTCCTAGTCAAATATAATTCTTATCCAGAAACACTCTTACAGACACACCCAGAATAAAGTTTGAACAAATGTCAAGGCACTCTGTGGCCCAGTCAAGTTGACAGATAAAATTGACCATCACAACTCTTTTCCTTGTCCATCTACCCAGGCAACAACTATTGATCTTTTTCTGTCACCATACATTAGTTTGCATTCCTTAGAATATTATATAAATAAAATCAAACAGTATGTATTGTACACTTTTTGTTCTGATTTTTTTCATTCAACATAAGTATTTCACTGACACTTTTGCACTTATGAATAGTTCATTCCTTTTTATTGCTGAATAGTTTTATGTTGTATAGATGTATCACAGTTTATTTATCTATTCATCTGTTGATAGATATATGGGCTGTCTACAGTTTTTAACAATTACAAATAAAGTTGCTATGAGTGTTCACATACAAGCCTTTGTGTGGAAATATATCAATACTTTTATTTCTCTTGGGTAAATACCTAGAAGTGGAATGGATGGATCACATGGTAGGTGTATGTTGAACTTAAAAAAAAAAAGTGTGGAGAGGAGCTTCAAGATGGCAGAAGAGTAAGATGTGGAGATCACCTTCCTCCCCACAAATATACCAGAAATACATCTGCATGTGGAACAACTCCTACAGAACACCTACTGAACCCTGGCAGAAGACTTCAGACTTCCCAAAAGTCAAGAAAGTCCTCACGTACCTGGGTAGGGCAAAAGAAAAAAGAAAAAACAGAGACAAAAGAATAAGAATGGGACGTGCACCAGTGGGAGGGAGCTGTGAAGGAGGAAAGATTTCCACACACTAGGAAGCCCCTTCGTGGACGGAGACTGTGGGTTACAGAGTGGGGAAGCTTCAGAGCCACGAAGGTGAGTGCAGCAACAGGGATGCAGAAGGCAAAGCAGAGAGACTCCCACACAGAGGATCGGTGCCGACCAGCACTCAACAGCCCAAGAGGCTTGTCTGCTGACCTGCTGAGATGTGTGAGGACTGGGAGCTGAGGCTCGGGCTTCAGAAGTTGGATCCCAGGGAGAGGACTGGGGTTGGTTGTGTGAACACAGCCAGAGGGGGGCTAGTGCACCACAGCTAGCTGGGAGTGAGTCCAAGAAAATGTCTGGAGCTGCTGAAGAGGCAAGAGCATTTTTCTTGCCTCTTTGTTTCCTGGTGCATGAGGAGAGGGGATTAAGAGCGCCACTTAAAGGATCTCCAGATACAGACACGAGCTGTGGCTCTCAGCACTGACCCCAGAGATGGGCATGATTTGAAAAAGCTGCTGCTGTAGCCACCTAGAAGCCTGTGTGCAAGCACAAGTCACTACACACACCTCCCTTATCAGGAAACTGCAGATTTCCACTGCCAGGATCTCATGATCCAGGGACAACTTCCTTGGGAGAACACACAGTGCGCCTCAGGCTGTTGCAACGTCATGCTGGCCTCTGCCACCGAGGGTTGTCCTGCACTCCACACCCCTCTGTCCCCCCGGCCTGAGTGAGTTGGACACCACAAATCAGCTGCTCCTTTAACCCCATCCTGCCAGAGCAAAAAACAGATGCCCTCAAGCAACCTATACATAGAGGCGGGACCAAATCCAAAGCTGAACACCAGGGGCTGTGTGAACAAAGAAGAGAAAGAGAAATTTATCTCAGAAACCTCAGGAGCAGTGGATTAAATCTCCATAATCAACTTGATGTACTCTGCATCTGTGGAATACATGAATAGACAATGAATCGCCCCATTTGAGGAGGTGGACATTGGGAACAACTATATATATATATATATTTTTTTTTTCATTTTTCTCTTTTTGTGAGTGAGTATGTGTATGCTTCTCTGGGTGATTTTGTCTGTATAGCTCTGCTTTTACCATTTGTCCTAGGGTTCTGTCTGTCCATTTTTTTTTTTTAGTACAGTTTTTAGTGCTTGTTATCATTGGTGGATTTATTTTTCAGTTTGGTTGCTCTTCTTTCTTTCTTTCTTTTTTTATTACTTAAAATTTTTTTAATAACTACTTTTTTATTTAATAAATTAATTTTATTTTATATTCCTTCCTTCTTTCTTTTTTTCCTCCATTTTATTGTGAGCTGTGTGGATGACAGGCACTTGGTCCTCCAGCCAGGTGTCAGAGCTGTGCCTTTGAAGTGAGAGAGCAAAGTTCAGGAAACTGGCCCACAAAAGTCCTCTCAGCTCCAAGTAATATCAAATGGTGAAAATCTCCTAGAGATCGCCCTCTCAATGCCAAGGCCCAGCTCCACTCAACGACCAGCAAGCTCCAGTGATGGACACCCTATGCCAAACAACTAGCAAGACAGGAACAAAACACAAACCATTAGCAGAGAGGTTGCCTAAAATCATAAGGACACAGACACCCTAAAACACACCAACAGACCTGGATCTGCCCACCAGAAAGACAAGATCCAGCCTCATCCACCAGAACACAGGCACTAGTCCCCTCCACCCAGAAGCCTACACAACCCACTGAACCAACTTTAACCACTGGGGACAGTCACCAAAAACAATGGGAACTACAAACCTGTAGCCTGCAAAAAGGAGACCACAAACACAGTAAGTTAAACAAAATGAGAAGACAGAGAAATATGCAGCAGATAAAGCAGCAAGGTAAAAATCCACTAGACCTAACAAATGAAGAGGAAATAAGCAGTCTACGTGATAAAGATTTCAGAGCAATGATAGTAAAGATGACACAAAATCTCAGAAATATAATGGAGAAAATACAAGAAACGTTTAACAAGGACCTAGAAGAACTAAAGAACAAACCAACAGTGAAGAACAACACAATAAATGAAATTAAAAATATTCTTGAAGCGATCAATAGCAGAATAACTAAGGCAGAAGAATAGTTAGTGACCTGGAAGATAAAATAGTAGAAATAACTACTGCAGAGCAAAATAAAGAAAAAAGAATGAAAAGAATTGAAAGTCTCAGAGACCTCTGGGACAACATAAAACACACCAACATTCGAATTATAGGGGTTCCAGAAGAAGAAGAGAAAAGGAAAGGGACTGAGAAAATATTTGAAGAGATTATAGTTGAAAACTTCCCTAATATGGGAAAGGAAATAGTTAATAAAGTTCAGGAAGCACAGAGAGTACCATACAGGATAAATCCAAGGAGAAACACGCCAAGACACATATTAATCAAAGTATCAAAAATTAAACACAAAGAAAAAATATTAAGATCAGCAAGGGAAGAGAACAAATAACATACAAGGGAATACCCATAAGGTTAACAGTTGATCTTTCAGCAGAAACTCTGCAAGTCAGAAGGGAGTGACAACACACATTTAAAGTGATGAAAGGGAAAAACCTACAACCAAGGTTACTGTACCCAGCAAGGATCTCATTCAGATTTGAAGGAGAAATTAAAACCTTTACAGACAAGCAAAAGCTAAGAGAATTCAGCACCACCAAACCAGCTTTACAATAAATACTAAAGGAACTTCTCTAGGCAGGAAACACAAGAGGAGGAAAAGACCTACAAAAATAAACCCAAAACAATTAAGAAAATGGGAATAGGAACATGCTTATAGATAATTCCCTTAAATGTAAAAGGATTAAATGCTCCAACCAAAAGACATAGACTGGCTGAGTGGATACAAAAACAGGACTCACATATATGCTCTCTACAAGATACCCACATCAGACCTAGGAACACATACAGACTGAAAGTGAAGGGAGAGAAAAAGCTATTCCATGCAAATGGAAATCAAGAGAAAGCTGGAGTAACAATTCTCATATCAGAGAAAATAGAGTTTAAAATAAAGATTATTACAAGAGACAAAGAAGGACACTACATAGTGAACAAGGGATAAATCCAAGAAGAGGATATAACAATTGTAAATATTTATATACCCAACATAGGAGCACCTCAATACATAAGGCAAATGCTAACAGCCATAAAAGGGGAAATCAACAGTAACACAATTATAGTAGGGGACTTTACCACCCCACTTTCACCAATGGACAGATCATCCAAAATGAATATAAATAAGGAAACACAAGCTTTAAATATATTAAACAAGATGGACTTAGTTGATAATTATAGGACACTCCATCCAAAAACAACAGAATAAACTTTCTTCTCAAGTGCTCATGGAACATCCTCCAGGATAGATCATATCTTGGGTCCCAAATCAAGCCTTGGTAAATTTAAGAAAATTGAAATTGCATCAAGTATCTTTTCCGACCACAATGCTATGAGAGTAGATATCAATTTCAGGAAAAAAATGGTAAAAAATACAAACACATGGAGGCTAAACAATACATTACTTAATAATGAAGAGATCACTGAAGAAATCAAAGATGAAATAAAAAAATACCTAGTAACAAAGACAGTGAAAACACGACAACCCAAAACCTATGGGATGCAGCCAAAGCAGTTCTAAGAGGGAAGTTTATAGCAAAAAAAAAAAAAAAAAAACAAAACTGTCTTAAGAAACAAGAATCATCTCAAATAAAGAACCTAATCTTACACCTAAAGCAATTAGAGAAAGAAGAACAAAAAACCCCCGAAGTTAGCAGAAGCAAAGGAATCATAAAGATCAGGTCAGAAATAAATGAAAAAGAAATGAAGGAAACGATAACAAAGGTCAATAAAACTAAAAGCTGTTTCTTTGATAAGATAAACAGAACTGATAATCCATTAGCCAGACTCATCAAGAAAAAAAGGGAGAAGACTCAAATCAATAGAAGTAGAAATGAAAAAGAAGTAACAACTGACACTGCAGAAATACAAGGAATCATGAGAGATTACAACAAGCAACTATATGCCAATAAAATGGACAACGTGGAAGAAATTGACAAATTCTTAGAAACGCACAACCTTCTGAGACTGAACCAGGAAGAAATAGAAAATATTAACAGACCAATCACAAGCACTGAAATTGAAATATGATTAAAATCTTCCCACAAACAAAAGCCAAGGACCAGATGGCTTCACAGGCAAATTTTATCAAACATTTAGAGAAGAGCTAACACCTATCCTTCTCAAACTCTTCCAACATATAACAGAGGGAGGAACACTCCCAAACTCATTCTACAAGGCCACCATCACCCTGATACCAAAAGCAGAAAATGATGTCACAAAGAAAAAAACTACAGGTCAATAACACTGATGGACATAGATGCAAAAATCCTCAACAGGGGCTTCCCTGGTGGTGCAGTAGTTGAGAGTCTGCCTGATAATGCAGGGGACATGGGTTCGTGCCCCAGTCCGGGAAGAGCCCACATGCCATGGAGTGGCTAGGCAAATGAGCCATGGCCACTGAGCCTGTGCTCTGCAATGGGAGAGGCCACAAAAGTGAGCGGCCCGCGTACCACAAAAAAAAAAAAAAAAAGAAAAAAATATCCTCAACAAAATACTAGTAAACAGAATCCAACAGCACATTAAAGGGGTCATGCACCATAATCAAGTGGGGTTTATGCCAGTAATGCAAGGATTCTTCAATATACACAAATCAATCAATGTGATACACCATATTAACAAACTGAAGGAGAAAAACCACATGATCATCTCAATAAATGCAGAGAACGTTTTCAAAAAAATTCAACACCCATTTGTGATAAAAACCCTCCAAAAAGTTGGCGTACAGGGAACTATCTTCAACATACTAAAGGCCATATATAAGAAACCCACAGCCAACATCGTTCTCAATGGTCAAAAACTGAAACCATTTCCAGTAAGGTCAGGAACAAGACAAGGTTGCCCACTCTCACCACTATTAAACAACATCGTTTTGGAAGTTTTACCCACAGCAATCAAAGGAGAAAAGGAAATAAAAGGAGTCCAAAACAGAAAAGATGAAGTAAAGCTGTCACTCTTCACAGATGACATGATAATACACATAGAGAATCCTAAAGATCGTACCAGAAAACTTACAGAGCTAATCAATGAATTTTTCAAAGTAGCAGGATACAAAATTAATGTACAGAAATATCTTGCATTCCTATACACTAATGATGAAAAATCTCAAAGTGAAGTTAAGGAAATACTCCCATTTACCATTGCAACAAAAAGAATAAAGTATCTGTGAATAAACATACCTGAGGAGACAAAAGGCCTGTATGCAGAAAATTATGACACTGATAAAAGAAATTAAAGATGATACAAAAAAAATGATGGAGACATATACCATGTTCTTGGATTGGAAGAACCAACATTGTGAAAATGACTGTACTACCCAAAGCAATCTACAGATTCAATGCAATCCCTATCAAACTACCACTGGCATTTTACACAGAACTAAAACAAAAATTTTCACAATTACTATGGAAACACAAAAGAACTCGAGTAGCCAAAGCAACCTTGAGAAAGAAAGACGCAGCTGAAGGAATCAGCCTCCCAGACTTCAGACTATACTAAAAAGCCACAATAATTAATACAGTATGGTACTGGCACAAAACCAGAAATATAGATAAATGGGACAGGATAGAAAGCCCAGAGATAAACCCACGCACATATGGTCACCTTATCTTTGATAAAGGAGGCAAGAATATACAGTGGAGAAAAGACAGCCTCTTCAATAAGTGGTTTTGGGAAAACTTGACAGCTACATGTAAAAGAATGAAATTAGAACACTCCTTAACACCATACACAAAAATAAACTCAAGATGGATTAAAGACCTAAATGTGAAGTCAGACAATATCAGTCTCCTAGAGAAAAACATAGGCAGAACACTCTATGACATAAATCACAGCAAGATCCTTTTTACACACCTACTAGGGAAATGGAAATAAAAACAAAAATAAACAAATGGTACCTAATGAAATTTCAAAGCTTTTGCACGGCAAAGATAACCATAAACAACACGAAAAGACAACCCTCAAAATGGGACAAAATTTTGCAAATGAAACCACTGACAAAGGATTAATCTTCAAAATTTACAAGCAGCACATTCAGCTCAATATCAAAAAAACAAAAAACCCAATCCAAAAATGGGCAGAAGACCTAAATAGACATTTCTCCACAGAAGATATACAGACTGCCAACAAACACATGAAAGGATGCTCAACATCTTTACTCATTAGAGAAATGCAAATGAAAATTACAATGAGATATCATCTCACACTGGTCAGAATAGCCATCATCAAAAAATCTACAAACAATAAATGCTAGAGAGGGTGTGGAGAAAAGGGAACTTTTTGCACTGTTGGTGGGAATGTAAATTGGCACAGCCACTATGGAGAACAGTATGGAGTTTCCTTAAAAAACTAAAAATAGAACTACCATATGACCCAGCAATCCCACTACTGGGCATACTGAGAAAACCATAATTCAAAAAGAGTCATATACCACGATGTTCATTACAGCTCTATTTACAACAACCAGGACATGGAAGCAACCTAAGTGTCCATCAACAGATGAATGGATAAAGAAGATGTGGCACATATATACAATGGAATATTACTCAGCATTAAAAAATGAAATTTAGTTATTTGTAGTGAGATGAATGGACCTAGAGTCTGTCATACACAGTGAAGTAAGTCAGAAAGAGAAAAACAAATACTGTATGCTAACACATATATATGGAATCTAAAAAACAAACAAAAAAATTGTCATGAGGGACCTAGGGGCAAGACAGGAATAAAGACACAGACTTACTATGGAATGGACTTGAGGATATGGGGAGGGGGAATGCTAAGCTGGGATAAAGTGAGAGAGTGGCATGGACATATATACACTACCAAATGTAAAATAGATAGCTAGTGAGAAGCAGCTGCACAGCACACGGAGATCAGCTCAGTGGTTTGTGACCAGTTAGAGTGATGGGATAGGGAGTGTGGGAGGGAGGGAGACACAAGAGGGAAGAGATATGGGGATATATGTATATGTATATAACATTCACTTTCTTATAAAGCAGAAACTCACACACCTTTGTAAAACAATTATACTCCAATAAAGATGTTAAAAAAAAAGAAAGAAAGATAAAAACATGTCACACTCTTTTCCAAAGTGGGTGTATCATTTTATATTCCTACCAGCAGTGTATGAGAGTTCCAGTTCTTCCAGAACCTTGTGAACACTTAGTATGGCCAGTCTTTAATTTTATCCATTCTAATAGGTGTATAGTCATATCTCATTCCAGTTTTACTTTTTGTTTTCCTAATGACTAAGGGTATTGAGCATCTTTTTATGTTATTTTCATCCATATATATTCTTTGGTGAAAGTGTCTATTCAAAAATTTTGGGCAATATTTTTGACTGTTTATTTTATTATTGTTTTTTGAGAGTTATTTACATGTTCTAGTACAAGTATTTTATCAGATATATCACTTGAAAACATTTTCTCACAGTCTATGGGCTTTCAGCTATTCTCTTCAGTGTCGTTTCAAGAGGAGACATTTTTGATTTGATAAAGTCCAATTTATCAATTTGTTCTTTTATGGATTATGAATTTGCTGTTACTCAAAGAAATATTTGTCTAACCCCAAATTACAAAAAAAATATTTTCTTCTGTAAGATTTATAGTTTTAGATTCTGTGATCCATTTGGATTAATATTTCTTCATGGTTCAAGATGTGATCAAAGTTCTATTTTATTCTGTTTTTTGCATAAGAAAATCTCATTGTTCTTGTGCCATTTGTTGAAAAGACTGTCCTTTCTCCATTGAATTACCTTTTTTTTTTTTTTTTTTTGTGGTACGCAGGCCTCTCACCACTGTGGCCTCTCCCGCTGCAGAGCTCAGGCTCCGGATGCACAGGCCCAGCGGCCACAGCCCACGTGCCCAGCCACTTCATGGCATGCGGGATCCCCCCGGACCAGGGCACGAACCCATGTCACCTGCATTGGCAGGCAGACTCCCAACCACTGCGCCACCAGGGAAGCCCCCATTGAATTACCTTTGTTGAAAATCAGTTGTCAGTGTGTGTGGGCTTATACCTGGATTCTCTATTGTTACGTTGGGCTGTTTTTCCATCTGTGCGGCCAATACCACACTGTTTGGATTACTGTTGCTTTATTATAAATAGTAGTGTTAGTGTAGTTCTGAAACTTTGTTTTTCCTTCTCAAAGATTTTTGGCTAATCTAGTCCCTTTGCATTTCAATGTGAAGTTTTGAATAAGTTCATAATTTCTACAAAAAAAGCCTGCTGGAACTTTGAATTACAGATCAATTTTGGGAGAACTTGCAATTGACAATTGTGTCTTCTGACCCATGAACCTAATATGTGTTTAGAATTTAATTTCTCTCAGCAAAGTCTTGTATTTTTCAGTGTATAGCTATGTCACTTCTTTTGTTAGATTTATTGCTAAGAATTTCATATTTTAGTGCTATTTTAAATATTTATTTGTATTATATATATTTATAAATAGTGTGTTTAAAAATACCAATTTGTATTCATTTGTTGTTACTATAGAAATGCAACTGATTTTTGTACATTGACATTTTATCTTGAAGTCTAAGTACTCTCAATTATAAGTTCTAGGAGCTTCTTTGTAGATTGTATTGGATCTACTACATAGATTATCATTTTGTCTGTGAATAAAGACAGTTTTAACTCTTCATTTCCAATTTGGATGCTCTTTGTTTCTTCCTTCTTGCTCCTGTCTTCCCTCCCTTCCTCCCTCCTTCCTTAATTCTTTCTTTCTTTCCTTTCCTTCCTTCCTTCCTTCTCTTTCCCTCTTTTTCTCTCGCTCTTCCTCTCCATCTCCCTCTCTGTCTGTCTGTCTGTATCTATTTCTTTCTTTCTGTGAGAACCTCCAGTATAATGTTGACTAGAAGTGGTGAGAACACTGTTTCCTTTCATTCTTCAGGTGGTTCTTCCTCCAGCTGTGGATAGCTTCTTCACTTGTATGTACTGATCTGAGTTCAGTGGGGCACTCATGGGGGATGTTCTGTAAATATACAGAGCTCTTCTCTCTGCAGGTCTTGTTGTCAGTATTTTGTTTTGAGATCTCTAGCTTTGGTTTCCCCAGACTCTCATGTCTATCCTCACCTCAAGGATTCTGCTGGCTTCTGATTTGTTCTTCCTCCCTGCACAGCTATCTGTAAACTCTCTCAAGGAAGTAGGCTTGGACAATTTTAAGGTTCACCTCATTTTTTTCCCATCTACTCAGGGATTATGGCCCTTCAGTGCCTGATGTACAGTGTTTTGCAATATGTTGTCTCATATATATTGTCTTTTTGAAAAATTGTTTCAAGCAAGAGAGTAAATCTGGTCCCTGTTAGCTCTTAATCAAGAAGTTATGTGCACATTGATTAGTCAGATATGTTTACAATGAAAAAATAATAGTTGCTACCTTCCACATCCCCAATATATGTCCCCTGGAATCAGTCATTCTAGATGTTTGAGCTATTCCTTCTGGAAATTAACTCCATATTTCTACTTGCATGCTTATATTGCTTTTTTTTTTAATTTTTCAGTTTTAAGCTTTGGCTTCCTATTCCCCATCCTGCATACCTTCCTCCCCATCCCCACCTTGTAATTTAGGTATGTCACAATTTTTGGTTAAATATAAAATGTTTTATATTAATGTAAATACTGTTTACAGTTAAGCCACAGAGTGTAACAAATTAAAATTTTCTTTGAAAATAATATTCCTTTTTATTGGAGTTTGAAATCAAACCTGCCTGGATATCAGATCACCTAGAAAGTTTTATAAGAATATATACTTTGGGGATTTAGCTTGGGTCTTCTTAATTTGAATCTCTAGTCTGGAATCTTACAGAAAGTATTTTTAAAACATTCAGTGGACCATTCTGACTCAGCTGGTCTTCTGCAGTTTGGGAATAACTGCCTTCCAGCTCGTCATTTAAGAAGAAGTATGTAGTTGTAACTATGATAACATCTTCATCATTATTTAACTGTCAGATCACACTGAAGTGTTGCTGTCCTGGATTTCTGTCTGGTACTACACATCAGTCATAATATCCCATGATCTCATCTGTCAACCAGCACTAATTCACTGACCTGAGGCTTGTTAACAATGACTGGATTATAACTGGACCTGAACATGTGAACCTCAGACATGGTATGCATATTGTTGGGTTCACTGAACTGAGATAAGAGTTAACAGTATCTTTTGAGAAGTCAGTTACATGGGATTGACTCAATTGCTTATATTCACCTATATTATAGCAATATTTGCCAAATTTCCTGTTTTGGTTAGAAGTAGCTTTGAACACGGTATGCTGTGCAAATCATCATTAGCACCACCTGTCTCCCCATTAGCTTGTTTTGCCTAATTATATTTCCGCCATATCAGGAAATGTTCAAGGTGTGCAAATGGCAAGGATTTACCTTGCTTAGCCATCTAGTGGGAACCACAGGATAAGAAGTGAATTAACTCTCTGTCCTTGAAAATCTAGGTACTGTTTTTAAGTGGTAAATATTAAGTTAGAAACATTCTCCTGAGACACTAACTATAGGTCCTTCCTGGAATGTGCACAATTTTTCCTGATAATCATCACAAGTGCTGATGCCAGATGCATTATTAACAAAGCATATGCACATTCTGGGAACTTTTGAAGAGTAAAGTTTGGCATAATGACCAGGCAGACTCCAATATGTAAGCGACACAGTCTCTGAACAGCTGTGTTGCATAATTCACCTTCATCTTACAGTTTTGGAAGTCAATGTCCTTGCCTCATTGTCGTCACAGACATGAAATAATTCCAACTGTTTAAGCCTAAGTCTTCCATAAAATCCCTTCCTTGAGGGAGTGTTCCACACTTCATTAGAGAAAACTGGTCTAAAAATTCTGATTTGTAGAAATACTATAAAATCTCACATACTCCATCAACCACACATTGCCAGAACATTTGGAAACTGAACTTGATAACAGCAACCTCTGCTATTGCAGAAGGCTGTTTTGCCTTTCAGAGAACACATTAGGTACTTTAGGAAAAGATACAATTCTGAGTTCTACAGAACAGAACAAACTGGTCATTAACTGATTAATCCACACATTCATTAACATAGCTATTCATTCATTCATTCATTCATTCAAGAAATATTTGGTAAGTTTCTTCCACATGAGATGCACTGGGGTACTGAGAAAGACTATAAAGAAAATAATACAGTAACAGGACATTTGGGTGGGGTGTGTGTGTTATTTTAAATATAGAAGGACCCTTTGGTGAGATGTCATTCTAGCAGAGACCTGAGTGAACTGAGGAAGTAAGTCACGGGAATATGAAAGTGATACGTTTCAGATAGAGGAAACAGCAGGTAAAATTGTCCTGAGGCAACGTTTGAGGATGCAAAATTTGATATTTTGTTGAGACGTTTGAGAAATAGCAAAGAGAACAGAAGAATGAAAAAAGTAGGAGGTGGGATCAGAAGGTAAGAAGGGGGCCTGGCTTTGCTAGGGTATAAAATATGATATAATTTAAATGTGCTGTTAGTGGGTCTTATGCAGGACAATGACATGATCTGACTTGGGTTTTTAAAGGATCCCTGTTACTGCTGTGTGGAGTATAGATTTGTTGGGGATGGGGACAGAAAACCTCACGGGACGACTAGAGTCAGGGATTTGTAGTTTCTGGGATCCTTACACCATTGTTAGAAACATACCAGTAAAGTAGAAACAGCAGATCTTCGAAGACAGGTCACATATGTTTGATTTATTGCTACAGACATGATAGCCTTAGAAAAACTCCACATTGCTATAATTCAGCTGGGCAAGTAAGTACTAAAATAAAATCTACAATGTCTTAAAAACTAGATCCCTCTGCCCTCCTTGAAGAAAGAGGAAGGCAATAAAATAAAAGAAATCTTCCTTTTTAAATACACACTGGGCACAAATTGTTACTTACCCAGAGTATGTAGGCAAGTATTGTTTGTAAGACAGGGCTGTTAAGTGTCAATTGTATAGGTTTTTCAAGAGTTGATTTTATGAGAGATCTTCAAGGAAAAAATTTGGAAGAAAGAAAATAATTCTGAGGTTTTTTTTTTTTGCTGAAAACACAAAAATTATTAAGCAGATATGTTTTTCTAATATCAAATTGTGGGAAAATATGAACATCTGTTCTAAAATGCAGGTTCCCGAGTTCAATCTCCAGAGATTTGAAATCATAAACTTCAAGTGAGGTCCAAGCACCTATATTTTTAACTTGATTTACAGAAGTGAATAATCTGCTCATATTTTAGATAATTGTCTGTGAAGTTTTTCTCAAAAGTAGGCTTTTGCTAAAAGTTTGATTATATATGTTTAAATAAGATCATGAAGTTCATCTGTTTATATTCTCAGCATTGTGAAACATACTCAGAATCTGCACTTTTCTGGAAATTGCTCTTTTCTCCTTCTCCCATGACAGGGCTATGGAAGGACAGTCATTTTCCATAATACTCCCTTATTTCTACCTCTTTCTCTAGTCTCAGTTATGGTTGATTGATCCAGAAGTGTTGTCCTGATCTAAGTCAGGCTAATCAGAGCTCTTCCTCAAGAACAGAGATTCAAGCATCCTGGTTGATGCCATAAGATAGAAAATGTGGGAATGTTTTTCAGTACATTGGAGAGAGCTGATCATTGGTAATAGATAAGAATTAAGCCCACAAAGAAAGGAAGGCAGGGACAATATGAAAATAGTCCTGATAGTATTTGTGTTCTGGTTCTAATTATTCTTGAAATCAAGTTACATTCCTATACTGTACCTCAGTATCTGTATTAGTTAGCAGTTGCTGTGCAACAAATTATGCCAATGCTTCATGATTTAAAACAACAATATTCATTTATTATCTCTGAAGATATCCATAGGTCAGGAATTTATACATAGCAGTGGGTGTGGCTTGTCACTGTTCCATGACATCTAGTGCCTAAGATGGAAAAAAAGGGTGGGACATGAAATTTTCTAAAGCTCATTCATTCACACATCTGGTGGTTGATAACTTCCAGGTGAGACCTTAGTTAGCTAGGACAGTTAGTTGGAACACTCTCACATGACCTCTCCATGTGACCTGGGCTTACTCATAACATGGTCGTGTAGGGTGACCAGCCATCACAGTTTGCTGGGACTGGTTGGTTTCCCAGGGCATGTGACATTCAGTGGGGAAACTCCAGCTAACCCAGGATGAGTTATGCTTCCTACTTGATATCTGGGTTCCAATGGCAGTTCCTGAGAGATAGATAAACAGTATGTCAGATGGAAGCTGTATTTATTTTTTCTTAACCTACTCATGAATGTCAAATAGATCACTTCTGCTGTTCTCCATTGGTTGGGTCAATCATAAACTCCAGGCAGGTTCAAAGGAATAGAATATAGACTCCTCACCATTTGGTGGGATGAGTGTCAATCACGTTGTAAGATGAGCATGTGAGAATGGCTAAATATATCAGTGTGGCCATAAAGATGGCCACAATATTCTAAAACACAGTTTGGTACAATATTCTTCCATAAATACCCCTCTTCTTTAAATTAGTTCAAATTGGGCTTCTGTCACTTGCAAGTGAAATAATCATTAAAAAGACTCTCAGTATTACCAGTTAATAATATTTTAACAATCCACAGAAACTTTGGGTTGAGTTATAAATATTAGGGAGCCTAACTTATTTCTGAACAACTAGTATCAGCTGAGGGAAGTGGGCTGATGGAATACCTGCAGAAAAGACCCAAGTTTCTCCCAGAAAGAGTCTGGATCTGCCTCTAAACACAAACAAATACATTATCAGGGTCTTAAAGTTTCATACCGTAACACTCTTATATGAGAAATATTGCAAAGTAGGCATTACTAATTTCCTAGCCTAGTAATTAAAAAAAAGCTCAAGAGAACTCCCCCACCACCAATAGAACCCCTGATGAACTTCTCAAGTAACTGTAATTGCAAAATTTACCTTTAGGTAATAATGACTAACATAGAATACATTTAAGTTTCTGTCACTTAAAGAGTATAAGCATCTGGGAGTTGGGGAAGTGTGGTTGAAATGAGTCAGGTGGAGAGTGGGAAGCACTTGGGGTCATAGAGACCTAAGTGAACCCCATCTCTGTCATTCATGGGCCCTGTGGGCACAGTAGCTTATGCATCACAGCAGCACAGTGCTGTTCTTGGGCAATTCACTCAGCTTGAGGGTAGCTGGAAAGGTGTTTTTAGAGAAAACATCGGGGAGAGGCTTTCAACTACTCTTACTTGTATTGTGGGCTTCCTCCACTATTGCTACCATTCCTACTTGTTCCTAGGCAACTAAATTGTGAAATGAAAAAAGCTAAATAAAAAAAGTAAAATTTAAAATAATTAATACTACGGAAATAAAGAAAATATGTGAAGGATAACTTTAATCAGATTTTAAACTGTGGAATACAAAGATTAAAATCAGTTAAACATAAAAAATGAAAACATGTCATGACATAAAAATAAAAATTAGATAAATTGAAAGATAGAAACTACAAAGGTAATTAAATGAGAATAAATTATAAGTAAAAATTTTAAATTTTTTTATTTTTTTAATTTGTAAATTAAATTAAATTTTTTATATACAGCAGGTTCTTATTAGTTATCAGTTTTACACATATTAGTGTATATATGTCAATCCCAATCTCCCAATTTATCATACCACCCACCTCTCTCCCCCACCACCACTTTCCCCCCTGCTGTCCATACGTTTGTTCTCTACATCTGTGTCTCAATTTCTGCCCTGCAAACTGGTTCATCTGTACCATTTTTCTAGGTTCCACATATATGCGTTAGTATATGATATTTGTTTTTCTCTTTCTGCCTTACTTCACACTATATGACAGTCTCTAGATACGTCCACATCTCTAAAAATGACCCAATTTCTTTCCTTTTTATGGCTGAGTAATACTCCATTGTGAATATGTACCACATCTTCTTTATCCATTCATCTGTAGATGGGCATTTATGTTGCTTCCATGACCTGGCTATTGTAAATAGTGTTTCAATGAACATTGGGGTGCATGTGTCTTTTTGAATTATGGTTTTCTCTGGGTATATGTCCAGTAATGGGACTGCTGGATCATATGGTAATTCTATTTTTAGTTTTTTTAAGGAACCTCCATAGTGTTCTCCATAGTAGCTGTATCAATTTACATTCCTGCCAATGGTGCAAGAGGGTCCCCTTTTCTCCTCAACCTCTCCAATATTTGTTGTTTGCAGGTTTTCTGATGATGCCTATTCTAACACTGTGAGGTGATACCTCATTGTAGTTTTTATTTGTATTTCTCTAATAATTAGTGATGTTAGCAGTTTTCATGTGCTTCTTGGCCATCTGTATGTCTTCTTTGGTGAAATGTCTACTTAGGTCTTCTGCCCATTTTTGGATTGGGTTGTTTGTTTTTTTTTATATTGAGCTGCATGAGCTGTTTATATATTTTGGAGATTAATCCTTTGTCCATTGATTCATTTGCAAATATTTTCTCCCATTCTGAGGGTTTTCTTTTCATCTTGTTTGTAGTTTCCTTTGTTTTGCAAAAGCTTTTAAGTTTCATTAGGTTCCATGTGTTTATTTTTGTTTTTATTTCCATTTCTCTAGGAGGTGGATCAAAAAGATCTTGCTATGATTTATGTCAAAGAGTGTTCTACCTATGTTTTCCACTAAGAGTTTTACAGTGTCCAGTCTTATATTTAGGTAGGTCTCTAATCCATTTTGAGTTTATTTTTGTGTATGGTGTTAGGGAGTGTTCTAATTTCATTCTTTTACATGTAGCTGTCCAGTTTTCCCAGCACTACTTATTGAAGAGACTGTCTTTTCTCCATTGTATATCCTTGCCTCCTTTGTCATAGATTAGTTGACCATAGGTGTGTGGGTTTACCTCTGGGCTTCTATCTTGTTCCATTGATCTATATTTCTATTTTTGTGCCAGTACCATATATTCTTGATTACTGTAGCTTTGTAGTATAGTCTGAAGTCAGGGAGTCTGATTCCTCCAGGTCTGTTTTTTTTTCCCTCAAGCCTGCTTTGGCTATTCCGGGTCTTTTGTGTCCCCATACAAATTTTAAGATTTTTTGTTCTAGTTCTGTAAAATATGCCATTGAAAATTTGATAGGGATTGCATTGAATCTGTAGATTGCTTTTGGTAGTATAGTTATTTTCACAATATTGATTTTTGTAGTCCAAGAACATGGCATATCTCTCCATCTGTTTGTATCATCTTTAATTTCTTTCATCAGTGTCATAGTTTTCTGCATACAGGTCTTTTGTATCCCTAGGTAGGTTTATTCCTAGGTATTTTATTCTTTTTGTTGCAGTGGTAAATGGGAGGGTTTCCTTAATTTCTCCTTCAGATTTTTCATCATAGATGTACAGGAATGCAAGAGACTTCTGTGCATTAATTTTGTATCCTGCAACATTACCAAATTCATTAATTAACTCTAGTAGTTTTCTGGTGGCATCTTTAGGATTCTCAATGTATAGCATCATGTCATCTGCAAACAGTGACAGTTTTATCTCTTCTTTTCCAATTTGTATACCTTTTATTTCTTTTTCTTCTCTGATTGCGATGGCTAGAACTTCCAAAACTATGCTGAATAAGAGTGGTGAGAGTGGACATCCTTGTCTTTTTCCTGATCTTAGAGGAAATGCTTTCAGTTTTTCACCATTGAGAATGATGTTTGCTGTGGGTTTGTCATATACAGCCTTCATTATGTTGAGGTAGGGTCCCTCTATGCCCACTTTCTGGAGAGTTTCTATAATAAATTTGTGTTGAATTTTGTCAAAAGCTTTTTCTGCATCTACTGAGATGATCATATGGTTTTTCTTCTTCAATTTTTTAATGTGCTGTATCACATTGATTGATTTGCATATATTGAAGAAGACTTGCATCCCTGGGATAAATCTCACTTGATCATGGTGTATGTTCCTTTTAATGTGTTGTCGGATTCTGTTTTCTAGTATTCTGCTGAGGATTTTTGCATCTATATTCATCAGCGATATTGGTCTTTAATTTTCATTTTTTTGTAGTATCCTTGTCTGGTTTTCATATCAGTGTGATAGTGACCTCATACAATGAGTTTGAGAGTGTTCCTTCCTCTGCATTTTCTGGAAGAGTTTGAGAAGGATGGGTGTTAGCTCTTCTCTAAATGTTTGAAAGAATTTGCCTTTGAAACCATCTGGTTCTTGACTTTTGTTTGTTGGAATATTTTTAATCAAAGTTTCAATTTCATTACTTGTGATTGGTCTGTTCATATTTTCTATTTCTTCCTGTCTCAGTCTTGGAAGGTTATACCTTTCTAAGAACTTGTCCATTTTTTCCAGGTTTTCCATTTTATTGGCATAGAGTTGCTTGTAGTAGTCTCTTAGGATGCTTTGTATTTCTGCAGTGTCTGTTGTAACTTCTCCTTTTTCATATCTAAGTTTATTGATTTGAGTCCTCTCCCTCTTTTTCTTGATCAGTGTGGCTAAAGGTTTATCAATTTTATTTTTCTTCTCAAAGAACCAGCTTTCACTTTTATTGATCTTTGTTATTGCTTTCTTTGTTTCTATTTATTTCTGCTCTGATCTTTATGATTTCTTTCCTTATACTAACTTTGGGTTTTGTTTGTTCTTCTTTCTCTAGTTCATTTAGGTGTAAGGTTAGATTGTTTATTTGAGATTTTTCTTGTTTCTTGAGGTAGGCTTGTATTGCTATAAACTTCTCTCTTAGAACTGCTTTTATCAATTTTATTTTTCTTCTCAAAGAACCAGCTTTCACTTTTATTGATCTTTGTTATTGCTTTCTTTGTTTCTATTTATTTCTGCTCTGATCTTTATGATTTCTTTCCTTATACTAACTTTGGGTTTTGTTTGTTCTTCTTTCTCTAGTTCATTTAGGTGTAAGGTTAGATTGTTTATTTGAGATTTTTCTTGTTTCTTGAGGTAGGCTTGTATTGCTATAAACTTCTCTCTTAGAACTGCTTTTGCTGCATCCCATAGGTTTTGGATCATCCTTTTCATTTGTCTCTAGGTGTTTTTTGATCTCCTGTTTGATTTCTTCAGTGATATCTTGGTTAGTCAGTAAGGCATTGTTTAGCCTCCATACGTTTGTGTTCTTTATGACTTTTTCCCTGTAATTCATTTCTAATCTCATGGCATTGTCGTCAGAAAAGATGCTTGATGTGATTTTGATTTTCTTTAATTTCTGAGGTTTGATTTATGACCCAAGATGTGATCTATCCCGGAGAATTTTCCGTGTGCACTTGAGAAGAAAGTGTAAGCTGCTGTTTTTGGATGGAATGTCCTATAAATATCAATTAAATCTATCTGATCTATTGTGTCAATTATAACCTGTGTTTTGGGCTTCCCTAGTGGTGCAGTGGTTGAGAGTCCACCTGTCAATGCAGGAGACACGGGTTTGTGCCCCAGTCTGGGAGGATCACCCCTGCCACAGAGTGGTTGGACCCATGAGCCATTACCACTGAGCCTGCACATCCGGAGCCTGTGCTCCTCAGCGGGAGAGGCCACAACTGTGAGAAGCACGAGTGTAAAAAAAAAAAAAAACCCAAAACAAAACAAAAATAAAAATAAACCTTTGTTTCCTTATTAATTTTCTGCTTAGGTGATCTGTCCATTGGTATAAGTGAGGTATTAAAGTCCCCCACTATTATTGTGTTACGGTTGATTGTCTCTTTTATAGCCATTAGCAGTTGCCTTATGTATTGAGGGGCTCCTTTGTTAGGTGCATATATATTTATAATTGTTATATCTTCTTCCTGGATTGATCCCTTGATCATTATGTAGTGTCCTCCTTATCTCTTGTAACATTCTTTATTTTAAAGTCTATTTTGTCTGACATGAGTATTGCTACTCCTGCTTTGTTATGATTTCCATTTGCATGGAATATCTATTTCCATCCCCTCACTCTCAGTCTGTATGTGTCCCTAGGTCTGAAGTGGGTCTCTGGTAAACAGCATATATAATGGTCTTGTTTTTGTATTCATTCAGTGAGCCTGTGTCTTTTGTTTGGAGCATTTAATCCCTTCATGTTTAAGGTAATTCTCAATATGTATGTTCCTATGACTATTTTCTTAATTGTTATGGGTTTGTTTTTGTAGGCCCTTTTCTTCTTTTGTGTTTCCCACTTAGAGAAGTTCCTTAAACATTTGTTGTAAAGCTGGTTTGGTGGTGCTGAATTTTCTTAACCTCTGCTTGTCTGTAAACCTTTTGATTTCTCCATCAAATCTGAAAGAGATAGTGCCTGGCCTTCTAACCCGTAGAGGAAAACATAGGCAGAACACTCTATGACATAAATCACAGCAAGATCCTTTTTGACCCACCTCCTAGAGAAAGAGAAATAAAAAAATAAACAAATGGGACCAAATGAAACTTAAAAGCTTTTGCACAGCAAAGGAAACCATAAACAAGACCAAAAAACAATGGGAAAAATATTTGCAAATGAAGGAACTGACAAAGGACTAATCTCCAAAGTTTAGAAGCAGCTCAATAACAATAAAACAAAAAACCTAATCCAAAAATGGGCAGAAGACCTAAAGAGACATTTCTCCAAAGAAGATATACAGATTGCCAACAAACACATGAAAGAATGCTCAACGTCATTAATCATTAGAAAAATGCAAATCAAATCTACAATGACATACAATCTCACACCAGTCAGAATGGCCATCATCAAAAAATCTAGAAACAATAAATGCTGGAGATGGTGTGGAGAAAAGGGAACCCTCTTGCACTGTTGGTGGGAATATAAATTATGAAACCACTATGGAGAACAGTATGGAGTTTCCTTAAAAAACTACAAATAGAGCTACCATATGACCCAGCAATCCCACTACTGGGCATATACCCAGAGAAAACCATAATTCAAAAAGAGTCATGTATGAAAATGTCCATTGCAGCTCTATTTACAATAGCTAGGACATGGAAGCAACCTAAGTGTCCATCATTGGAGAATGGATAAATAAGATGTGGCACATATATACAATGGAATATTACTCAGCCATAAAAAGAAATGAAATTGAGTTATTTGTAGTGAGGTGGATGGACTTAGAGTCTGTCATACAGAGTGAAGTAAGTCAGAAAGAGAAAAAACAAATACTGTATGCCAACACATATATATGGAATCTAAGAAAAAAAAAGTCATAATAACCTAAGGGTAAGACGGGAATAAAGACACAGACCTACTAGAGAATGGACTTGAGGATATGGGGAGGGGGAAGGGTAAGCTGTGACAAAGTGAGAGAGTGGCATGGACATATATACACTACCAAACGTAAAACAGATAGCTAGTGGGAAGCAGACACAATACACAGGGAGATCAGCTCGGTGGTTTGTGACCACCTAGAGGGGTGGGATAGGGAGCGTGGGAGGGAGGGAGATGCAAGAGGGAAGAGATATGGGAACATATGTATATGTATAACTGATTCAGTTTGTTATAAAGCAGAAACTAACACACCATTGTAAAGCAATTATACTCCAAAAACGATGTTAAAAAAAAAAGAAAGAAAAAAAATCTGAATGAGATCCTTGCTGGGTAAAGCAATTTTGGTTGTAGTTTCTTCCCTTTCATCACTTAAATATATCATGGCACTCCCTTCTGGCTTGAAGAGTTTCTGCTGAGAAATCAGCTGTTAACCTTATGGGAATTCCCTTTTATATTATTTGTCATTTTTCCCTTGTTGCTTTCAATAATTTTTCTTTGTCTTTAATTTTTGCCAATTTGATTACTATGTGTCTTGGCGTGTTTCTCCTTTGGTTTATCCTGCCTGGGACTCTTTATGCTTCTTGGACTTGGGTGGCTATTTCCTTTCCCATGTTAGGGAAGTTTTCCACTATAATCTCTTTAAATATTTTCTCAGGTCCTTCCTCTCTCTCTTCTCCTTCTGGGACCCCTATAATGCAAATGTTGTTGCATTTAATGTTGTCCCAAATGTCTCTTAGGCTGTCTTCATTTCTCTTCATTCTTTGTTCTTTATTCTCTTCCACAGCAGTGAATCCACCATTCTGTCTTCCGGGTTACTTATCCGTTCTTCTTCCTCAGTTATTCTGCTATTGACTCCTTCTAGTGTATTTTTCATTTCAGTTATTGTACTGTTCATCTCTGTTTAGGTGTTTGTTCTTTAATTCTTCTAGGTCTTTGTTAAACATTTCTTGCATCTTCTCGATCTTTGCCTCTATTCATTTTCTGAGGTCCTGGATCATCTTCACTATCATTATTTTCAATTCTTTTTCTGGAAGGTTGCCCATCTCCACTTCATTTAGTTGTTTTCCTGGGGTCTTACCTTGTTCCTTCATCTGGTACATAGTCCTCTGCCTTTTCATCTTGTCTATCTTTCTGTGAATGTGTTTTTTTTTTTCCACAGGCTACAGGATTGTAATTCTTCTTGCTTCTGCTATCTGCCCTCTGGTGGATGAGGCTATCTAAGAGGCTTTTGCAAGTTTCCTGATGGGAGGGACTGGTGGTGGGTAGAGCTGGCTGTTGTTCTGGTGAGCAGAGCTCAGTAAACCTTTAATCCAATTGTCTGCTGATGGGTGGGGATGTGTTCCCTCCCTGTTGGTTGTTTGGCCTGAGGGGATCCAACACTGGAGCCTACCCAGGCTCTTTGGTGGTGCTAGTGGTGGACTCTGGGAGGGCTCACGCCAAGGAGTACTTCCCAGAACTTCTGCTGCCTGTGTCCTTGTCTTCATGGTGAGACACAGCCACTGCCCACCTCTGCAGAAGACCCTCCAACACTAGTAGGTAAGTCTGATTCTGTCTCCTATGAGGTCACTGCTCCTTCCCCTGGGTCCCAATGTGCACACTACTTTGTGTGTGCCCTCCAAGAGTAGAGTCTCTGTTTACCGCAGTCCTGTCAATGTCCTGCAATCATATACTGCTAGCCTTCAAGGTCTGATTCTCTAGGAATTCCTCCTCCTGTTGCTGGACCCCCAGTTTGGTAAGCCTGATGTGGGGCTCAGAACCTTCACTCCTGTGGGTGGACTTCTGTGGTATAAGTGTTCTCCAGTTTATGAGTCATCCACCCAGCAGTGATGGGATTTGATTTTATTATGATTGCACCCCTCCTATGGTCTGATTGTGGTCTCTCATTTGTCTTTGCACGTGGAGTATCTTTTCTGGTGAGTTCCAATGTCTTCCTGTCGATGATTGTTCAGCAGTTAATTGTGATTCTGGTGCTCTTGCAAGAGGAGGTAAGAGCACGCCCTTCTACTCCACCATTTTGAACCAATCTCCTTAAATACAATTTTTAAAACAATGTAAATGTGCCACGGTATATTCTCAGTAATAAATAGTAATATCATAGTTGAAAACAACATGTGTATATGAGTTTTAAACAAGGCCTCATTCAGCATGGAGTCCCTGGTAATGAAGCACCAGCATTAAATCACTTGTTCTTCATCCAACTAGTTTTTGTGTCTTATTCATCTTTATATCCCTGAGTCTGGAACACTGTAGACTTAGGTGCTTAATATTTGTAGAGGAAATGAAGAAAGGTTTAATGAGTGCCTATTATTTGCAAGACACCTTTATAGAGTTGTTTATGTAAATTCACTTACTTAATTCTCATGATAATTCCATGAGCTATTTTTATCTTCAATTTATCATGGAGCAGTTGAGGCGAAGCAAGATTAAGTGACTTTGTCCAAGATTACAAAAATAGTAAACGTTAATTTTTCATTAGACCACAGCATTGTGGCCAAAGCATCTGAGTACCTCTTGGATAGCGTGCACACACATACACACAATGCCATATTCACAAGTAGGCCTGTGGTATTACCTGTCTCATGGGGATCCTTGTCTTAACTGTACAAAGAATATCAAATCCTAATTAATTCTCAGAAATTACCTAGGGAGGCACAGCTCTAGCCAGCTACTTTCAGTCTCATGGCATGAGAAGACTATAGCAGGTTGCTCTTCCAGTGCTGGTAGAAATGACAAAGCATTTCAACTTTGGTGTTGTACATGAACAAGCTAAATACACATAAGCCCTTTGTACAACATCAGAGACCACACAGATAGTATTACTATGTCATTAGGATACAGAAAGAAAACCAGATTTGGTTGAACCAGAACCAAGAATGAAGTATATATACTTCCTCACAGCAGAGTAGAGATGTTTGGTCCTTCTCATCCTCTGTGGCAGAGTGGTTGTGAAGATCAAATGTGATTATAGTTTGGAAGACTGGAGTCAGAAAGATGTGGGCTTGCTTTGCTATTTACTAGCTACATGATTATGGTAATTAATATTTCTCAGCCAAAGATTATTTCCATTTCCAAATAGGGACAATATGGCATTTCACAGGTTTCTTATAAGGGTCAAAGGTTAATAAATATTAAAAAAAAAAACTATTTGGCATTCAATTCACAGAAGACCAGAAATGAAACAGTATCTGGAGGACATTCTAAGGAAAGAGGAAGAGGGAGCATTTGAGGCATCAGTGCTTTCCGGCCCTACCTCCAGGTATATACAGGGCACCATATAATCTCAGGGAACCCGTGGGAGATGGGTAGGATGAGCTGAGGAGAACATTACAAAAGGATAGAAGTTCTATTTTGATTGTTTCATGCATCAATCTCTTGTTAAATACTCAGCAAGTGCCATGGAGGAATTGACAATGTCTTATGTACCATCTGATCCCCTAGGGCGCCCCACATTGAGCTTGGCTCTAGTACTTTGTTGAGTAATTACTGAGTTAGCTCAGAATCTCTGGCTTACCTGCCATGCTCTTGAGGGACACTCAGTGCATAGACTAGGACTCTGGTCATCTCATTCTAGGCCTTCCTCTGCCATCCCTTTGACAGTGTACAGTGGGAAAATCACAGTCTCTTTGGCTTGTGGTTATTGAAAGCAGGGAACTGGGCCACATATTTTTTGCGATTTCTTCTACACCTCTGAAGTTAACATGTCCCAGAGATGAAAAACATTGTGTGGATTAGAGGTGAGCTCAAATTTCTCCTCTCCTCTCCTCGTATACATCATTTTCCCTCGAGCTTTGGTGTCAGAATCCTAGGAGGAAAATGTGTGTCATTTTTACTTCAACTTAATTTCATAGCTGATCCAGTGGGCCTTGAGTTCCCAGTTATAACCAATGCAATGTTGCCTATGGGACAAGAATGTTTTGCTCCGTGCAATGGAGTACATGATCCATTTGCTTGTAGGAGATTGTGCCTGTCAGTCTGGCCTTTGACAGGAACTGGAGAGCAGTCAATTCAAGGTTAAAGTTTCTGGCAAGGATGGCAGGCTGGGATTCTGTTTGGCTGCCTGAAAGAAAATTTTCATGTGTTGGCTATTTTCATCTTATTAGAAGTAGCTTTGGAAAGATAAAACATATTGTCTGTACAGAGAAGGATTTTCTTTTCTTGTTTGTCAAGATGAATCAGTGTGCATCGTGTTAACCCAAGAAATGCAAGAAGCTATTTAGATATATGGAGGTGAGGAAAATAATATCCTTTGAAAATCAAGTTAACAATATTCATACACAATTGATAACTTTATCCATCTGAAGGAGAAATACTCTGTAAAGATGTAGAGTCTGGAGTTATAATTTAATAAGTAGAATGCAAATAAATAACATTTTATCTTATTTAGAGAAAGACTTCGAAAAGATACTCATATACATACATACACAGAGTTGTTTAACTAATGGATCCATTCTCAGTGAGCCTAAAAAATTTGGCTTCACCAAACTGTTGAAATGGCATCCTATGAAAACTTTGGCAACAGACAACTGGCTTTGTTTTCCTAATCATGTATGTCATATGCCATAATATTTGAAATGTCAAAAAAACTAAAAAAAGACTAAACCATGGTCCTGATTCATAGGAATTGAGACTGGAATATGATAAATTAGGAAATCCTGAAAGTACACTTTGATTCTTGCAGAGTTCATAGAATCAGATGTTAATGATAGATTGTTAATGTCCTCAAATCCTATTAATCTTCAGATCTTTTCTCTCAAGGTAAGGAAGAGTAAAGCAATATTTGCATGTTCCTGATGTAGGATACTGTATGGAGAGAGCAAGGTTGGCAATTTACTAAGAAAATAACAGTGTCTATTTTTAATGGAGTATCTGTGAGTCTAATGAGTTTATAGATACTTTTACCCATATAGGAGTAGCTATACTTGAGAATTAATCAGAATATACAGTTTAACAAGGAAGGCAGCACATATTCTGGAATAAAATACTTTATCTTGTAATCTTTCATCAAATCTCATGTAGTAGAAAGAATAATACTCTCTGGAATAAAGGTAAAAGCTGAAAGATTCAGATAAATTTTCATGAGAAATAACTCTTATACATCAATGGAAACCTACATTCCACATTTTAAAAAGAAATGTATTTACATTTATTAAAAATATTATTCCCAAGTTTGCATCTGTCCATTAAGATCTGTCATGCTCTGGCTTTTCCCCAAGAAATAGAAAACTTAAGAAATAATGTTAATTTCATAAATTTCAGGGTGGTTTCTTCCATGTGCTACTTGGGACACACACACACTCACAAACTTGCAGTAATTTCTCCATTTGGAGCTTACCTATCCATGGCATATAGAGGCCTGTCTTATAGACCTTATAGCAAATTTTTGAAGACAAGATTTATTTAACTTTTAGATCAAACACAACTGATGGACTAAGCAAAATATCATGTAAATCCCAAGGACAAAAGATTACAAACATTGTGATTTATTACTTTTTCTATTACTTGCTTAAGCAGTATATTGGAAGTTTGTAAATTCCCAGGTAAATTTAGATCTAGTCTAATAGTTAGTATTGATATTGATAATTGACCTTCACTTGATTGCTTATTTGGAAAACTGCCAATAGTTCCTCTTTCGGTTTTGCTTTGGTGGCATGGAAACTACCCATTATCACTTAACACAAGCTATTGTAATCTCCCTCAAGGGTCTATGCCAGGGATAGTAAATTCCTGACACATGGCCGATCCATGTTCATTGCAGATGTCACTATTCCTTCAAAGCATTCTTTCCTATTGAACCTAGACGTGACCTCAGAATCTTCCTCAACACAACACTTGAATCTGCCACTGTCAATTGATTGACATTTGTATAAGAGATGAAACTTATTTGCAGTCTCTGGCAAAACACAAAATATTCTTGTATTTTTATTTAAACTAAGATTCTTTGAATATTTAATTATTTATAATTATATTTATTTATATTTAATTATTTAATTAATATATTCATAATAAAAATATTATGAATATCTAATTATCACAAATATTTAAATATAATTGTGAGCAGATGGCAGCCTACAAGTTATTCACTTATTCTGTGAGAGAGGAAGTAATATCTTGCTTGCAAATCGCTCCTCATGGGATATATTATGATCAATGCCTAGACATTTTCTATTTTTCAATTTTATGAATGACCTCCTTACAGAATGCCAATGTAGTGCTGCATGTGTTATGAGATGTCAAATCAATTAGAACAAGCCAAAAGGATTTGTGAATAGACACTAATTTGTTGGTATTTTAGTGACTTTTGAAAAATTATCTTAAATTTAATAGCAAAGTCACTAGAACACAAATGTCTTATTTTTTTTCCTTTTGAGAGAATAAAATCTGTGTATTGCATCAGAAATAAACTCCAGGAGGTCCAGAATTTTGGAGAGCTTTTCCAGAGGCCTTCTGAAAAATAATGTGTGGCCAGGTATACATATTTAATTATATCTGCTTTATTTTTCTTCCAAACTTTAAAACTACTGGGTTGGGTTAAAGGTCAAACCTAGGTAGAACCTGGGGTTTAATTCCTGCTCAGTTTCTAGACTAGAGAAATTTCCTCTGGAGTAATGTGGTGAGGTTCTCCTTAAACCCAGGTTACATATCTGTTTATTGTCTCTTGTTGGAATAAGTGAATTAAGAAAATCTTTACTAGACAAAGTAGCATGCAGAAATCAGTAATGGAGAGCAGGCATAGCCATCTTCCACAAAATGGAGATGATATTGCTAAATGCCATAATTGGAGCTGATTTTATTAAAATAGCAAGATAAGGTGCTGATCATGTATAATTTTCCCCTCACTTTTAATATTTGATAATTTTAAAATGTAGGGTTTTATTCTGAATGATGAGTATCTGAATGCAATTATCCTGGTTCCAATGGCTGAACAGATGATGCTGGACAAATGGAGAGAGTAAAGAATCAAAACCACTAACCTCTGAGTCACAGATTAATATAGTCAATATTTATAATATAATTTAAATCTGGTCTCCAAATTCTAGGATCACTGCAATCTTATTGAATTTTTATTTTGCTCCGGACAAAACTTTGTGTTTGTATGAGGCAATATGTAATTTCACTTTCTTTTTAGGATAATTTTTACTTGCCAAGGTTATGTCTGTTCTTACGGATTAATCATCCCAATTTCTTATGTCTCTGGGGAAAGTCATACTAAGCTAATGCCAAAAACTTTAAAGTGCACCATTATTCAATAACTAGTCTAAAAATATATTTCAGAGTTTACTTTCCAAAAAACTTTCTGGAGATGGTAGGGAAAAAACCCCAAGAATCCATATTTAATTTTTTCAGTCTTTTTGGACAAACTCTATACACTAAGTCCAGGTCTTAATCCTCCCTACACCCCCACATCTAAATGCACTTAGTCCTTCCCCATTGGTCCATGAGGCCTGCTCCACCCATTAACCCTTTGTGTTATACTCCTGATTTGTCCTCATGTCAACTCTGGCTCCCTCCTCTGTCTTTACCTCTAATCCCATCCCAGACCCCGACTCCACCTCCAGCAGTTATGAGGGGAATAATTCATCAAGAAGACCAGATTTCCTGCCATCAAGCAATTGCTACCTTCTTAAGGTAGTAACAAAATATACTTACTACCTTACTACCTGCAAAACCACATATATATGTGTTACATCAAAAACTGCAAGCTTAGATGAATGTATACAGATAAGTATGAAGATGAAGAGCAAACTCCATTTTTAGAAGCCAGAACAAAATTTTATGGTATTACATGTACACACACACACACACTCCTACCCTATGGTGTCTATCTCTGTACAAAAATTACAAGAATTAAGCTGCCAACTGTCTCAGTGAGAGCTCTCACTGTAATTATTTCATTAATTTTACATGATGTACAACAGTGAGTTTATCTTTTACAGTTAAGTATTTTTGCAATTAAAACTCCATCACATTTGTCAGAATAAATGAGCAGAGTTCATTCTCCCTTCTGTACGAGCTTTTGTTTTTAACTTTGTATATTGTTTTTGCACTTTCATTAAAACATAATTTCACAATCTAGAGTGAAGACAAACAAGCTTAGTTTGTGACACAGAATTCACATTCAATAAAGGTTTATTGAATGAAAACATACTTGATGGACAAAATAAAACAAAAGCCAGTATGCCTGATGCTTTATCAATGTCTCTGGATGAGATAGGCACTGTACCTCAATCTCTGTTTCCTGGTGGTGGTCTCTTAATTTAAGTAGATGTTGGAGGCAGAAGCTGGAGAAAGTAGACACCAGGCTACTAAAGGTCCCACAAATGGGGAGGGGTGACCAGAGAAAATAATGCAAAATAACTGAGGGTTCCAGCTTCCTGGGGGGTTGATTTATTGTAAATGAAGGTAAAGGAGGCCTGGGTCTCACTGTAAAGTTACTCGGCTCAGCTCACTTCAATCATTGAAACACGCAAATACAGGAATGAAAATACCAATGTTAAACTGTAGTGACCCCTGCATGTACTGAATCTCTTCCTTTAATTAGATTTATATTTTCAAAAGCGATCTCTGAAAAACTGTGTCTTACTAGTAAAATCAAATTTGAGCAGTTGAATTGTTACAGAAACATTACTGCTTCTTTTTCTTTGCCTCTTTTATGATTGTTGAGATGAAAAAGTAATATCAAAAGGTATTTGAAAAAAGTCATGGTTGAAGGGAAAAAAGTACAGACCTGAGTTCTAATCTCTTTACTGCCATTAACTAGATGGAGATCTTGGGTGAGTCTCTTTTTTAGCCAATTTTTTCATCATATCCTCAAGTAAATGTTTTTTTTCAAGAATTTTTTCAAGAATTTTCCTACTTTGGTTATCTTTTCTCTCAAACATAATAAATCTTTCTACCTCCATGGCGTCATTCCCATCTGTTCTGGTTTTTCCCATCTTAATTAAAAAATAAAGTGAAACCTTACTATGTCCTCATATCCCTCTAGTTAAAATCCCTTCAACTCAAATGTCTAGAAAAATTCCCTATACAACTAATTTTCCTTTCTCTTTTCTAGTCTAGCTACTGTCATTATCATTCCACCAAAATGAATTTAATAAACATTATAACAATCTTTATGTTGTCAAATGCAAAGGATGATTTTCTAGAATCATAAAACACTGCATCTTGAAACATTTGCCTATCTTACTATTCTAGAATCACACTAATCTGGTTTCCTCCTACCCAAAGGCTATGCCTTGTCAATTTCCTTTATTGGCTCCTCCCCTCCTCCCGAAATCTCCCAGATAATCCTATCCCATTTCCATAGCCCTGTGAACACTCTGGGCAGTAGTTCCTACTCTCCCAAGAGGCTCTTCAAAATTCCTTGCAATTTGAACAGAATCTTTCCATGAAGGAGCCACACTGCAAGTCATGACACAACTTACAGCCATCAGCGATGGATGGAGTGCACTGTGCTCTCAACCATGGAGGTACTGCAGTGGGATATTGAGGTTTGCAGGCTCTGGATCCAGACTGCTCAGATTCACATCACATCTCTGCTGCTTATGTAATCTTCTAGTATCTCAGTTTCTTCACTTCTAATATAGGGATTATGATAAGAATGGTACCTATATCAGAGCACTATTTTGACCATGAGTTAATAAGCATAAAGTGCTTAGACAAGTATCCAGCCTGTAGTGAAAGCTATTTGTAAGGAACTGTGAAGGGTCTGAGACTGACCTTACTTACCAGTTAACAAGTTAGCCTGCTACTGTTTCATGGATGATGTCAGAGACACAAGACTCCTGGTGAGAGACAAAGAACTTTAATACTCATGACAGAACAAAGACCATGAGTGTCCTGTTTGTATCACTTCCTCTCCAAGTTCTATGGGGCTGATGTGGAGGGGCCCAGGTGGATGTTACTCAGCTTTTATATCAAAACTGAAGAATCCCAAGCTTTGGTAAGATGTCCCTTTATAATGGGCTGTAAGCAGACCTGCTCTTTGTCTTCAAGAGAGATATTAACTTTATTTTATTGAGAAGCAAGAAAATCTGCCCTTTGCTCAGGACAGAGACACTAGCTCTATCTTCCAAGGGTGCTTACTATATAAACATATTTGAAAAGATAATCCAGAAAAAAAGGGCAGTTCCTTACTCACAAGATGTGTAGAAATATGAGAGACTCCTAGGGGAAACTTTCTCCCCACACTATTATTTTCAGAAAATATTATGTCATCTCTTCTGTTAGCTATTCCCTATTCCTCCAGGGGGAATTCATTGTTTCCTCCTCTGTGACCCACAAACCTTTGTATCTATTGTAAATATATCATGTGTAATATGTGTAAAGGTGGTCTGTATCTGTTTCTCCTGCTATATTGTGAGATTCTTGAGAGCAAGTATTGTAGCTTATCCATCTTTTATGCTCTTACCCCTGCTCCTTACATCCCATCACCTAGAAGAGTGTTTAAAATAATTGGTGCTCAATATATGTTGAATTATTCCATATTTGTAATTTTAAAAATTGAGTGTCATGGGTGGAAAGACTTTTTCTCTGAGTCTGTGATGAAGAACATTGTCATTATTCAAATGGAACATGTGTCATTCACGACAGTAGAGAGTCACAATTCTCATTAAGCAAATGAGCATTTGATTTTTTAATACAGAAAATAAAATTAGAGAGACAGGTTGTTAGCACAGTGCTACTTTTCAAATAATTATTTTTCAGACTCAACATTTAACCCCCATAACATTAAAGATTTATATACAGTTATAATATTTTCTAGCTTAACTTATTCTGTTTTAAATGGATATACAGTATAATGGATATTCTGACTTAAATGAATATATTCTGTTTTCTTCATTCTTCTTTAGAACAGTCAGACAATTTTTCAAAATTCTGAGAAGCTGTGTCCCTAGGGGGGTGAAGAGACACCTATATATAGATGCATATTGGTCCATGGTTGTAATTTACTTTGGTATCCATGGGGATGACAGGTGCTAAAGAAATGCAAGTTGATATTATGACAAAAAGCTGAGCTTTATGATTTAGTGTTAAGCATTTGCCATCAAGAATTTGATCTTATCTGAAGTGTGGATAAGTTTGGCAAAAGAGTGTTATGTACTTTTTCTGTGGTTAAAGTGGGGTCAAATTATGCCTTAGGAAGAGAAAAATTGAGCGAGTTCTGTCCTGATGAAAATAATTGAATATTTATTTCATGGTTTCTATTACAGTAATATTTGGAAACAAGGTTAGATTTGTTGCTGAAGGTGGAGGAGAATTATCTCCAACAGTGAAGCTCCAGATAGGACTAGAAAAGACAAGACCAGAGATCCTGTACTGCAGTAATTAAAGGTCAGAATCTAGGGGAAAAGTCATTCTGGGTTCAAATTCTGGCTTGGAGATTTCCTAGCTCTATAATCTTGGGAAGTTCTTAAAATTCTCAGATCCCCAGTTTCTTTGTAAGATATCTACATTTCAGACTTCCTGTGAAGACTGAAAGAGATGATGTATGTATACTGCTAAGTCCAATGCTGATACAATAAAAGTATGCTGTAATTTGCAACTTGTGTATGTATTTATTCAAGAAAGAATTGGCCCAAAGAAAAAGCATCTATTTATCTAATGGTTTACTTTTAGCTACTAAAAGTGCTTTTCTGTAATTCATGGCTGAGACTCCTTGGTCTTATTTCTCCCAGGATTTTCTAGAATTCTAATTTTTAACCCTCATTGCTTTCCTCTGTTGGATAGGCCATCCTTGCCCTATTTAAATGAGATAATGTATGAAATACATTTAAAATAATACATAGCTCGAAGTAATCTCCCTATATTGGTAGAGATGCCATTAATTATTATTACCATCCATTTTGAAGGGCTTTGCTTCTTTTTTGGAGCAGCCTTATTTACCTGATTCTTTCCGACCACATCTCTGCAAGTGACAGATTTTGTACAGCTACTCACAGCTTCATGTGGATTGCTCCTCAGAACCCCAGGCACCTACCGAGGTGCCACGGTCTTCAACATTTATGTGAGTTGCCTCTCTTCCCGCCTGCTCATCTCTCATAACTGTCCTGTGATCCATTTCCCTTAGCTGTTCTTCCTCAGAACAACAATTGGGTGTCTTTGTGTGGATGAATTTTGTATTTCCTCACTTTGAACCCTGGTGAAGCCCTGACCTGACATCTGGTTCCCAGATTTCTTCTCCAACTACTCCATTTGCTCCAAGGAATTTCAGCTTTGTAAGTACTGCAGTGAATCAAATCAAGTCCAAAGCCATGGAAGAGAGGGTATGAACCAGTATTCATTATACTGGTTTCACTGTCTTCTAGCTGGCACAATAACTCAAATGCTCCCAGAGAGAAAAAGATCTCATGCAAACTTATAATTACTGTCAGAAACCAGGTCTCAGTAACTATATATATATGCAAACTATCTACTCTTTAGATCCTTATTTGGTTCCTTCATCGAGAGCTATTATTGAAGAGTTTACTTAAGCCTCATATTCATACAAGTGATTTAAAATGCAATGTGGCAGCTTAAGAGAACAGTAAGTGAACACATCTGTTCTGACAACCTCATCACATTCACCTTGAATCGATAAGATCAAGAATGTGCTTGATACAAAATGTAGGCTATACAAGACAGGAACATATTAAGGAGAAGAAGACAAGACATAAGAATCTTAGTAGTTGGGAAAGGATGAGGTCAAGAGAGATTATGGAAGGGCTAGATTTGGGATGGAGGAAGAGAGAGAGAGAGAGAGAGAGAGAGAGAGAGAGAGAGAGAGAGAGAGAGAGATCATATATCCTACTGAAAAGGAAGGAGAAAAAGAGGGAGAGGGAATGAAGTCTTTAAATATTTCATTAAAGTATTTTGTGTATGTGTATTTTTTTTTGCCATGGATGTCAAATATAAGATTTAAAATTCTAATTTAATGAGAGAGAGGAGGTACAGCATAAAGGAAAGGTTATGGGTGGCTGTAGGTGTTAGTGAGTTTAATTTGAGCTTCATGATTATTCATGTTGTTATTTCTAATCTTTTCAGAAAACATATGCAATGAAATTCCCATACAGTGCTTTTGCAGACTGCGGCTTTTTCTGTTTGCATCTCACCCTCCACCTTAGTTTTAATTGTGTTTACACAAAGTAGGCTCTAATTTCTGCTGAGAGAACAACACAGTTCTCTGCCTCAGCTGTTTTTTGCAAAATATAAGCTACAGTAGGGGTGGAGGCCTATTGTGCTAACCTTGAAAGCCTGTCAGCACACTCCCTCCTTAACTCGACTGGCCAGATGCCTAAAGGGAAAATGAACAGGGAAGAGAAATTCAGTGACATATTTAGTCATGTAATGCTATAATTCTCCTTTCCAGAGAAGTGTGAAATTTTGGTCAAATTACAAGCTTAAGAAGACAAAATTGTATGTTTCACATAGTTCTCAATAACAAGTGTTTGGTCTAAGTGGTCAAATTTTTGTAAGTGAAGGAAACAAAGGAAACTTACATCTCATAAGAGCATTCAAAATGGTGTGCTACTCCCTGAGGTGGTTTTTATTCCCTCACACACTTATTTAATCCTCACAATAATCTTGCAAAGTATGAAGATGAGGAAAACTGAGACTCAGAGAGGTTAGGTAACTTATCCGAATCTCAGAAGGAATTTCACACTCAGTTTGGCTTTAGCCCCAAACTCTACATTCTACATCCAAATTTTCATAGTTAAAAAAGGACCTCAAAATATAGGAAGACATCAGAAATGACAGGGTCTAGAAATTTCTGTTGCTTTCCTGCCCCATCAATTTAATCTTAATGAAAGAGAGAAAAATACTGCCTGCTCAAAACACTTGTAATTCATTATTTTGAGGAAGTATTGGAGTAACATGTCTAGGTTTGAAAAATAATATTTGTTCTTTCTTGCATTAATTACACATTACTATTTATCCAAAATAGAAATTTGGAAAATGTAGTAAACCATATACAAGAGAATAAAAATCATTAGTAACCACACTGTGTTAGAGTTTATGCTAGTTGCTGTAATAAAATCATCCTAAAATTGAGTAAATTATAAAAATTAATTCCCCTCCCATGTAAGAATTCTGAGGAGAACATTTCAGATATGGTGGTAGTTCTGTCATCTGCAGTGTGGCATCCAAGTTTATGATAGCCATCATCACTCCAGCCATTAAGAAGAGAGGAAATGTGCTGCTTAAAGGAGCTCCAGAGATGGGCGTGAGCTGCGGCTGAAGGCGCGGACCCCAGAGACGGCCATGGGATGCTGGAGCTGCTGCTGCCGCCGACAAGAGGCCTGTGTGCAAGCGCAGGTCACTGTCCACGCCACCCTTTAGGGGAGCCAGTGCAGCCCATCACTGCTGGGGTCCCGGGATACAGGGACGGCTTCTCTGGGAGACCGCACAGCAAGCCTCAGGTTGGTGCAACGTCATGCTGGCCACTGCCGCCACAGGCTCGACCCGCACTCCATGCCCCTCCCTCCCCTGCGGCCTGAATGAGCCAGAGTCCCCAAAGCGTCTGCTCCTTTAACCCTGTCCTGTCTGAGCAAAGAACAGATGCCCTCCGGCAACCTACATGCAGAGATGGGGCCAAATCCAAAGCTGAGACCTGGGAGCTGTGAGAACAAAGAAGAGAAAGGGAAATCTCCCACAGCAGCCTCAGAAGCAGCAGATTAAAGCTCCACAATCAACTTGATGTACGCTGCATCTGTGGAATACATGAGTAGACAACGAATCATCCCAAATTGAGGAGCCATGTGGATGAAAGGTTCTTGGTGCTGCAGTCAGGAGTCAGTGCTGTGCCTCTGAGGTGGGAGAGCCAACTTCAGGAAACTGGTCCACAAGAGACCTCCCCGCTCCACATAATATCAAACGGCGAAACTCTTCCAGAGATCTCCATCTCAACACCAGCACCCAGCTTCACCCAACGACCAGCAAGCTACAGTGCTGGACAACTTATGCCAAAAAAAACTAGCAACATAGGAACACAACACCACACATTAGCAGATAGGCTGCCTAAAATCATAAAACGTCCACAGACACCCTAAAAAACAATACCAGACGTGGACCTGCCCACCTGAAAGACAAGATCCAGCCTCATCCACCAGAACACAGGCACTAGTCCCCTCCATCAGGAAACCTACACAACCCACTGAAACAACCTTAGCCAATGGGGACAGACACCAAAAACAAAGGGAACTACGAACCTGCAGCCTGCAAAAAGGAGACCCCAAACACATTAAGATAAGCAAAATGAGAAGACAGAAAAACACACAGCAGATGAAGGAGCAAGATAAAAACCCTCCAGACCTAACAAATGAAGAGGAAATAGGCAGTCTACTTGAAAAAGAATTCAGAATAATGATAGTAAACATGATCCAAAATTTTGGAAATAGAATAGACAAAATGCAAGAAACAGTTAACAAGGACCTAGAAGAACTAAAGATGAATCAAGCAATGATTACAAACACAATAAATGAAATTAAAAATACTCTAGATGGGGGCTTCCCTCAGGGTGCAGTGGTTGAGAGTCCGCCTGCCAATGCAGGAGACACGGGTTTGGGCTCCGGTCCGGGAAGATCCCACATGCCACGGAGCGGCAGTGTCCATGAGCCATGGCTGCTGAGCTTGTGCGTCCGGAGCCTGTGCTCCGCAACGGGAGAGGCCACAACAGTGAGAGGCCCGCATACCGCAAAACAAAACAAAAAAATACTCTAGATGGGATCAATAGCAGGATAACTGAGGCAGAAGAACGGAGAAGTGACGTGGAAGATAAAATAGTGGAAATAACTACTGCAGAGCAGAAAAAAGAAAAAAGAATGAAAAGAACTGAGGACAGTCTCAGAGACTTCTGGGACAACATTAAATGTACCAACATTCGAATATTAGGGGTTCCAGAAGAAGAAGAGAAAAAGAAAGGGACTGAGAAAATATTTGAAGAGATTATAGTTGAAAACTTCGCTAATATGGGAAAGGGAATAGTTAATCAAGTCCAGGAGGCACAGAGAGTCCCATACAGGATAAATCCAAGGAGAAATACGCCAAAACACATATTAATCAAACTGTCAAAAATTAAATACAAAGAAAACATATTAAAAGCAGCAAGGGAAAACCAACAAATAACACACAAGGGAATCCCCATAAGGTTAACAGCTGATCTTTCAGCAGAAGCTCTGCAAGCCAGAAGGGACTGGCAGGACATATTTAAAGTGAGGAAGGAGAAAAACCTGCAACCAAGATTACTCTACACAGCAAGGATCTCATGTAGATTTGACGGAGAAATTAAAATGTTGACAAACAAGCAAAAGCTGAGAGAGTTCAGCACCACCAAACCAGCTTTACAACAAATGCTAAAGGAACTTCTCTAGGCAAGAAACACAAAAGAAGGAATATACCTACAATAACGAACCCAAAACAATTAAGAAAATGGTTATTGGAACATACATATCGATAATTACCTTAAAAGTAAATGCATTAAATGCTCCCACCAAAAGACACAGATTGGCTGAATGGATACAAAAACAAGACCCATATATATGCTGTCTACAAGAGACCCACTTCAGACCTAGAGACACATACAGACTGAAAGTAAGGGGATGGAAAACGATATTCCATGCAGATGGAAATCAAAAGAAAGCTGGAGTAGCAATTCCCATATCAGAAAAAATAGACTTTAAAATAAAGACTACTAGAAGAGACAAAGAAGGACACTCCATAATGATCAAGGGATCGATCCAAGAAGAAGATATAACAATTGTAAATATTTATGTACCCAACATAGGAGCACCTCAATACATAAGGCAAATACTAACAGTCATAAAAGGGGAAATCGACAGTAACACATTCATAGTAGGGGACTTTACCACCCCACTTTCACCAATGGACAGATCATCCAAAATGAAAATAAATAAGGAAACACAAGCTTTAAATGATACATTAAACAAGATGGACTTAATTGATATTTACAGGACATTCCATCCAAAAAGAAAAGAATACACATTTTTCTCAAGTGCTCATGGAACATTCTCCAGGATAGATCATATCTTGTGTCACAAATGAAGCCTTGGTAAATTTAAGAAAATGGAAATTGTATCAAGTATCTTTTCGATCACAGCACTATGAGGCTAGATATCCATTACAGGAAAAAAGCTGTAAAAAATGCAAACACATGGAGGCTAAACAATACACTATGTAATAACGAAGTAATCACTGAAGAAATCAAAGACGAAATAAAAAACTACCTAGAAACAAATGAAAATGGAGACACGACGACCCAAAACCTATGGGATGCAGCAAAAGCAGTTCTAAGAGGGAAGTTTATAGCAATACAAACATACCTTAAGATACAGGAAACATCTCGAATAAACAACCTAACCTTGCACCTAAAGAAATTAGAGAAAGAAGAACAAAAACACCCCAAAGTTAGCAGAATGAAAGAAATCATAAAAATCAGATCACAAATAAATGAAAAAGAAATGAAGGAAAAGATAGCAAAGATCAATAAAACTAAAAGCTGGTTCTTTGAGAAGATAAACAAAATTGACAAACCATTAGCCAGACTCATCAAGAAAAAAAGGGAGAAGACTCAAATCAATAGAATTAGAAATGAAAAAGGAGAAGTGACAACTGACACTGCAAAAATACAAAAGATCATGAGAGATTACTAGAAGCAATTATATGCCAATAAAATGGACAACCTGGAAGAAATGAACAAATTCTTAGAAGTGCACCTGCCAAGACTGAATCAGGAAGAAATAGAAAATATGAACAGACCAATCACAAGCACTGAAATTGAAACTGTGATAAAAAATCTTCCAACAAACAAAAGCCCAGGACCAGATGGCTTCACAGGTGAATTCTATCAAACTTTTAGAGAAGAGCTAACACCTATCCTTCTCAAAATTTCCAAAATATAGCAGAGGGAGGAACACACCCAAACTCATTCTATGAGGCACCATCACCTTGACACCAAAACCAGACAAGGATGTCACAAAGAAATAAAACTACAGGCCAATATCACTGATGAACATAGATGTAAAAATCCTCAACAAAATACTAGCAAACAGAATCCAAAAGCACATTAAAAGGATCATACACCATGATCAAGTGGGGTTTATTCCAGGAATGCAAGGATTCTTCAATATATGCAAATCAATCAATGTGATACACCATATTAACAAACTGAAGGAGAAAAACCATATGATCATCCCAATAGATGCAGAGAAAGCTTTTGACAAAATTCAACAACGATTTATGATAAAAACCCTGCAGAAAGTAGGCATAGAGGGAACTTTCCGCAACATAATAAAGGCCATATATGACAAACCCACAGCCCACAACGTCCTCAATGGTGAAAAACTGAAACCATTTCCACTAAGATCAGGAACAAGACAAGGTTGTCCACTCTCACCGCTCTTATTCAACATAGTTTTGGAAGTTTTAGCCACAGCAATCAGAGAAGAAAAGGAAATAAAAGGAATCCAAATTGGAAAAGAAGAAGTAAAGCTGTCACTGTTTGCAGATGACATGATACTATACATAGAGAATCCTAAAGATGCTACCAGAAAACTGCTAGAGCTAATCAATGAATTTGGTAAAGTAGCAGGATACAAAATTAATGCACAGAAATCTCTGGCATTCCTATATACTAATGATGAAAAATCTGAAAGTGAAATTAAGGAAACACTCCCATTTACCATTGCAACAAAAAGAATAAAATATCTAGGAATAAACCTACCTAAGGGGCGACCCTGGGAAGATGGCGGAAGAGTAAGATGCGGAGATCACCTTCCTCCCCACAGATACATCAGAAATTCATCTACACGTGGAACAACTCCTACAGAACACCTACTGAACGCTGACAGAAGACCTCAGAGCCCGCAAAAAGCAAGAAACTCCCCACATACCTGGATAGGGCAAAAGAAAAAAGAAAAAACAGAGACAAAAGGATAGGGACGGGACCTGCACCAGTGGGAGGGAGCCGTGAAGGAGGAAAGGTTTCCACACACTACAAGCCCCTTCGCGGGCGGAGACTGCAGGTGGCGGAGGGGGAAAGCTTCGGAGTAGCGGAGGAGAGCACAGCAACGGGTGTGGAGGGCAAAGCGGAGAGATTCCGGCACAGAGGATCGGTGCCCTCAGGCACACACCAGCCCGAGAGGCTTGTCTGCTCGGCCGCCGGGGCGGGCGGGGCTGGGAGCTGAGGCTCGGGTATTGGCTTTCAGTCAGAGAGCAGGGAGAAGACTGGGGCTGGCGGCAGGAAGAGAGCCTGAGGGGGTTAGTGCACCACGGCAAGCCCGGAGGAGTCCGGGGGGAAAGGGTCTGGAGCTGCCGAAGAGGCAAGAGGCTTTTTCTTCCCTTTTGTTTCCTGGTGCGTGAGGAGAAGGCATTAAGAGGGCTGCTTTGGGAAGCGCCGGAGACGGGTGCGAGCCGCGGCTAAAGGCGCGGACCCCGGAGACGGGCGTGAGACGCTGGAGCTGCTGCTGCTGCCGCCGCCGCGGGGCCTGTGTGCGAGCACGGGTCACTGTCCGCCCCGCCTTCCAGGGGGCCTGTGCACCCCGCCACTGCCGGGGTCCCGGAACCCGGGGACGGCTTTCCCAGGAAAGCGCACGGAGTGCCTCGGTCTGGTGCAACGTCACGCTGGCCTCTGCCGCCGCAGGCCCGCCCCACTCTGCGCACCCCTCCCTCCCCTCTGCCTGAGTGAGCCAGAGCCCCCACAACAGCGGTTCCTTTAAACCCGTCCTGTCTGAGCAAAGAACGGACGCCCTCCGGCGACCTACGCGCAGAGGTGGGGCCGGTCCAAGGCTGAGACCCGGGAGCTGGAGAGCAGAGAAGAGACAGGGAAATCACTCTGTGCAGCCTCGGAGGCAGCGGATTAAAGCTCCACGGTCCACTTGATGGGCCCTGCGTCTGTGGAGTGCATGAATAGACAGTGAATCATCCCAAATTGAGGAAGTGGACTTTGAGGACAAGATTTAAGACTTTCCCCCCGCCCTTTTCCTCTTTTTACAACGAATTATCCCAAATTAAGGAGGTGGACTTAGCAAGATTTCAGACTTCTCGCCCTTTTCCTCTTTTTACAACGAAGTACCCTAAATTGAGGAGGTGGACTTGGAGAGCAAGGTTTTTGATTTTTCCCCCTGCTCTCTTTTTGTGAATGTGTATGTGTATTCTTCTGTGTAAGATTCTCTCTATATAGCTTTGCTTCCACCATATGTCCCAGGGTTCTATCAGTCCGTTTTTTTTTCAATAATTACTTTTAAATTTTAATAACACTACTATATTTCATACTTTATTCTATTTTATTTTACCTGCTTTTTCTTTTTTTCCTACCTTCCCTTCCTCCCTCCCTCCCTCCCTCCGCCCCTCCTTTCCTTCTTTCTCTCTTTCTTTCCTTCCTCCCTCCCTCCTGTCATCCTTTCCTTCCTCCCTCCCTCCCGTCTTTCTTTCCTTCCTCCCTCCCTCCCACCCCTCTTCCTTTCACTTTCTTTTTCTTTCCTTCCTCCCACCCTCACTCCTGTCTTTCTTTCTTTCTTTCCTTCCTCCCTCCCTCCCTCCCTTCTTCCATTCACTCTTCCTTTTTCTTTCATTCCTCCCTCTCTCCCTCCTTTCTTCCTTCCTTCCTTCCTTTCTTTCCTTCTTCCTTTGTTTCTCTCTCTCTTTCTTCCTTCTACTAATTCTTTCTTTCTACTTTTTCTCCCTTTTATTCTGAGCCGGGTAGATGAAAGGCTCTTGGTGCTGCAGCCAGGAGTCAGTGCTGTGCCTCTGAAGTAGGAGAGTCAACTTCAGGACACGGGTCCACAAGAGACCTCCCAGCTCCACATAATATCAAGCAGCGAAAATCTCCCAGAGATCTCCATCTCAACACCAGCACCCAGCTTCAGTCAACGACCAGCAAACTACAGTGCTGGTCACCCTATGCCAAGCAACTAACAAGGCAGGAACACAACCCCACCCATTAACAAAGAGGCTGCCTAAAAATATAATGAGACCACAGGCACCCCAAAACAAACCACCAGACGTGGACCTGTCCACCAGAAAGACAAGATCGAGCCTCAACCACCAGAACACAGGCATTAGTCCCCCCCACCAGGAAGCCTACACACCCTACTGAAACAACCTTGGCCACTGGGGACAGACACCAAAAACAACAGGAACTACGAACCTGCAGCCTGCAAAAAGGAGACCCCAAACACAGTAACATAAGCAAAATGAGAAGACAGAAAAACACACAGCAGGTGAAGGAGCAAGATAAAAACCTACCAGACCTAACAAATGAAGAGGTAAGAGGCAGTCTACCTGAAAAAGAATTCAGAATAATGATAGTAAAGATGATCCAAGATTCTATTTCCAAGATCCAAAATCTTGGAAATAGAATAGACAAAATGCAAGAAACAGTTAACAAGGACCTAGAAGAACTAAAGATGAATCAAGCATCGATTAAAAACACAATAAATGAAATGAAAAATACTCTAGATGGGATCAATAGCAGAATAACTGAGGCAGAAGAACGGATAACTGAGGTGGAAGATAAAATAGTGGAAATAACTGATGCAGAGCAAAATAAAGAAAAGAGAATGAAAAGAACAGAGGACAGTCTCAGAGACCTCTGGGACAACATTAAACGCACCAACATTCGAATTATAGGGGTTCCAGAAGAAGAAGAGAAAAAGAAAGGGACTGAGAAAATATTTGAAGAGATTATAGCTGAAAACTTCCCTAATATGGGAAAGGAAATAGTTAATCAAGTCCAGGAGGCAAAGAGAGTCCCATACAGAATAAATCCAAGGAGAAATACGCCAAGACACATATAAATCAAACTGTCAAAAATTAAACACAAAGAAATCATATTAAAAGCAGCAAGGGAAAAAAAAAACAAATAACACACAAGGGAATCCCCATCAGGTTAACAGCTGATCTCTCAGCAGAAACTCTACAAGCCAGAAGGGAGTGGCAGGACATAATTAAAGTGATGAAGGAGAGAAACCTGCAACCAAGATTACTCTACCCAGCAAGGATCTCATTCAGATTTGATGGAGAAATTAAAACCTTTACAGACAAGCAAAAGCTGAGAGAGTTCAGCACTAACAAACCAGCTTTACAACAAATGCTAAAGGAACTTCTCTAGGCAAGAAACACAACAGAAGGAATATACCTACAATAACGAACCCAAAGCAATTAAGAAAATGGGAATAGGAACATACATATCAATAATTACCTTAAATGTAAATGGACTAAATGCTCCCACCAAAAGACACAGAGTGGCTGAATGGATTCAAAAACAAGACCCATATATATGCTGTCTACAAGAGACCCACTTCAGACCTAGAGACACATACAGATTGAAAGTAAGGGGATGGAAAAAGATATTCCATGCAAATGGAAATCAAAAGAAAGCTGGAGTAGCAATTCTTATATCAGACCAAATAGACTTTAAAATAAAGACTATTAGAAGAGACAAAGAAGGACACTCCATAATGATCAAGGGACCGATCCAAGAAGAAGATATAACAATTGTAAATATTTATGCACCCAAAATAGGAGCACCTCAATACATAATGCAAATACTAACAGCCATAAAAGGGGAAATCGACAGTAACACACTCATAGTAGGGGACTTTACCACCCCACTTTCACCAATGGACAGATCATCCAAAATGAAAATAAATAAGGAAACACAAGCTTTAAATGATACATTAAAGAAGATGGACTTAATTGATATTTACAGGACATTCCATCCAAAAACAACAGAATACACGTTTTTCTCAAGTGCTCATGGAACATTCTTCAGGATAGATCATATCTTGTGTCACAAATGAAGCCTTGGTAAATTTAAGAAAATTGAAATTGTATCAAGTATCTTTTCCGACCACAATGTTATGAGACTAGACATCAATTACAGGAAAAGCTCTGTAAAAAATGCAAACACATGGAGGCTAAACAATACACTACTCAATAACGAAGTGTTCACAGAAGAAATCAAAGAGGAAATAAAAAAATACCTAGAAACAAATGACAATGGAGACACGACGACCCAAAACCTATGGGATGCAGCAAAAGCAGTTCTAAGGGGGAAGTTTATGGCAATATAATCCCACCTTAAGAAACAGGAAACATCTCCAGTAAACAACCTGACCCTGTACCTAAAGCAATCAGAGAAAGAAGAACAAAAAACCCCCAATGTTAGAAGAAGGAAAGAAATTATAAAAATCAGATCAGAAATAAATGAAAAAGAAATGAAGGAAATGATAGCAAAGATCAATAAAACTAAAAGCTGGTTCTTGAGAAGATAAACAAAATTGACAAACCATTAGCTAGACTCATCAAGAAAAAAAGGGAGAAGACTCAAATCAATAGAATTAGAGATGAAAAAGGAGAAGTAACAACTGACACTGCAGAAATACAAAAGATTATGAGAGATTACTACAAGCAACTCTATGCCAATAAAATGGACAACCTGGAAGAAATGGACAAATTCTTACAAATGCACAACCTGCCAAGACTGAATCAGGAAGAAATAGAAAATATGAATAGACCAATCCCAAGCACTGAAATTGAAACTGTGATTAAAAATCTTCCAACAAACAAAAGCCCAGGACCAGATGGCTTCACAGGCGAATTCTATCAAACATTTAGAGAAGAGCTAACACCCATCCTTCTCAAACTCTTCCAAACAATTTCAGAGGAAGGAACACTCCCAAACTCATTCTATGAGGCCACCATCACCTTGATACCAAAACCAGACAAGGATGTCACAAAGAAAGAAAACTACAGGCCAATATCACTGATGAACATAGATGCAAAAATCCTCAACAAAATACTAGCAAACAGAATCCAACAGCACATTAAAAGGATCATACACCATGATCAAGTGGGGTTTATTCCAGGAATGCAAGGATTCTTCAATATACGCAAATCAATCAATGTGATCCACCATATTAACAAGTTGAAGGAGAAAAACCATATGATCATCTCAATAGATGCAGAGGAAGCTTTCGACAAAATTCAACAACGATTTATGATTAAAAACCCTGCAGAAAGTAGGCATAGAGGGAACTTTCCTCAACATAATAAAGGCCATATATGACAAACCCACAGCCAACATTGTCCTCAATGGTGAAAAACTGAAACCATTTCCACTAAGATCAGGAACAAGACAAGGCTGCCCACTCTCACCACTCTTATTCAACCTAGTTTTGGAAGTTTTAGCCACAGCAATCAGAGAAGAAAAGGAAATAAAAGGAATCCAAATTGGAAAAGAAGAATAAAGCTATCACTGTTTGCAGATGACATGATTCTATACATAGAGAATCCTAAAGATGCTACCAGAAAACTGCTAGAGCTAATCAATGAATTTGGTAAAGTAGCAGGATACAACATTAATGCACAGAAATCTCTGGCATTCCTGTACACTAATGATGAAAAATCTGAAAATGAAATCAAGAAAACACTCCCATTTAACATTGCAACAAAAAGAATAAAATATCTAGGAATAAACCTACCTAAGGAGACAAAAGACCTGTATGCAGAAAATTATGACACTGATGAAAGAAATTAAAGATGATACAAATAGATGGAGAGATATACCATGCTCCTGGATTGGAAGAATCAATAATGTGAAAATGACTCTACTACCCAAAGCAATCTACAGATTCAATGCAATCCCTATCAAACTATCACTGGCATTTTTCACAGAACTAGAACAAAAAATTTCAAAATTTGTTTGGAGAAACAAAAGACCCCGAATAGCCAAAGCAATCTTGAGAACGAAATACGGAGCTGGAGGAATCAGGCTCCCTGACTTCAGACTATACTACAAAGCTACAGTAATCAAGACAGTGTGGTACTGGCACTTAAACAGAAAGATAGATCAATGAAACAGGATGGAATGCCCAGAGATAAACCCACACACATGTGGTCACCTTATCTTTGATAAAGGAGGCCGGAATATACAGTGGAGAAAGGACAACCTCTTTAATAAGTGGTGCTGGGAGAACTGGACAGGGATATGTAAAAGCATGAGATTAGATCACTCCCTAACACCATACACAAAAATAAGCTCAAAATGGATTAAAGACCTTAATGTAAGGCCAGAAACTATCAAACTCTTAGAGGAAAACATAGGTAGAACACTCTATGACATAAATCACAGCAAGATGCTTTTTGACCCACCTTCTAGAGAAATGGAAATAAAGACAAAAATAAACAAATGGGACCTAATGAAACTTCAAAGCTTTTGCACAGCAAAGGAAACCATACACAAGACCAAAAGACAACCCTCAGAATGGGAGAAAATATTTGCAAATGAAGCAACTGACAAAGGATTAATCTCCAAAATTTATAAGCAGCTCAGGCAGCTCAATAACAAAAAAACAAAAAACCCAATCCAAAAATGGGCAGAAGACCTAAATAGACATTTCTCCACAGAAGACATACAGACTGCCAACAAACACATGAAAGGATGCTCAACATCTTTACTCATTAGAGAAATGCAAATCAAAACTACAATGAGATATCATCTCACACAAGTCAGAATGGCCATCATCAAAAAATCTAGAAACAATAAATGCTGGAGAGGGTGTGGAACAAAGGGAACACTCTTGCTCTGCTGGTGGGAATGTGAATTGGTACAGCCACTATGGAGAACAGTATGGAGGTTCCTGAAAAATCTACAAATAGAACTACCATATGACCCAGCAATCCCACTACTAGGCATATACCCTGAGAAAAACCATAATTCAAAAAGAGACGTACCAAAATGTTCATAGCAGCCCTATTTACAATAGCCCAGAGATGGAAACAACTGAAGTGTCCATCATCGGTTGAATGGATAAAGAAGATGTGGCATATATATACAATGGAATATTACTCAGCCATAAAAAGAAACGAAATTGAGCTATTTGTAATGAGGTGGATAGACCTAGAGTCTGTCATACAGAGTGAAGTAAGTCAGAAAGAGAAAGACAAATACCGTATGCTAACACATATATATGGAATTTAAGAAGAAAAAAAATGTCATGAAAAACCTAGGGGTAAGACAGGAATAAAGACACAGACCTACTGGAGAATGGACTTGAGGATATGGGGAGGGGGAAGGGTAAGCTGTGACAAAGCGAAAGAAAGGCATGGACATATATACACTACGAAATGTAAGGTAGATAGCTAGTGGGAAGCAGCCGCATAGCACAGGGAGATCAGCTGGTGCTTTGTGACCGCCTGTAGGGGTGGGATAGGGAGGGTGGGAGGGAGACACACGAGGGAGGGGATATGGGAACATATGTATATTGTATAACTGATTAAGAAAAAAAGAAGAGAGGGAAGAACCGTTGTGCAAGAATTTATAGGCAAACTACTTATATTCACATTGTTTTCAAGATCTAAGTCACATGGTCCCTCCTAGACACTCTTCTAGTGTTAAGGAGACAGGGCAGAATGGATTTCAGATGAAAACTGTATACACCCAAAATAACTATTATTATATTTTAATTTATATGTCTATAGACTCTTAATAAGATACTTATACCCATATGATTTAAAAATAAAATTAGGATTATATTATACCTACTGTTTTCTAATATGCTTTTTTCATTAAGTAAGTACGTTGACAATTATGCCATTAAATATTCTGCTATAACATCACTGTTATATGGAACAGATATTCCATCACCCAGATGTGCCAAATTTTATCATCCAACCCCTTTTAGTTGTGTCCAGTATCTCACTAATATAAAAGTAAGATGGATGTAATAATCCATCAATTATATAAAAATATTTCTATGCATCTAGGAAAAATCCTTAGAAGTCAATAGGTAAGAATTTGCTAATTTATATTGTAGAAAGATTGTATGAATTCATTGTTCTATCAGCAATGTATGAGAGTAAAGACATCTGGGACTTAATGATACAAAAATCACCTACCCTTGTCTTCCTTAAAATAATTATCTCCATTACTCTTGAAATGCATCAGCTTGCAGCTCTGCCTGTGAACATTTAATTGTCATTAAAAAATATTTACTTCCTCCTCTGTCACATCCATGGAAAGAATACACTTCACCACCCTTTGAGTTTGGGCTTGGCCGTGTGATCTTCTTTGGCCAACGAGATGTCAGCAGTTTCATGAGCAGTAGCTTGAATTGTTCTTGCCTTATTGTGTGGGCCCTCTTGTCCCTCTGCCATTGCCACAGTAAAGCATCTCCTGAGTAGCCTTTAGTGCAAGGAGGGTGAGACGTAGGCAGACCATGGCCCAGTGGCAGCTCAGAGCCGCCCAGCAAAGTCCAGCCTATATCAGTCATATGCGATTGAAATTAACACCCTAATGCTGTATGCCAATGAAATTTAGTGGTTGTTTATTATGCAGCAGTAGCTGATTGATACAGTGAAAACTGACAATACTAGTGACAAAGGAAAACCTACCCATTGTGAAAAATACAATGTATCTGTGGCAGGCCTGCTCTATCCTTGACTCTTTGCACCATTCTTTTTATCCCTCTGGGTAAGTGACTGTCCCTTAATTTTCAGCAGGTGAATGAGTTAAAGTTGTCATCCTAGTTGTGCCATTTCAGTCTTATATGTTTTTCCATTTTTACTCTCTCTCAGTTCTAAACCTCAGTGCCAGTCCAGTACAAGAGGCTAATAGAGTGTACAACAGTGTTTGGCTTCTAAAAGTCAACCTATAATGAGAAAAGGAAAACAATTATTAACAGAACCAGTCACAGACACCCATCCTTTTACCCTACATCTTATAAGTGTAGTGCAATGAGTTGGTCAGTAAAGCCTAAACCCAGGAAATATGACTGCAATGGACAAGCTATAGTGTCTTAAATGCTTAAAAATACAGCTTTAATAAAAAACAAGGACAACACATAGCCTAATAAATTCTTATGGATAAAACCCATACATTTTATTCTAGAGAGACTGCTCAAGACTCTGACCTTATTTTAGAGACACAATTTTGGTATTTTCTTCACTTTTTTAACTCATAGAACACATGCAAGACCATTCCATGGATAATGTCCTCAAGGCTGCAGCTGCTTTATTCATTCATTTATTGAGAGCTGACTATGTGTCAGGAATCCTGTTAAAGACTAAGGATCCAAAGGTGAATATGCATGTTCCCTGAGCTCAACAAGTTCACAGCCCAGGAGAGGAAGAGAGACATGAAACACAACTCAGCTTCAGAAGTGCCATAACAGAACAGTGGACAAGTTGCTATCTAAAGAGGTACAGCCAAGCCTCAACTTGGAGTTCTGCTCCCACTCAACCAAAGCACGCCATATTCCACATGCCTTGTCGGTATCATTACTTCTGGCCTCTTTTTCCCGGGCCATACATTGTCATCCCCATGTTCCCACTCCCTCATAACCCCCCTACTTTTAAATAAATTATTTCTAACTTCTGTGGCCTTGATGGTAGAAAACTTCTTACCAGGCTCCTTTCCTTACTTTTAGCCCCAAACCTAACTCCTCTTTCCATGAGGTTTACAGAAGTTGAGATCACCACTAAAGTTTGCAGAATGTTTGGAAGATTGCACTGGAGTTTTGTCCCATACAGAGGTGGTTTAAAGAAGAAATAATTTAGAAGTTAGCCGAAGAGCCTATTATTTTATTACCTGTCTGAGACAAGAGTAGATTATTTTTATTATGTTAATCTCAGGCACACTATCAGTGTGGGATCCAGGCTGCCACATTCAGTGGGAAAGAAAGCAATGCATGATCTCTACTCCTTCCTCACCAAGGAGCTCCTGTTCTGCAGCAAAATTGGAGATGATTAATTATTAGCTCTGTTTTTCCTGACAATTATACCAAGACCTTCTGATTAATGACTGAGGAAACTGATTAATGACTTTCTTATTAGTTATTAAGTAGTCAAGGGCCAGTTGGCTGGGTAAAACTCACTTTTTGGTGAATATAAACTGGTTGCTTTCCAAACCTGCCACAAGGGTTCGAAGGTCCCTCATTTGGAGATTCTGATGGGCACAGAGTGGGTCCAGAAACTCTGTATCATTGTTATAAGTCCCTCAGTTGATTTTGATAATCATCCTGATGAGATGAATCACTAAAGTTTTGGGGGATGATATAATTATCGAGACATTTAATCTTCACACTCTTTAAATTTTCTCCTTCTCTAACTTCTAGTCAGGACAGTGACCTTGATTTTTGTTTTCTTAGACCACAGGCATAGTGGAAAATCAAGGCGTATAGACTTCCAAGCTCCAGGACTCAGCAGGATTCCAGGTTCTTGGGTCTGATGAGTTCTGCAGTTAGCGATAGATATTGATTTTTGTCTTCCACACACATTTGTGTAATCAGAAAGGAGGTAATTTCATGATCCCATCCCTTCTCAGGAGGTCCTTCCAGGTTGGACAATTCCAAGGGCACCACTCATAAGTCACTAAATGTGCTGTCTTTTGAGAACTTTAAAAACATCTCTTCATTTTACCTAATGATGATTGCTGTTCCCACTCCCCACCCCTAGGCTGCTAAGAGTTACAATAGGCTTTGCCATCTGAAGCTTGCCTTGCTCTTTCAGGTTATAATATAATACATAATATAACAGGTTACTCTTGTTGAGGGATCTAGATCACTACTCAAAGTAGATCACTACTTTAGATTACTTTGAGTAGTGAACTAGATCTGTGGGGGGGAATTCATCCTTGACTCTACAACTTGTTTTACCAGAAACTTTATGGTCCATTGTGTGTTGGGATACTGACTCACTAAGCTTCCCTCAGTGTAGGATCCATTCCCCTTTAACACAAGGAACCTAGCTCTAAGCTAGATTAGTGTGTCACTTGTAAACACACAGTGTCCTTACTAAGACCCCTGGTATCCTACACTGAAGTTCCATAATTACAAGGGTGACGTATAGAGCCTTGTGTTTCCTTTAGAGAATCATAGGCACATATGTGGGCATGCGTGTGCACTCACACACACACAGAAAAGGTGAAGGGTTGGGGATTGGGTGCTGGGAGGAAACAAGTAAAATAAAAATAGGTACAAGTATTACCTGGTCTGTTCAATATGAAATCTGATCACTAGGCAACATGTGAACAGATGCTGTTTAAAACACAGAAGAAACATGTTCTCAAGAAATTTACCAGATTTGCCAAGATTAGCACATCTGAAATAATAGCAAACTGTATACAGCAGAATATAATTAAGTGTTAAAATATGTGGAAAAGACTATACAATAAAGTGTTTTGGGATTCCATAGCATTGTCTTCCCTCTGTCCATCAAAAAGTAAACCAAAACAAATACCACCACTAAAACAATGAAAACTTGCTGATTGGATTATGACACACACCATCCCTGCTAGAGCTTTTTTTTTTTTTAAACTATCTTCTCTCTATTTTTTTTAACCTAGCATCTAAGCATAACAAATGTAAAAAAAAAAAAAAAACTAAATAGGAAAGTGGGAAAGCTGCCTCCCTATTTTAGAGCTTGACAAAGATGTGTTAGCTTTTACATTTTGAGCTCTGTAGGATGTCAGGCACTTTAGAGCCTGGGTGGCATCTATCTTTATGGTGCTACTTGCACAGACATTCTATTTGGATGTAATCATCCTTTGTTTCATTTATTATTTTTAAGGTCCCCAAGGTTCCCAAAGTTCCTTCTAAAGAGGCAGTATGTCTGCTAGTTTCACGTGTAGATCTGGGCGCTCCACTTCAGAGCAACGTGATGCTGACTGCAGCATGGTCTCCCATGTGATCTTGTGTTCATTTGTTCAGGCTTTGCAATGTGCCACCCGGCAGCTGCAAGCTCATCATTGCCTTTTCTTGGGCTCTCCAGGGACACAGCAGCAGGAGAACACATTTCTTGTGGTTTCATACCACTTGTCATCACCACCAGATGCTCTGAAATGCCTGCTCTTGTGAGGCAGTGGCTGCCTTTGCTGCCCAAGGGAGTCACCTGGAGAAGCTTTAAAACACAACAAGGCCTGAGACCCACCCCAGAGATTCTGATTTAATGGGTCACAGCACAGTGTAGCCTGGGCTCCCTGGATAATTCTAACATACAACCAAGGTTAAGCGGCATGGGAGGTGTAGGGTTCAGACTGTTTGTATTGTGGGAATTAAAATGTAGGTGAGGCTAAAGTAGGAGAACTATAAAATAAATCATATGCCAGAATGTGCACATTCAAATCAGCACTTCTCTCTTGGAATTGTCTTTAGGGCCTACTTCACTTTCTCTTAAACCTCTGCCGTGGGGACCACACCTTGTGCGTGGAAGTTGGTGATGAGCCTTGGCAATAGCCATGTGCCTGGATGGAGGTGCCACTGAATTATTTTTAAATCCAATAATAGGAATGATTATGACATGGTGAGACTGGTTTGTTTCACTACATTCTCCATCGACCTGCTAGAATTATCTTAAAAGTACATAAATTGGATTGCATAATTCCTTTCCTTAGGACCCTTCAGTGGCTTTCCTTTAGAACTAAATCCAAAGTTCTTGTCAAGACTTTCACAGCAATGCAGCTCCTTTCCACCACCCCCAACACACGTCAGCCACGCAGGCCTCCTTTCTGCTCCTTGAACTCACCAAATATATTCCCACCTCAGGCCTTTGAACTTGCTGTTTCCTTGTGTGGAAGGCTCATTTCCTCAAACCTCCAAGCGAGTTCCTTCTTGTTATTCAGGCCTTAGTGCAGATGTCAAATCTTCAGAGAAGCTCTCCTTCTCACCCTGTCTGCTCTAGTCACCCTCCACCATGGTATCAGTTTTATTGTTCTCGTAGCACCTACTGCTATCTGAAATTCATTTGTTTACTGGTACATCTGTTTGTTGTCTATCTCCCCAAACCCCAGAATGTAAGTTCCATGACAGTGGGGTCTGGTTTGTGCTGTCCAATCTCATATCCCTAAGGCCTACAATAGTGAGTAGCTGGTACATATCAGGCACACAGTAATTACTGTTGGAATGAAGGAAGACAGAAAGAAAGGAAGAAGGAAGGAGAATGTATAGGAAGGTAACAAGTAGTTGATAATCTCTTCCCATCCCCAGTTTTCCAGATATGTGCTCATCTGTCTGCTGGTGCAGTTAACCTTGCTCCTCCCGGGAACTGGGAACCAATGGAATCTGTATGCCAATATCTCCATAGTCTTAGTTTGCTCCTTTTTTAGAGCTGGCACCTAACTGTTTTAGTGACATTTTCAGCAGAAGTCTTCATGGGTGGAAGCCAGGATCTCTATGATCATTGGGAGAAGCAGGAACTATCAGCAAATCTTGGTCAAGTTCAAACATCAGACCTGGTATTACTGAAACACCTCAATAGTCCATATAGTTTATTGAGACTTTATATGTCCTACATCTATGCAAGGTTTCTGAAAATAGGAAAAAAAAAGAATCCTGTGTATAGAATATATGCTGCAGGAATACATCACGACAGTTACCATCTATCAAGTGCCTAATATGTGCCAGCTCTGAGCCAGCTTCCTAACATACACTCTGAGGCTTAGAGGACTAGAGAAGGACTTGGAGAAAGAAGAGTCCACACAGTTCTTATCTCACCCAGGCAGTGATTCGAAATCACATTCACAAGGAGGACCAGCAGCTGCTACAGATAAAAGAGGCCCCAAATGAAAGAGTACAAAGGTCACATGTACACAGTGAAGTCTGTAACTTCAGTCCTCTCTCTCTCATATGGACAGTCTTGAAGAACACGAGTTAGCTGCAAGAAACATTATGGACACTCATTTGAGTGGGGGAGCAAGCCATCTACTGGGACTTCTAATGGTGAGGTTCTGTTCCAATATTTTCCAAATAAGACATGGAACAAATTTTCTAATTCAGTAGCCAGAATCCCTGGTGTAATCTGGTGTCTACTTTTCAAATGCTGGTACTTATGAATATTTAGATTTTTTTCATGTCAGTGTGGTTCTACCTGAGAATCTTGAATATCCTACATGCCCAGATGGTTTGCTAGGTCCTTCTGTGATAACATTAAATAATCTTACTGCTTTGCATGAAAAACAGCATGGCATTGCATACCAGGTGGGAACAATGGAATGCCAGGCTCTGTATGTCTGAAGAATCACCTTCTGCCTAAACGTATTTTCCCACCTCCTCAATTTCCCCTCGGGTTCTTTATTCCTGCTGGAAGAGGGGGTGGAGTGGGGGTTGTAGCAATATTTTTTGGTCTATTTGCTGCTTTCTGTTCTTGTCATCTCTGCTTCTCCATATGCTTTTATCAAGGACTGGAGGTGCACACGGGAGAACTAAATGATGTGATTTTAAGTGTCCTGGGAAGGAAAGTCTGCCAAGCACAGATTGCTATCAGCCCTGTTAATCATGGGGGCCTGTATTACACCATTGGTTAGTGTTCCTTTGGGGTTCTCTTGTGACTTAACTTACCATGTAACCCAAAACCTGCACATGGAGGAAATGGGAGTGTCGAGGGAGAAAAGAAAGTAAGGTGGGATTGTTGGTAAATGAGATGTTGCCCTTGGGAGAGGTATGGTAGAACAATCAAAGAAAACTAAGACTCTAAGATAGGAGACAAGGATCCAGAAAGGGAAAAGAGAAAGTTGCTAAGCATCAGTTCCTGGGACTATACCAAGTCCTCACATATGGACTGTCTTTTCTCCTTGGGGAAGCTTCTCTTTATCAACCCACCATTGACTGTTCTTATTCAGTGCTCTGTTCTTGATCCTATTCTCATCTCCCTCTAAATGCTTTCCCAAGGTAATCTTATCCATACCTGTGTCTTCCATTATTACTTGCATGTTGATGACTCTTAAAACTCAATCCCCAGTTCAGATGCTCATTCCTGAACATCTCCTCCTAGATGTCCCAGAGCCACTTCAAATCCAACAGGTACAAATGCAAATTCTATTTCTCTCCCTTGCTCCTGCCCTCTACCTGTACCTCCCAAGCAAACCTGTTTCTTTTGTCTTACTTTCCACCTCTATGAAAGCACCAACATATAACCAGGAGGCCACACCTAAGCGGATGTCACTCTCATTGAGTCCTAGAGATGTTACCTTTTCATGTCTTCCTCCATGTCACCAATCTTATTGCCACTACCTAAGGTGAGCCCTTCCCATTTCTTACCTGGAATCCTGGTAATCTCACCTTTGTTTCCACCTCTCCAATCCATGATAATGTTTTCTTATGACCTCATGCTTTGCACAGGCTCTCACCCACTGAAATAAGCATCATTTTACCAACTATCGTTTATTGAGATTTTACTATTTTCCATAAATTGTCTTCAATCCTCATAATAATCCTGCAAAGTACCTGTTGTTATTCAGGCAGTAAACAATACATCTTATATTTGCATCCCGGGGTTGCTAATTCCAAAGCTTAGCTCTTTTACTGTTATTCTTCCAGCATTTTCTCCACACCCTCAACCATTCACTCTGCCTCCTATTTTTCATCAATTCCTTCTCATTTTCAGTATTTTAGTTGGGAGTCAGCTTCTCCAAGCCACCCTTTTTGAATACACATTCAACATGTCACAATCTATTTTATGTGCCACTTTTAGACTTTCATTCCATTCCCTGTTACCCTCCAAGACTGTGAATACCATGAAGTTAGAGACTGTCCATATATGTCATTTTTTTTTAATCCTCTCTATCCATATCTGCCTTCTTCTGAAAGGGATTTAAGACAATCAGGGTAAATATTGAGTCATTTATCTTTTTTTTAAATTTATTTTATTTTTTTAAACATCTTTATTGGAGTGTAACTGCTTTACAGTGGTGTGTTACTTTCTGCTTTATACCAAAGTGAATCAGTTGTACATATACATATGTCCCCATATCTATTCCCTCTTGCATCTCCCTTCCTCCCACCCTCCCTATCCCACCTCTTTAGGTAGTCACACAGCCCCAAGCTGATCTCCCTGTGCTATGTGGTTGCTTCCCACTAGCTATCTATTTTACGTTTGGTAGTGTATATATGTCCATGTCACTCTCTCACTTTGTCACAGCTTATGCTTCCCCCTCCCCATATCCTCAAGTCCATTCTCTAGGTAGGTATGCATCTTTATTCCCATCTTGCCCCTAGGTTCTTCACGACCATTTTTTTATTTTTATTTTTTAGATTCTATATTTCCACCACTAGAACAGCTCCTGATACATAAAACGTGTCAGGTAAAGTTTTATGAATGAATGAACAATATCAATAAAACTCTGTGAAGTAACAGTCAGGATTAGTAAAAGCTTCATTTCAGTGAAGAGAAAAATGAACCTTGGGCAGGTTGGATGGGTCTGCTCAAGAACTCTCCCCACTTAGTGACAAAATCAGGACCTGAATATTTGTCTCCTAGTCTGGTAGGAGTAGGGGACAAACTAACACCACAACTTTTATGGTTTTTGTTGCTTTTACACCTTTGCTTCATTTCTCTTCAGTGATCCTCTTCTCTTTTTTTCTGCCTCATTTTCTATCAAGTCACTCTCTGAAAAGAGGCCTTGGGTTACTCTTATACCTTTTCCATACCTCAATGCACACAAACATGAATAAATTTATGTTTTCCTCCATCTCTACTTTCATTTGGCAGTTTTCCCACCTCTTTATCTCCATCTAGAAATGGGGTTCTTTTCCAATAAGGCAATAATGTAAGTCTAGCTTTTCAATTCTTCCAACTAAACATCTTTGCCCATTTAAGTACCTTACATCTTACCTCTTCATGACAGACCACATGGATTTCCATTCAATCAACAGCAGAGACCATCAGCTCTTTAAGAAGTGCTATTGATCTCAATTACAAATTGACTGACATTCAACTCCTGTCAAAAGCTTGATGGAAGCAGAGATATTTGACAATGTCCAAGAGATTGATGAAATATTAGCTCTTTCTTATTTTCCAAAATTCCTCCCTTTATCCAATCAAGCAAGGGGAAATCAAGCAAGAAGAACCTCTCAGGTTCTTCTTCTATTCATAAGGATAATCATAATACCTACCTTATATGGTTATTGTGAAGGTTCAATGAGTTAACCCACATAAATGCTTGCAATGCCTCAAATAGATTTACATTTGTGAAACCAGTTCTCTTTGCTCTAGGCTTTCATAAAGAATTGAAAGCTGTATTTGAAAAATTCTGAATTTTGTAAAATGGAAACTGCCAATGAGAACATTGTTACTCAAATTTCCTTTTGTTAAGAATGGTAGGGAAAAATCTTTCACATCTCAAAACAGAAAAGAGTTTGTCTTTCCTATGAAATCTGATGTTTCCTTCTAGCAAGTAAGATATACTTGAACAGAACTCATCGTTTTTCCATCTCTGCTTTAGAAACTAAGAGATATAGAGCTGGGTTTTATGTTCAGACAGAACTTTCTTACTATTATCTTTCCTCTTTCTGTTATTTGCCTTTTATCTTTTCATTTTTAATGATATTAATCTAATTATAATCTGTCTCAAATAGCTTTTTGAAATCCTACAGAATCAATTTCTAAATAAACAAATAAATGAATGTATTAGTCACAGAAAAAACATCTTATCAGCCTTTAACCACACATCAATGTTTACATTAACAGTGATGGAACTGCATTTAGAGAAAGGTGAACTGTGGTAGGGAGAATTCTAAGATGATCCCTAAAATACAACCCCCACTCCATAGATATACTTGCTCTGTATAATTTCCCCCCCTTGAGTAAGTGGAATGTGTGAAAATACTGGGATTTCTCTCTCCATGATCAGGTTTGTAATCAGTTGGCTCTTACTTAATCAAAAGGGGAGTTAACCTGGGCAGGCCTGACTTGAATAGGTGAAACCTTTAAAATAAAGGGAAGTGTCAGTGTCCTGCTAACCTCAGGGAAGAAAGCAAACAGCATATTGCAAACTTCTTATCACAGGGCCCATGTGGCTGGGACATGAGAGTGATCTCTTTTTTTTTTTTTTTTTCTTTCTTCTTTTTTTCTGCACCACATAGCATGGGGAACTTCCCTGACCAGGGATCAAACCCACACCCCCTGCAGTGGAAGCATGGAGTCTTAACCATTGGACCACCAGGGAAGTCCAAGAGGGATCTCTAGTTACTGAAAGCGACCCCTGGCTGACAGCCATCAAAAAAGGGGGGACTTTAGTCCTAAAACTACAAGGAAATTGATTCTGCCAGAAACCTGGCTGCATTTGGAAAAAGACTTTGAGCTCCAGGTGGGTATTTAGCCAATTTGACAACCTGATTTCAGCCATGTGAGACCCTGAACAAAGAATCTATTTATGCTGTGCCTGGACTTCTGACATACAGATATTGTAAGATAATAAATAGGTATTGTTTTAAGTCACTAAGTCTGTAGTAATTTGTTATGCAGACAAAGAAAACTAATTCATGTTTCTAATAAACTAAAATTAAAATTCTAAACAATTTTGAAAGTATAAACACATGGTATTATCAATTCATTGTTGAGGCACCCTCAATTCTATTTCCCATGGGAGGCTAATAGGTAATATCTGGGGCGGGGAGGGGGCTGTATCACATTTTCTAACTTGTTGTAAGTTATATACTTGTATACACACACACACAAACACACACACACACTCTGCTGTAGTTATGCAGCACCACTTCCACTGTAATGTCTGTTAGAAGTGGTCATTATTTTGGCCTATAGATTCAAGGGGAAGAAAATTAGATTTCATCTTTTGGATGGGAGGGGTATCAAATAATTTTCAGACATGTTTTAAACACTTCACATCTCCTACCACCACTTATTTGGAATGGGACCATGTTCTTTGTAAATTCTATGTAATGTTATCACGTGCAGCTTTGTGTAACTACCTTTACAATTGAGATAGAGAACTATATGATCACCACGGGGCTCTATGGTTCTTTATAGCCACACTACCCTCTCCCTCCTAATCCCTGACCTCTGGCAACACTAACCTCTCTTTTACCTCTATAATTATGTTATTTCAAGGATATTAAATAAATTGAATCATGTAGTATATAACCTTTTGAGCATTTCTTTTTTCATTTAGCATTATTTCCTAGAAGTCCATCCAAGTTCTATGTATCAATAGTTCATTCTTTTTTGTTGTTGAATGATATTCCAAGATATGGGTTTACCACAATTATTTTAACCACTTATCCACCGAAGGCCATTTAGGTTGCTTCTGAGTTTTAGTTATTATGAATAGAGCTGTTAAAAACATTCATTTACAGGTTTTTTTTTTTTATGAACATAAGTTTTCTTTTCACTGGGATAAATGCCTAAGAGGCACTTGTTCACAAACTATTTTCCAGAGTGGCTGTACCATTTTGTACTCCCACCAGCAATGTATGAGGGATCCACTTTTTGTACATGTTTGCCAGCACTTGGTGTTATAATTATTTTTTATCTTATCTGTTATGACACTTTTGTAGTGATATCTCATGGTTTTAATTTGCATTTCCTAATAGCTAATGATGTTGAATATCTTAGTGTGATTATTTGTCTTCGGCATATTCTCTTCATTAAGATGTCTGTTCCTGTCTTTCTTCATTTTCTAATTGTTTTGGGTTGTTTTTTTTTTTTTGCCATTAAGTTTTACAGTTCTTGATATATTCTAGACACAAGTTCTTTGTCAGATATGTGATTTGAAAATATTTTCTCCCAGTCTATAGCTCATCTTTTCTTTCTCATAACTGGATATATTGCAGAGCAAAAATTTTTAATTTTGGTGAGGTACAATTTGATGATTTTTCCTTTAAAAACTGTGTATTTGATGTCAAGTCTAAGAACTCTTAACCAAGTCCTATACCTTGAAGATTTTCTATGTTTTTTTTTCTAAAAAATTTGTAGTTTATCGTTTTAAAACTATAGTCAATACTTGTTTCATGACTTAAGACATAAATTATTTTGATAAATGTTTCATAACCACTTGAGAGGACTGTTATTATACTCAGCTGAGCTCTTCAGATCTTTTATATCCTTATTGATTTTTTTGTCTGCTTTTTCTATCAATAACTGAGAGAAGTGTGGTAAAACCTACAAAAATGACTGTGTATTTTTCTATTTCTTATTTTACTCTGTCAATTTTGCTTTGTAAATTTTGAAACTATGTCATCAGAAAAGTACAAATTTACTGATACTATATATTGCTAATGACTTGATCTGTTAATCATTATGAAATATACTACTTTATTTCTCATAATACTTCTTACTTAAAGTCTATTTTTGTTGTTATTAATATACTTCCATCAACTTAGATGAGTGTTTGCATGGTGTATCGTTTTACTTTTATTATCAACTTTTTTGTGTCCTTAGGTTTAAGGTGTATAACTTATAAAGTAGCATATGGTTGTATTTTTTAATGTCAGTCTAACAATAGTCTTTTAATTAAAGTGTGTAGTTTTCTACATTTAATATAATTCCTTGTATAATTGGGTTTAAGTCTACCACCCTGCTATTTGTTTTTTTTTGTTTGCCTCATTTATTTTCCTTCTTATAATTCTTTCTTTGGCATTTTATGGACTAATCAAATATTTGTATTATTGTATACTTTTCTTTTATTAACTCCTTAGTAACTACTTCTTTTAATAGTTATTCTGTTTTACTTTTTACTATCTACCTTAAATTAACACTTTAATCATTTCCTGAGCAATCCAATAATCTTGCAACAATTTAACTCCATTTGTCCTGTTTTTTATTACAAAGTTATAAATATGATATTTTGTTGTAAACAATCAATATTACTTTATAATTACCACATAATTACCCTTTCTAGTGCCTTTAATTCTTTCCTGCAGCTCTGAGCTTCCATATGTTTCATTTTTCTTCAACCTGGAGAATTTCCCTTGGTATTTCTTGTAATGTGGATATTCAAAGATTTCTTTCAGCTCTTGTTCATCTGAAAATATCTTGATTTTTTTCATTTTTAAAGATTTTTCTTTACTAGATATAGAATTGTCTTTTGCATTCCATGGTTTCTGTTTCATAGTCAAAATAAATCTTATTGTTGCTGCTTTGAGGACTAATGTCTTTTTTTCTCTTAAAACTTTGTCTCTTTGCTTTGAATTTAGCAGCATGACTACTATATGCTTAGGTATGGTTCTTTTTGCATTTACAATTGAACATTGAACAACATGAGGGTTAATCTTCAAATAACTTATAGTCAGCCCTCTGTGTCCACGGTTCCTCCACATCCACAGATTCAACCAACCATGAATTGTGTAGTACTGTAGTGTTTGCTATCGAAAAATATCGGCATATAAGTGGATCCATGCAGTTCAAACCCTCATTGTTCAAGGATCAACTGCGTTTAGCTTGAAATTCCCTGAGATTCTTAAATTTGTGGGTTGAAGTTTTTCATTAATTGTTGGGGAAAAAAATCATCATTATCTATGCAAATATTGCTCTCCCACCAACTCTTAATTTTCTTTCCTCTCTTTCTGGGACTTCATTTGCTTATATGTTGGATTTTTTTCCCATGTCGTCTCATGTATCTCTTATATTCTTTATTCCCATTCTTTTCCTTCTCTGTGCTTCAGTTTGGATTGACCTGTCTTTAAGTTCACTTATTGTATATTCTGCTTATAAACCTATCAAATGAGTCTTAATTTCAGATATTATATTTTGCAATTCTAAAACATCCATTTGTCCCATTTTATAGATTTTCATTCTTTGTTGAAACTCTTCATCTTTTCATCAAATTTGTCCATATTTTCTTCTAATTTCTTTAAGAAATTGGATATAATTAGGCTGAAATCCTTATCTACTAACTTTGTTATCAGAAATAGCCATGAGTCTGTTTCTAATTTTTTTCCTCATGAATATTAATTACACTTTCCTGTTTTGTCCTATGTCTACTAAACTTTATGTTGTATTTCATATATAAAGAAACTGTAGAGGTGTCAGATGGCATTTTTCCACTGGGATAGTTGCTCCTTTCCCCCATTATGGAGTAGAGGCTAGAGGCTGATTTCCTCAGTCTAATCAGTGATTGAGTTGTGATAAGCCTTGTTTGCAGGTTGAAAAAGATTGCCTCTAACTCTGGTTCTTCCCTGTTCTACCAAATGTGTCCCTCTTTTTTGGGTGTTGCAGGTGGGGGATTGAGAAACTGGCAATTCTCTAGATGTGAAAGCAGTGGGAGAGATGACTCTGTCCTTCAGAAGGTTTGATCTATGTCCTTTGACTCCCTGCCCAATGCCACTACCAACTTCAGCAAAATTCTTGAGGAGAAGACAGCAGTATGTTTGAAGAAGGAATCGTTCCTTAAGTGAAACTTTGTTTCCTAAAGACTGTGAGACTGCAGGAGATTTGAATATGCCTTCCTTACAGATCCTGAAAACATTCCAAATAGGCCCAAAACTTAGTTAACATACTCTGGATAAACAAGTTGGGTACTTATGGTTCCTGAAGCTTCCAAATCCATGACTACTAAAAGGGTTTACTGATTTATTTTCCTTCTAGTAGATTTCCTTTTCATGGACTAAAGCTGATCCTCAGCTGATACCCAGAGTCAGCAAATCTACTAATGGAAGGAAATGGCTGATGAAGGACTGTTCACATTAAAAGGACTCTTCTCTCTTAGGAATTTTAGTTTATTGAATATTTTTTGTTGCTATTGCTCTTGAATGTCTTTAAAAATACCTTTTCTTTTTCAAATAGTCTGGATCGTCTTTTATTTCTTGCATAGAAATGGTGATATGCCATAATCTACATTTTATTCACATGCGAAAATCCTATATACTTCTTTTTAAAACATTTTTCTTCAACTAATACTGAACATGCTATTCAACATCAGGTACTTTAAAGAATATACTATAGTATCCCTATCATATATGCAAGATTTATCTTATCAATATTTTCCTAATGACATTTATGTTGTTTAATATTTTTTACTACTAAAAATAATGTTTCACTATATAGCCTAGCATGTAAGTTTGTACTCATTTTTGGTTACTTCCTAGTGATAAAGCTTCTAAGACATAAAGTGTGGGGTTTCAGGTGGGAAAAAATAAAGTTTTTGATGTATATGTATTAATTCATCAAACGTATAATAAGTGCCTACTATGTGCCAGATATTCTTCTGGACAGTTGATATACACATGATCAAAACAGAAAATAATTCCTGCCTTGATGGAGTTTACATTCTGGTGACAGAGAAAGTAAATACATAAACATACCTACAATAAATTAAACAGTATATTAGAAGGTGTTAAGTGCTAAGGAGAAAAGAACTAGAACATGGTAAGTGTAAAGAGAAGTGCTTGTGGGATGGAGGAAAGTTGCAGTTTCAATGCATAAGAAATCTGCTGCCATCCTTCTCTCTGTTCCTTTTTATATAACATGTTTTTTTGGGAGGAGGGGGCTTTTTGTTTGTTTGCTTGCTTCATGTGTGTTTCTCTTTAATCACTGGTTGTCGGTAATTTGATGATGATGTATCTTAATAAAGTTTTCTTCACATTTATTGTGCTTGGGTTTTGTTCAGATTTTAATCTAAGTATTTATGATTTTTATCAAAGAGTTTTTTTAGCCATTACTTTCTCAAATATTTATTTCTTCCCTCTGCTTTCTCTCCTTCAGAGGTTCCAGTTGCACTTCATTAGGCCACTTGAAGTTGTCTCACAGCTCACTGAGTGTTTGCTACTTTTTTTTTCCAGTGTCTTTCCTGTCTGTGTTTCAGTTTGCCTAGTTTATATTGCTATGTCCGTAAGTTTCCCAGTCTTTTCCTCTGTGAGGCAAAATCTAGTGTTAATCTATCTGAGTGTATTTTTCAGTGAAGACATTATATTTTTGAATTCTAGAGGTTCAATTTGGGTATTTTTTATGTCTTCCATATCTCAAATTAACATGCTTAATCTTCCTTCCAGCTTTGTGAACATATGTAGCACAGTTCTAATAAGTGTTTTGATGTCCTTGCATACTAATTATGTCATCTTTGTCATTTCTGGTTGGTTTCAATTTACTGATCTTCTCACTTTGATTTACATTTTTCTGCTTCTTTTCATGGCTAAGTAATTTTTTATTTGATGCTAGACATTATGCATTTTAGATATTGGATACTCTTTGTTCTTATAAATGTCCTTGTTGTAGTTCCATGATGCAGTTAATTTTCCCTGAAACAGTTCAATCCTTTCTGGTAATGATTTTAAATGTGGAGCAGAGCTCATTTAAGCTAGGGTTAATTTTCCTCTCCCACTGATGCAAAATCTTTTTCGCTTACTCTGTATGTGATGGTTAATTATATGTGTCAACTTGATTAGGGATATCCAGGTAGCTGGTAAAACATGATTTCTGGGTGTGTCTGTGAGGATGTTTCTGAAAGAGATTAGCATTTGAATTGGTAGACTGAATAAAGAAGATCACTCTCACCAATGTGAGTGGGTATCACCATGTTCCATTGAGGACATGAATAAAACAAAAAGGTAGAAGAAGGGCAAATTTGCTCTTTTTGCTTGAGCTGGTACATCCATCTTCTCCCATGCTAGGACATCAGTGTTCCTGGTTCTTGGGCCTTCAGACTTGGACCACGACTTACACTATTTGCCCTCTAATTCTCCAGTCTTTGGACTTAGACTGAATTATACCACTGGCTTTCTTGATTCCCCAGCTTGCAGATTGCAGATCTTGGGACTTCTCAGATTCCATAATTGTGTAAGCCAATTCCTATAATAAATTATTTTGGGTGTTTTATTCTCAAGTCTTGGGTAGTCTCTTTGCACACATGTGCCGATAAGTACTCAGCTGAAGATTCAAAGAAGATTCTCTATAGATCTCTGGAGTTCTCTCTCTGTGAAGCTCTCTTCACTTCAATATGATGTTTTGTGAAGTCTAGCCTCTATTTCCCAACTTCCCAGCTCTGTCTTTTCAACTCAGAGAGCTTGCTGGAATCTTAGTTTTCTGCTCCCTGTGCTACTGCATGTGAATTCTCTCCAGGCAGTAAGTTGGTGTAATCATAGGGCTCACTTATTTGATTCCCTAACTCTCAGAGATCATTATACTTTGTTTCTTTATGTCCAATATCTTGAAAACTGTCTTTTCATATTTTTTCCCAGTTTTAAAATTATTTCTTTTGGTAGGGTAAGCTTAGTCCCTGTTTCTCTATCTTGGTTGATGGTGGGAGTCTTGTCAAACAATTTTATTTAAGAAAATATTTACATACATTGTCTTTTTATATTCAATTCCACTACAGACAAGTGATTCTTCCTTTCTACATTCTAATAATTATAACTAGCATAAAAATGTACTTAGCAATTAATGTTACACAGGGCTCCTCCCAAGTCACTTAAAATCTAATTTCATTTAGTCTAATTGGTTCCCAAAAAAGAGTAAACATTCTTCAATGAACAGTTTTCTCCAGGAAATCTGCTTCTTAAGGATTCATAGGATCATAGCATTTTATTACTAGAAGGTTCATTTGAATTTGTTTTTGGCCAGTCTTATTTTATGATGATGATACTGAGGCCAATACTGCAGAGATGCTTTGACAAAAAACATCAGTAGCAGGCATCTGGCCAAAGTAAATGATAGGTATATTGTACTAGCAGGCCCAGTTTATGATTGGGTTATATTTAATTTTTAATTTAAGTGGTTGTGAGGCAGGATATATTTTCCATAGAAACAATGCAGTGAATTTGAGTCTATATTGTTAACATTGTATTATGAACACAGACAGGCACACTTTAGGTTAAACAGGTTTTTGTAAACGGATATTTGAATCAGTCACTGATGCTACTAGAGAAAAATGCATTTGGGTTCTAAATCAGAATACAAAGCCATCATCTGTCCTTTCTGGTTCCTGTAAGCTCTGTCAGTGGTTTTAGTTGATAGAAGTGCCATTCAAGCATTTTATTTTTAACAGCAAATTGTTAACTCGCTCTATTTCTTAATCAACATTAAAAAACTCTACCTTGAGTGAAAAAAAAAGACATTTTCTTGAGAAGACACAGGGTGCTTGGATTTAGACTGAGTAGGTCTTTCTCAGAGAAATTTATCTACATTTCTCTTTGGTATTCAATGTTTATATGTTGGAGACATCCTTTATCTGTCAGGATGAATTTACCCCTAGACTCTCTGGCTTGCATTTTCTTTGTGCTTAGTTCTATATCAAGTGTTATAGGGAATGAAATGAAGAAAACAAAATAACCTCATCAAACAGTTATAATTCTAGGAATTTATTCTAATGAGAGTATTAGAAAAATATGAAAAGACATCTGTATAAAGTTGTTTATCTCAGCATTGTTTCTAATAACAAAGTTAGAAGCAATTGAATGCCCATCAATGGGAGACTGGCTAAATAAATCATTGCCTATCCATACAATTGTAAACTTCACAGTTATTATAAATGATGATATAATGCTATATTTATCAATATGAAAAGATATCCATAATAATTACTAAATGAAGATTCAAACAAAATAAAAAGAAGGTTAAAAACAGCTTTTATTATGTGAACCAATTTATTTAAAATTTTATATAGGCGTACATATGTATGCGTGTGTGTAAAGGGTGAGTTGTCTATAAACATATTAAAATGTTAGTATGGTTATTTATCTGGTTGATGAGACATTGTTTGAATTTAATCCCTTCTTCATATTTTATTTTATTTATAAGTTTTACTACAAATTGTACAATAAGACATTTCATTTCGAAAATAAATTAAGACAATCCATGCCCTGTGAGAATTCAGTGTAGAGTCAAAAACAATCAGCAAAGAATATGACAATGTACAAATAAATATATCTTATCAGACATAGAGCAGTAGGAGCTGAGGAAAGAGGAAATATATGTGAGTTTTACGGAGGAGCTAGGACGGGACCTGGGCTTTGGGAGAAAACACAGAGATTGGGTAGGAAGAAAGGGAAAGGAGAGCCTTTCAGGTAGAGTGCACAGTATGAGTAAGAAAGGAAGGTCTGGTTTGGTGAGCTGGCAATAGGTAGTGGTAGAAACACAATTGTATAGGAAATTTAGATTCAAAGTAGTTTCTAAAATTTGAGAAAAACATAGCAAATACACTTGATCTTCTTATCTATTTTTGGTTATTTTTTAAATTGAAGTATACTTGATTTACAATATTATATTAGTTCAACATAGTGATTCAATATTTTAATAGATTTTATAGATTATACTCCATTTAAAGTTATTACAAAACAATGGCTATATTTCCCTCTGCTGTACAATATATCTTTGTTGCCTATCTATTTTATACACAGTAGTTGGTATCTCTTAATCTATATTCCTATGTTTCCCTCCCCAATTCCCTCTCCCCACTGTTAACCAATAGCTTGCTCTCTTCATCTGAGTCTGTTTCTGTTTTGTTACATGCATTTAATTGTTTTATTTTTTAGCTTCCACATATGTCATAACATAGGATATTTGTTTTCCTCTCTCTGACTTATTTCACTAAGCATAATACTCTCTAGGTCCATCCATGATACTCTCTAGGTCCATCCAATATGGCTGAGTAATATTCCATTGTGTGTGCTTTTGTGTGTGTGTGTGTATAGATATATATCACATCTTCTTTATCCACTCATCTGTTGATGGACACTTAGGTTTCTTCCATATCTTAGCTATTGCAAATAAAGCTGCTATGAACATTGGGGTTCATGTATCTTTTCAAATTAGTGTCTTTATTTTCTTGGAATATATACCCAGGAGTGGAATTTCTGGGTCATATTGTAGTTCTATTTTTAGTTTTTTGAGGAACCCCCATCCTGTTTTCCACAGTGTCTGCACCAATTTACATTCCCACCAACACCCTCACCAACATTTGTTATTTGTGTTCTTTTTGATGATAGGTGTGAGGTGATACCTCATTGTGATTTTGATTTGCACTTCTCTGATGATTAGTGACGTTGAGCATCTTTTCATGCACCCGTTGGTCATATGCATGTCCTCTTTGGAAAAATGTCTATTCACATGTTCTGCCCATTTTTAAATTGGGTTGTTTACTTTTTTGATATTGAGTTGTATGAGCTGTTTTGTTTTTTTTTTCCCACTGTATTGACATTTGCATTGATGATACAAAATTAAAGGTGGATAAAAGCACTGGTGGCTTAGCATGAATCAAGGCAGTGACACAAAATTTTAGAGATATTTTTTCACTGCCACAAATTCACATTAAAAAATCTGTTTTACTGAAGAATGTTCTCAATGAAGCAGTATAAAGTATTAATTTTATTAAATCTTGAACTTTGAGTGCCATTATTTTTAATATTCTGGGTGATGAAAGGGGATGTATACATAAAGCACTCTGCTATGTATTGAAGTACAGTGCTCATTTTGAGAAAAAGCACTTGTGCAATTGTTTGAGTTGTGACCTAACTAGATTGTGTGTGTGTGTGTGTGTGTGTGTGTGTAACAACATATTTGTTCTTGAAAGTGTGACTGCCAGGCAAATTATGGTTATTTAGACTTGGTTATTTGACAGATATTTTTTCAAAAATGAACAAAGTAAGTCTTTAAGTCTTTCCCTTCAAGGAAGACAACTGACAAATAATTTTGTTTGTTGCCAGTGACAAAATGTCAGCTTTTACATGAAAATTAAAATTGTAGAAAACTTTCATCTGCTACTGTGAGTTTAGCTGCTTCTTTATACTTAAAAACTTTTCTGAAAGGATGAGGGGAGACATTTAAAAAGTAATTTTTTGGATAGTGAATAATAAAATGTAGTCAACATTTGGAAAAGTGGCATAACTCAGCGTACAGACATTTTCCAAATGACCAATACATGATGCTACAAAATCATGTGTGTGCAAAAGATCCATTCATTGTGCAAGACAAACTAATAGCTTTTAATGGAATAGAGTAGGATAAGTTCAATGATATGTTTCAGATTCCACATTGCAATTAACCTGTAAGACACCATTACTTGTTGAGTTTTGGTATAGTATCAAAGAAGACCTATCCACAGTTCTCCGAAAAAAGTATTAATTACTCCATTTTCCAACTACACATTTGTGTAAGACAGTTTTTCTTCATATCTTTCAACTAGAACAGTATATCCTAAAAATTGAATATAGAAGCAGACTAAAGGATCTGGATGTCTTCTTCTTTTAAGTCAGAGAGTAAAAATATTTGCAAAATGAAACATAAGATCACTTTTCTCAATAATTATTTTGTTAGGGATAATATAGCTATTTTTTATAAAAATGTTAACATGTAATGGATTTAATTATTATTATTTTAAGTGAATAAATAAATATTTTTAAAAGACCAGTTTTAGCTTCTAACATAGTAAATATCAATAGGTGTAATCCACATAAACATACTTTCTTTAGGGTGCTCCATAATTAAGACTGAAACGGGCCCTGAAACCTCAAAGTTTGTGAATTGCTTGCCTAGGTCATTCTGTGCTTCTTGACTCTTAATTTTCCCTGTGACCTATGGCTCCTATCCAGGATTGAGTCTATGCTGCTTACTGGACGAACTCCAGGCATCCATTTGGTGGTCTTGATCCAGTGACATTCTCAAACATTCCTGAGGTACCACCTCTAACCCCCTCACTTTCCTGACTTCCACTCGCTAATAGGTGTTTGCCTTTCTTCCTTTTTTTCTTTCTCCTTTCTTTCTTTCATTCATTCATTCATTCTTTCTTTCTTTCTTTCTTTCTTTCTTTCTTTCTTCTTTCTTTCTTTCTTTCTTCTTTCTTTCTCTCTTTCTTTCTTTCTTTCTTTCTTCTTTCTTTCTTTCTTCTTTCGAGTTTCAGTTTTTAATTTGTATAAAACTTAATTGTCTGACATGTAGGTTGAATGGGGACCAACATAAATTGTAAGTGTGAAACCCATAGGCTTACACAGCAAGAAAAAAGAATAATGCTTCCAACATTCATAACTGACAATGAAGAAGTACTTTACATAATACAGGTATTATGTATTCTATTCTGAATAGCACAAATAATTTTACTTGAATCTTCTGTTGAAAACCATAGTGTTATGTAAAAAAGTATCAGCATTAAATTATAAAATATTTGTAATTCACCCTTCCCCTATGTTCTAAGAAAAATGGGATCTAAAGAAGATACAATTGTTTCATGGGTAACAGTGGCAATACAGGCTACTTAATTCAGTGCACATTTTTTTTGTAGTCAACTAAGGAAAACCAAAAATCTGAAAAAGAGAGGGAATAAAGATATTTGTCTTTTTATGATACTGTTGGTGCCTCTTTCTTTTTTTTTCTTTTTTTAAATTTTATTTTTTATTGGAGTATAATTAATTTAAAATGTTGTGTTACTTTCAGGTGTACAACAAAGTGAATCAGTTATACATATACATATATCCACTCTTTTTTAGATTCTTTTCCCATATAGTTCATTACAGAGAATTCAGTAGAATTCCCTGTGGTATACAGTAGGTCTTTATTAGTTATCTATTATATATAAAGTGGCATGTATATGTCAATCCCGATCTCCCAATTTATCTGTCTCCCCCTTTCTCCCCTGGTAACCATAAATTTGATTTCCACATCTGTGAATCTATTTCTGTTTTGTAAATAAGTTCATTTGTACCATTTTTTAGATTCCACATATAAGCGATATCATATGATATTTGTCTTTCTCTGTCTGACTTACTTCACTCAGTATAACAATCCCTAGGTCCATCCAAGTTGCTGCAAATGGCATTATTCTTCTTAATGGCTGAGTAATATTCCATTGTATATATGTACCACATCTTCCTTATCCATTCCACTATCAGTGGACATTTACGTTGCTTCTATGTCTTTGCTATTGTAAATAGTGTTGCTATGAACACTGGGGTGCATGTATCTTTTTGAGTTATGGTTTTCTCTGGATATATGCCCAGGAGTGCAATTGATGGATCATATGGTAGCTCTATTTTTAGTTTTTTTAAGGAATCTCCATACTGTTCTCCATAGTGGCTCTATCAATTTACATTCCCACCAAATATTTATTATAATCATCATTACCAACATGAATTTTAAAGAAATTAGTAGCCATTAGACAACCATCATGTGTGTCAATTTTGGGGAGACGTTACCCTGTGTCTTGTTAATGTCCAAAGGGCTTGAGGGGATCAGATTGCAGGCAGAGCAGGAGCTTTTTTTATTAATTTCAAAGATTAAATTGAAAGAACAGTATAATTGAAGGAAAATTTTCCTCAGATCAATAGAATAAAGTTAACAAATAGTAGAATGAATGGCCTGGCCTTACATACCTGCTCCATGCTCTGAAATACCTCATTAAAATTATTTTTCTTCCTGTTTCTTTAGTATTTTCAAATGAAAGTCAACCATGTGAACCTGGATTTCAAAAAGGAAGAAGCGAGTTCTCGTGTTTTAGCTTACAATTCACTTTCCATTTGAAATGCTTTTTTCTCTGTCTGGAATTACATTACAAATATCACAGAGATTTTGCTCATTTTAAGCAACAAGCCCAGGTATTTAGCCTTTGTTCATAGAGAGAACTGATTGCTGCTCAGTTCATGTGCTCAAATGGAAACAGGCATTGAGGTAATTATGACCACTTCTGAGCCATATTCACAGCCAAGTTCAGGCATCCATTTGCTGTGGGCCTGTGGACACCCAGAGTAACATAAACCAAAAAGAACAACAAATGTAAAGTGGGGGGTGCTACTTAGTGGGGAAAGATGCTGGCAGGAAAGCAGGTAGAGCTGTTGCTGACCCAGGTCCTTGGACTCTTTAATCAGTAGAAATTGATAAGAGGCCAGACGAGGAATTCAGGCAAGGCTTTATTGGCACTTGTTCCGCACAGAGTGAAAACAAGTAACAGTTTCCCTTGCTCGCTTCCTGAGGGGGGTGAGCAGGTGTCTTACATGGGGTGAGGGTAGGAGCAGACCCATGGGTCCAGCCAGAGGGGAGGCTGAGGTGGTCAGCCCACCCCCTTGGTGGTGTCATGTGCAGGGATCATGTGCAGTACCCTGCTTTTGCTCCCAACACCTCAGAAGCGGCAGTTGGGTTTTGGTCTTTTGTATCTTGTCATTAATTTGCCCCAACTGTTCATGCACGAAGTTATTTTTAGTCCCATATAGTCTCTTTGTATTCTGTTGCTCAGAGATGTTTGTCCAGATTCAAGCAGTACAGCAAAGCATCCCAGGTCCCAGGTCTCAGCCTGCCTCAGAGCTGCCAGGGCCTAATTCTAGACCCTATGAGTGCTGGACACCTTTGTCTGGGAGATCTTTACTGGACAAGCCCTACCTGTTGGATCTGAGATGAAAGTGGGCTGGGGACCAGGAAAGATCCAGGCTTGGAAGAAATACCTCTTCATTGTTATCCATGATTATTATAATAATAATAACTAAAAATGAAGTGTTTTGCTATGTGCCAGTTAAAAATTTAACTCTTTAACAAGCACCACCTCATTTATGCCTCACAAAAATCCCATGAAGTAAGTACTATTTCCATCATCATTTTAAAGAATAACTCTTGGAAAATGGGAGTAAGTTTTCCAAAGTGATATAAATAGGGACAGAGGCAAGAATTGAATCCTTGTCTGTCTGACGCCAAAGCCTAAGCTCTTATCCACTGGGCAACCCTACCCTTATTCCCCTATGTCACCCACCATATCTCCCCTGGGTTGTCCTTCCTCTACACTGCAGTCAGCTTTTATCCGAATTCTCAGCTCCAATCATATTATTCCTTTGCATAGAACATTCTGATGGCCCCACTTCCTCTCAAGCTCCTGATCCTGGCCTCCAGGGCATTCCAATTTGCCTCTCCAAGGTCATCTGATGGACACTGGGTTCTAAGCGAACCACACTGCTGCTCCTGATCATAACGCACAATTCCCTGCCTCTCTGCCCTTGTCCCACAGCCCTCTCAGCCTGGACTCTGCTCCATCATCTCCCCTAGTTAAACCACTACCACCAAAATGTCCTCCTCACTCTGTACCAACTGTTGTAACCAGCCTTTTACACTGTGAGGTAGCTACTATTATTATTCAAGCTCATCAATGTCAGGTTCAAGGTCCCACAGCTAGTGAGTAGACTGGGGAGGATTTGAACCCAGTTGGCTGACACCAGGGTCTGAGTTCCCAGCCACTACGTTATGCAGGTGAATGATGCCGTGCCAAAGCTTTGGAGACTCACGTGTGTGCAAAGCACTTTGCTCAGCCTTCCTGATCCCCTAGTGAGAATCAGGCATCAGCTCCTGCTTCCCGCAGGGGCCCACACTCTGTGCCTCTGTTACAAAAATTACTCCACTCTGTTTCACTATAGCCATGTGTCTCGCCTACAAGATGTGCTCTGTTTGAGGCCATGCCATTCATTTTGTGTCCTTCATGAACCTAGTGACATATCTGAAGCTCAGCAGGCACTTACTTGATGTGTACTGAATTCATTCAATGTCTGTTTATTGAACTCCTGCAGAAGTGATCTCACTCCTGCCTGTAAACTCCCTTGAGCAATTGTTCTTATCCTTTCTTGATTCACACCCCCCTTGGACAAGCTGATGAAAGCCATGCATCTTTACAACAGAAAAATGCAACAACCAATAAAATTTTACATCCTTCTTGTTGGCTCATGGATTCTGGGTTCAGAGTCTAACTGATTTGAATTCAATTATCGGTGAATTGAATTGTTCTTATTTCCGTTTTTCAAGTTATAGAAATCCAACTTAAGCCAGCTTAGACAGAGAGAGGTTTTTTTTAGCCTAGAGCGTCCAAGAAATGGTTACATTAAAAAAAAAACAAAACAGATGTGTGAGCTTGGCTTGTGGAACAAATTGAACAAGAGATTCTAACATTTTCAAGATATGCTTCTATCTGCAGATCAGTACTAATCTCTCAAACTCACTTCCTCCACAAATTGGAGAATAAGCTTGCTGATAGGTCCTGTGCCTCACACCCCACCAGAGAGGAGTTACCCCTTCTACCTCTTAGTAATATGTTTTTTTAAAAACAATCCCAAGTAAATATTCTGATTGGCCAATTTAAGTGACATGTCAGCTCCCAGACATCAGAGTCATTGGAGAAAGAAAAGCTCCACCAAAAGAATGATATTCTGAGAAGAGGTGAAGAGCAGAGCATCACCACCACTTTTCTCACCATCAACCCCTGGGCACCTGCCCCTGCCATCTCTCCCTGGAAGCTCTCTAAACCCCCATTCTTCTGTGCCCTCCCACCTTCATTCCAGCACCATCAAAACTTGCCTGCTCTATGCCACCATAAAAACTTGCCTGCTCTATGCCACAAAGAGCAAGGACCCAACTCTTTGCTTTCTAAGAGAGCAGCTAACAGTGAATTGATCTGGGCTAGACTATGAAGGGGAAAAACAAAACAAAACAATTACCTGGCTCCCCCTCCTACTTTGATAAGCTATTTTATCAGTGGCCATTTATAATAATCACCTTAACCTACAGTAGTTCTAACATGGAATTTTGCCTAATTTTACACATCACAGATTTAAACAACACTGATTTTTAGAGCTGGGAGAGTCCCTTGAGATCATCTTGCTCAATATCTCATTTTATAGATGAGGAAACGGAGGATTAGAGAGTCACTTATGTAGGTCACACAGCAAACTGGTATTAGACCCTAAGCCAGAGTTCATGGATGCTAATTCCCAGTCTAGTTATCTTCTTCCTTCATTGTAATGCAGTGAAGAAAATGTATGGTTTGTCACAGGCCCAGTGAGGCTCACTAATCACTGTGCCTGTGTGTTTCCTTACTGGAACAAGTCATGACTTCAGTATTCCAGAAAACATATAGAATTAGTTGGCTTTATGGGAGGCTTGTGCTGGAGGTGTTGCGAATATGGGCTTGGGAGCCAGGCTGGCTATGTTCATTCTAAGCCTTACCACTTACATGCTTGGACAGGTGAGTTAATATTTTTGTGCCTCAGTGTCCTCATCTGTAAAATGGATCCTCCTCCAGCTCTTCTAAAGCAACAACCCCACTTAGCATTTGTCGTTTTTCTGGTTCATGTTCCTTTGGGTACAAGGAGGCCAAATAGATGCCCAAGAGTTGTACCTACCACATTAGGTTTTAGAAGAATAGATTAATTCATGAAAATCACTTAGAATATGGTCTGATGAACTGTAAGCATTCCATGAGTGTAACATCTGTAATTAAAATGAAGTTGTCAGGAAAAAGGGAGTATTTTAAAGGCAAAGGCATAAAACAGAATTTCCTGTAGGTCAAGTAATTCAAACTCTTAATTAGCCTCAATTTCCTTTCTGTCTCACCTTCTTATGAAAACAAAGCAAAGAAAACTCTTATCAGAAATTTCATTAAAAATAATAAAGCAAACAATCCAATATAAATAAACCTAAAATATACCTATATTTAGCCCAATCTGCTAAGCAGGTTATCTGGATCAGCTGCCCTTTGCAATCAAAACTGACATTCAGTGTAATGATTTGTGTCCTCAAAGACAAAATAATTATAATTGCTATCATTTGAGGACTGCTTGCCAAACAACAGGCATCATGCTGAGTACTTAACATACATTATACACCATGCAGACACAGGCGTGCATGCACACACACACAAACACACACACACTCATTCATTTAATCATCTTAACAACTTTGGGGACATGGATTTATTCTTATTTTACAGTTAAAAGTACATTTTATGCTTAATGAAGTTGAAGCTTGGAGAAGAGAAGTGAATTTCCAAGTGTACAATTGGTAAGTGGAGCTTGGAGTTGAACACGGAGCTTTCTGAATCCACAGCCAGCACTCTCAACAGCTCTGTTTACAGTCTTAATACTCCAGTTACCAAACAAAGAGAATATGGCGATTTATTTTCCATTTTCAGGAAGACAACAACAAAGGTTTCTGCTTGGCTCTTAACTGACTAGAAACTGAAGCAAATTCAAGAACTTCAACCTCCTCCAAGAATCCACTTACAGAGCTTCTATTTCCCAGTGTTTTTAATTATTCTTCATCTTACCATTAGCAAGAAAGCCAAGAATTGACTGGAGACCATGGACTTTGACTCCATATGCACAAGGACTGTGTTTTATTCATTTCTGTTTCCTCGAAGGAACCAGGTCAATGACTTATTAGTTTTAACAGAGAATAAATATTTATTGAACAAACAAATGAGTAAACAAATGTGCATATCAGCCTTTCCATCATGGAGCTATGTTTGAAAGAGGAAAAATGTTCTGTCCAGAAAAACAGATTGTTTAATGAAAGAAGTACTAACTCAAGTGCTTACTAGCTGTGTCATCTTAAGCAAGTTACTTAAACTCTCTGACTGGTTTTCTCATTTGGAAACTGAGGGACTACTTATCATTTCATTTACAGTGTAGGGAGAATTAAATGTGCTAAAAAATTCTAAAATGTCTGTTACGCAGTGGCTACTCAAAAATACATTTTGTTTACCCTCATTCCTTATTGTTTTATTTCTATCATAAGCCTATTATTTTCTTACACTTATACCATTGATAAATAGAATCTGTCATTCGCAAAATCCTTTGCAATTTACAAAGAATATCATGTTATCTTTTTTGAACATCACAATAGCCCTGAAAGATAAGGATAGAATAAACGCATTTTATCTCAAGTTACAGAGGACAAAACCTATTCTGTTCTCATTTATACAGTGAGTAAATCATAGTACCAAGACTCATATATAGATTCACTGACATTAATTCTGAGCTTTCCTCAGTTCTCCAAATTGCTTTTGGAGAGAGTGAGAAAAACCAAATCTTAAATCTTTCAATTAACTATTATATATGTTCTAAATGTAGAATTCCATACTACCACAATAATCATAAAGCCATATGTATTCTTCAGGTTTAACCTTATAATACCCCTCCTCGTAGAAATACCTTTAATTGGTTCTATTAAAAAACAAAATTCAGCCAAGTAAATTTGAAAATTGAATTGCTTTATCAACTATTCATGAATAGGGCAGCATCCTATCTAGCAACTAGAACAGTGATCAGAGGATTTGTACAAAATGGAAGGCTTTTATAGGAAAAATGGTGGGGTAAGGGAGCTACTAGCAAAACAAAAGAATTTATTCTTTTTAGCCAGGATATCTTTTGTGAAGGGAGGGAAGAGCAAGGGTTTTCTCATACTGATGCCTCTTCTTCCTCTTGGGGGTGGAGAGGGTCCCTGTGACAGGCTACCTTACTGATGCTTGACCAGAAAATTCCAGACTGGTTGATTAAGATTAAATTTCTGTGAGAGGTTGAAACTGCAGTTAGATCAGGTATTAAATCTAGGTTTGGTATCATGGGCTTCTAGCATGAGTGATGCCACTAGGGGACTGTGATTTTCTTTTCAGCAATTCAGATAACCAATTATAGCAATTTTTCACCAGGAGTCACTCCAATGTTAATACCTGATAAGAACAGATTATCAGGTGTCCTTAACATAGCCATGAGTAAAATTCAGAGCTCAACTCTAGGTAAAGCCAGCTATTGTTCTGTGGAGCAAACTGGATACAGGTAGGTAGATAGGATAGATTTTTTTTTTTTTAATAAACTCTGGTTTTTACACATTGGTCAAGATAATTTCACTTTTCTTTCTGACTTTTGAAAGTGTAAGAACAAATGGGAAAAATTAATGATAAGATAAAGTTTATTTTGAACTAAAAGGTTATTCCATTTTTATATGCTTTGTTGAAGAGCAAAATGCTTTTGTACAATTATTAAATTATTCACCACTCCACATCTTTCTAGGGTGCCATTGTACAGGCAAATAGATTTCACTGTACAGAAGGAAAAATAAGTCAACTCTGAGTCACTTCAGGAAACTAACATTTTTAATAACAGCATATTACCAGTATATGACATCTATTAAACATCAAGAGATGCTCCAGAGTGTCTATTATTTAGTGAGTATTTCAAAGAACAGTGAGTTATGCAAATCCCAGTTTAAAGATAACTCAGGATATAAATTTGACTGAAAAGGACACAAACTGGAAAAGAAGGAAGAGGATTTATAGACAGAGATAGAAATAATGTCAACATCTCCTTGTGTCTGGTGTTCAGTGTGCTGAACCTTCACACTCATGGAATGAATGCTTCTGTCAGGAAGACTTTCCTCTACCCTTGTAGGTTCTCCTGGTTGGTCTAAGAATTAAATCAACATAAGAAATATTAACAGAAGAAAATCAAATTTAATTTCATATATACCAAAACACCACATACGTGAGAGGTTCAGAAACAGAAAGATAAAATGAAGAATATAAGCCATCTGAGCTAAGGAATGAGATAGGGGCCTGGGGCTTCCAAGGACAGGAGGGTCATTCATAGGATGATAAGAAGAGCAGATGTTTGGTACTTAGATATCTGCCCTGCCATATAGATGGGACCACTTAGATAAAACTTATCTCCAATAATAAGCCTGTTCAGGGAAAAATCCCCAATTTAAATTCTCCTAAGTAGTTAAGGGTAGGGCAGTAGTTTCTCTTGAACCCACAGGGTCTCAATTGCCTTTAGCACAAAATAATCCTCATACAAAAGTGACACATTCTGGAGAGTTCTGAATCCTTATTTTTCTCTTTAACATTAATCTTAAGAGAAAGTCCCCTTTTAGGATAAGAAACCTGAGGCACACGAATGGATACAAGAACAAGACCTGCAAATATGCTGCTTACAAGAGACTCAATTCAGATCTAAAAACACACACAGAATGAAAGTGAGGGAATGGAAAAATGTATTCCATAAGACTGCTACAAACAACTATATGTCAATAAAATGCACAACCTAGAAGAAATGGACAAATTCCTAGAAATGTACAACCTCCCAAGATTGAACCAGGAAGAAATAGAAAATATGAAGAGACCAATTACCAGGAAAGAAATTGAATCAATATATTTTTTAAAACTCCCAATAAACAAAAGTCCATTACCAGATGGCTTCACAGGTGAATTCTACCAAATATTTAGAGAAGAGTTAACACCTATTCTTCCAAAATATTCCAAAATATTGCAGAGGAAATATACTCCTGAACTCATTCTGCAAGGCCAGCATCACCCTGACACCAAAACCAGGCAGTGATACCACGGAAAAAGGAATATTACAGGCCAATATCACTGATGAACATAGATGCAAAAACCCCCATACAATATCAGCAAAGAGAATCCAATAATGCATAAAAAAGATCATACACCATGATCAAGTGTGATTTATGCCAGGGATGCAAGGATTTTTCAATATTCATAAATCAATCAATGTGATACACCACATTAACAAACTGAAGAATAAAAACCATAGGATCTTCTCAATAAAGGCAAAAAAAAAAAAAAGCTTTTGACAAAATTTGTCATCCATTCATGATAAAAACTCTCCAAAAAGTGAGAATAGGGGGAACATAACTCAACATAATAAAGGCCATATATGACAAACCCACAACTAACATCATACTCAATAATGAAAAGCTGAAAGCATTTCCTCTAGATCAGGAACAAGACAAGGATTCCCACTCTCACCACTTTCATTCAGCATCGTATTGGAAGTCCTAGCTATAGCAATCAGACAAGAAAAGGAAACAAAAGGAATACAAATTGGAAAGGAAGAAGTAAAACTGTCACTGTTTGCAAATGACATGATACTGTATGTAGAAAATCCTAAAGACACCACCAGAAAATGACTAGAGCTCATCAATTAATTCACTAAATTTGAGGATATAAAATTAATATACAATAATTTGTTGCATTTCTATACACTAACAATGAACTATCAGAAAGAGAAATTAAGGAAACAATCACATTTACTATTACATAAAAAAGAATAAAATACTTATGAATATACCTGACCAAGGAGGTGAAAGACTTATATGCTGAGAACTATAAAACATTGATAAAGGAAATTGAAGAAGATTTAAGAAGAGATGGAAAGATAACTCCATGCTCTTAGATTGGAAGAATTAATATTGTTAAAATTGCCATACTACCCAAAGCAATCTAGCGATTTAATATGATTCCTATCAAATTACCCATGACATTTATCACAGAACTAGAACAAATAAGCCTAAAATTTATATAGAACCATAAAACAACCAGAATTGCCAAAGCAATCCTGAGGAAAAAGAATTAAGCTGGGGGCATAACACTCCCATACTTCAGACAATACTATAAAACTACAGTAATCAAGAGTGTGGTATTGGCACAGAAACAGACATATGGATAGGACAAATGAAACAGAATAGAGAGCCAAGAAATAAACCCACACACCTATGGTCAAATAATCTTTGACAAAGGAGGCAAAACTATACAATGGAGAGAAGACAGTCTCTTCAGCAAGTGGTGTTAGGCAAGCTGGACAGCCACATGTAAATCAATGAAGTTATAACACTCCCTCACACTGTACACAAAAAAATTCAAAATGGCTTAAAGACTTAAATATAAGACATGACCCCATAAAACTCCTAGAAGAGAACATAGGCAAAACATTCTATGACATAAATCATATATAAATGTTTTCTTAGGTCGGTCTCCAAAGGCAAAAGACAGAAAAGCAAAAATAAACACATAGAACCTAATCAAACTTACAAGCTTTTGCACAGCAAAGGAAACCATAAACAAAATGAAAAGATAACTTAACAAACTGGGAGGAAATATTTGCAAATGATGCAACCAACAGGGACTTAATTTCTAAAATATACAAACAGATCTTATAACTCAAAAATATAAAAAGCAAACAACCCAATCAAAAAATAGGCAGAAGACTTAAATAGGCATTTCTCCAAAGAAGACATACAAATGGCCAATAAGCACATGAAAAGATGCTCAACATTGCTAATTATTAGAAAAATGCAAATCAAACTACAAAGAGGTGTCACCTCACACCAGTCAGAATGGCCATCATCAAAAATTCTACCAATAATAAATGCTGGAGAGGGTGTGGAGAAAAGGGAACCCTCTACACTGTTGGTGGGAATGTAAATTGGTGCAGCCACTGTGCAGAACAGTATGGAGGTTTCTTAAAAAACTAAAAGTATAGTTACCTTATGATCCATCAATCCCATCCCTGGGCATACATCCAGAGAAAAGTCTAGTTCAAAAAGATAAATGAAACCCAATATTCACAGCAGCACTATTTACAATAGCCAAGACACAGAAACAACCTAAACGTCCACCCACAATGAATAGATACAGAAGATGTGGCATATATATATATATATATATATATATATATATATATATATATATACACACACACACAATGGAATACTATTCAGCCACAAAAAAGAATGAAACAATGCCATTTTCAGCAACATGGATGGACCTAGAGATTATCATACTAAATGAAGGAAGTCAGATAGAAAAAGACAGACAGAGAAAGACAAGTCTGTATATAAAATAAACAAGGTCTTACTGTATAGCACAGGCAATTATATTCAATATCTTCTAATAAACTCTAGTAGAAAAGAAAAAAAAGAAAAAAAACTGATGCATAGAGTGACTAAGGATCTGACTCTTATTCACATGGCTCAGGGCTGGTGACAGTTGGCTGAAGGCACAGCTCACAGGGAAAGTTGATCCCCAAGGCAATTCTAACTACCCCATCTTCATCTTACCCCTTCTGGTACCTCACACCCCATCACCAGCCCCAGAGGTAATTCATCTAGCAAAAGTCCTGTGACTACTCTTCCAAACCAGATTTTCTTATCCCCTTGAAAAGTACAGGGCATCCTCAACTTCCCCCTGATCTATTCAGCTCAAAACAATTGTTAAATGACTCTGAATATTCAGGAATAGGCAAATAGAAATAAAAGTTGAGAGGCAATTTGTCATTAATTTTGCCTCTAGTTCCTGGTGTGAGTAGAGTTACATCAATTTTGTATATCAGAAAGGTTATTTTTCAAATAAACCGAGTCAGACTTCCCTCACACGTATCTCTGTGGGCCATGGAATCCTGCAGCTGTTAAGGTGTGAAGGCATTGCTCAGTGCTGAGAGTTCACCCTAAAATGATTAAAACAGACTGCTAAATTCTCTGTCAAATCTGATGAGTAGGAAAATGAAGGCTAATGGAAGAAGTGCACAAAGTCATATTTCCAGACAAATCACACCAGATCTCACTCATTAGGGGATGAATCTACAAATTGTGCACTACAGACAACCACCAGCTGAGATTTATGATATCAGCCTAATTTAGTCTTGAACCCAGCTGATAGGAATAATGAAGTTAATCAAAAAGATAATGCTCTGTGTACAGTATAAGATGCCTGAATTTTAAGTAGAATAGTCACCTATTCTACTAAAATAGTCAGTATAAGTGATGTGACTGTCAGCTTCCTCTGCGCTCAAACCTAAATAAGACAGGTGACTTTATACCTGAAATGCTATGATTTGAGACCTATTTCTATAGTTCAGGCATTGTCCCTATAAACAACATTCTCTTTTAAAATGCAAGCGCTCCTGCAGGTGGAAAGCAGGAAGTCAGTAAAATACTAGTGTGAATCATTATAGGAAATGTTTTTGTTTGTTGTTAGAGGACCTTAAGCGCCCTATGAAGCACTGGACACCCTGGAGAGTAGGGGATCTGAAAGAAGTGAGGGAGAGGAAGACAAAAATGGGGTAATTTTTCATGTGGCTGTTTATCACATCAGAGGACACCCATTTTCTAACTCCTGGACAGAGTCCTAAAGATGAGGTTAACAATATATAGTGTTTACTCATACACAAATTACACTTGCTAAAAGTGTCAAGAAACATAGCTGCACTTTTGTGGCAGAAGAAATATATACTTTTTTCCCATATATATGGTGATGATTTTATGACATTCCTCTTCTTTGTAAACATATTGTCATTTGGGGGCTTCTATAGAACAGTTTCAATCTGATTTGGATAATTCCACTTAAAAGCATTAGAGGAAACATCTGATACTGTCTCACAGGCCTCTCTGGAATCATCTGTTTCTCTTTGTTCTTGTTCTTTGGGCTTTTGTTGCTCCTGCTTCAGTGCCTGACGTTTGTAGTTAAGTAAACAAAACTGCTGTCACTCCTGTCCCCACTACTCAGACTTCCACACCTCAAATGCTGCTGCAAGGGTGTGCAAGCAGCTCACCAACTGCTTTCACAACTTCAGAGATGGCTCCCTGCATGGTGCCAAGGCAGCCTGTTAGAGGGCAGCCCAGGCTGAGCCACGGTTGAGGGATCTGTATCAGCCCCTTAGTTATCAGAGTTTATCAGATGGAAGAGATCAAATTGTTCAGCTGCCTTTTTCATTTTGAAAGCTGAGCATCTGGTGTTTGATTGTGTATTGCCATGTAAGAACACAATAATCCTCAAACATTTTGATCACAAATAAATCCGTGGGTGAGGAAAAATGTCTTCCTGCTGGTTAATGTCTCCTTAGCTTTGATAAAAGGTATGGAAGACATTACACAGAACCACAAATTGCCAAGGAAAGCAGTGGGTCGTAGACTTTTTGGAGCTTGGAGAAGCCTGCAAGATAATCTAATTCAATCCCCAGTCTAATTTACCTCTTTCAACTTGCAAGTGAAAAAGCTGATTCCCAGAGGGGAAGTGATCACCTCCTTAGGTAATGGTGGGTAGTAGCATCAGTGCCAGAATCAAAAGTCTGCTCCAACTGATAACTGGAAGACCAGGGTGGTCTTGCCTCTGGCTGATCCTGTGGACAAAAGGGCTTTTAACTCTCCCACAGGCCAGTGTGAACTTAAGGGACAGGGCAGAATGAAGAGAAACCAGGATTGATTGTGACTGAGGGCACCATTATTTTCCTGACTCCAACATTCCCGGGGATTGTGAATTGACATTTCGTATGGGTATCAACTATTACTCTCCATTAATTGTTTAAATCGGCATGACTGGTCTGAAATAATAAGAAACAAAGTGAGATGTGAATTTGAAAACTATTCAAACAGGACAAATAATACTAATTAAAACTTTAAAGTGGAGAGGTTTAAGAAGTATGATTTAGACTCTGAGTTGTTGACAAGTAACTATTTTTTTCCCTAGAGACCCAGTGCTAATTAACTAGGGGCAGCATTGCCTAGTATAATAGGGGTGGAGCTGAAGGCTGTTCTGTTGAGAATCTTTTCCCCAACCAAGGAACTCTCAACCTCTGAGCACTTGAGATCCTCCTCCTAAAACCCCCTGTCCCAGATTTGATGTGGCTAGACTGGATAATCCACTAATTCATGAGTAGTTAACTTTCACAAATTAAATATCTGAGGGAAATGAATGGAGGAAAAATAAGATATGGTGATGTTGTATATATGAGGAGATTAGGAGAAAGGAAAAAAGTTACACATTAATCACATCAATAATGTGCTCTCCCAGTGTAAAATAGTGTAGCCACTATGGAAAACAGTGTGATAGTTCCTCAAAAATTAAAAATAGAATTACCATATGATCCAGAACTTCTGGCTATATACTGAAAAAAAAATTGAAAGTAAGGACTCCAAGAGATATTTGTCTACCCATGTTTATAGTATCATTAATCACAATAGCCAAAAGATGAAAGCAATCCAAGCATCCTTTGACAGATGAATGGATGAACAAAATGTGTATACACACAATGGAATGTTATTCAGCCTTAAAAAGGAATGAAATTCTGACACATGCTACAACATGGATGAACCTTGAAAACATTATGCTAAGTGAAATAAGCCAGGCACAAAATGACAAATATTTGTATGATTCCACTTATATGCAGTACCTAGAGTAGCCAAATTCATAAAGACAGAAAGTAAAATAGTGATTTCCAGGGTCTGGGGTTGGGAGGAAATGGGAAATTATTGTTTGATGGGTACAAAGCAATTTAGGAAGATGGAACAAGTTCTGAAGATGGGTGGTGGTGATGGTTATACCACAATGTGGATGGAATTAATTCCACTGAACTGTACACTTAAAACTGTTTAAAATGATAACTTTTATGTTATGTATATTCTACCACAATAAAAAAAATATGTTTCTTCTTCCATACTGTAGAGTTATCATTGGGGAACAGGTATCCAGCCAGTAATGACATTCCCAGATCCCCTTGCATCCTGGTGGGCCTTATGAATAGCTCTCACCAGTGGAATGTGTGTAGGAATAACATATATTGCTTTTGCATCAAGGCAGCTAAGAAGCAAATGTGCCTTCTCCAGCCTCTCTTTCACCATTTGCCAGATATAGCAAGAGAGTGCTGAGACCCTAAAGGAAGAAGGAGACACAAGGTGGGTCCCTGAATCACCATGTGGTAGAGAATTGCATAAGACTTAGGAGAGTGAGAAATACAATTTTATTGTAAGTTACTGTAATTTTGGAGTTTATTGTTACAGTGACTAGCATTTTCCTAAACAATACATGAAAGAATTCAGTCCCTTTCCTTTCCTAACCTAGGAAAATGAAAGGTAGACACTAAGACTGAGCACCACTAATAAAGAAAGGTCAAGAAACACTGCTATGAGAGGACCAAATTAGCTTGAGATCACTGGAAATCAATAGACACAAGGATGGACGTGGAGGTTGGATTTTGAACCAAGGGGTGGTCTGATCCATTTGTGATATAAGAGGACTTTTGCAATAAAGATGGGACCAAAATAAAAATTAATTTGACCTCGGGAAATGCTAAGAATTAGCTTCTGAATTACAAGAAAGATGGTGATGGTAACGTCACCAAGGAGGTCAGTCTCTAAAAATGAATTGTATAATCATTAAAGCTACCATAAATACAACCCCTAAATGTCTTTTCCAACGCTACTCTTATGACTGTGATTCTCACTTAGTTATACAGAGCTTTAGCTTATTTATAAGATGCTGCTGACTCAGATAAACTGCCTCAAGTTAAACCACAGGGAATTTTGGAACACAAAAGAATTGGTGAACACTATATTTCACACAATTATAAGTGAAAGTATATGCTGCAATTCTTCTCACAGAATATTATGGTCGACTCTGAAGCTAGGAAGCAAGGCCTCTATGTTTATTGACCCCAGAGCTTCTGCCAATGGGTGTCAGAGTTATTCATTTATTTGTGAGCCACATATAGTAAGTATCTTTATTCTGGAAGAGCTTATATTTGTAGCTTAAAATAACAAATAGAGCACCCATGTGAATCAGAATCAGAGAAAAGAATGCTTGAATTAAAAAATAGAAAACAAAGCATGACTGGATGCTGTGATGCCCCCAAGAAGTTTCCAGTGCTGTCTTTGCCAGTGCCTGTCTCCAGTGGTCCTTGGAGAGAAAGTTAACAAAGCAAAAAACAAACAAAAAACAGTCTAATTCAAGACAGTAAACCAGCAGGAGCTTCGAAAGATGGAAGTTATGATGATTCTTCCAGGATTCCTTACCCCAGAACATAATGCAGGGAAAGGTAGTTGTGAGATAAAGGAGCCCATAGCATCAGAGATTCCTTTTTTCATTGATACAGTGGAATAGGAATAAGCAGAGACCCAGTGCAAAACTAGGTTTTGATCCCATATCAGACACAGAATTTTGCACTTCTTTTTAGCAATGCTGTAGATGTGAAAGTACTCAGTAAGGTTGCAGGTATCCAGGTAGGTCACAGCTGAGGTCAGTTATGTCCACATGTGCTGTTGGAGACACTCCACTGATGCACATCCTTGAAATCCAATTCGGCCGGAACACAGGAACCTCACTGGTAAAAACAGCTCAAGCCCTGACATCAATAAAGGCTTAGGCACATATACACAAGTTTAATGGATTTGGGGAATTATGTAAAAGAATCCAACTTTCAGGAAGAAACAAAGCTCCTCAGAATGGGAAATCCCCATTTGTGAGGGAGTCAGGCAGGAGGACCCTAGTCAGCCATCACAGTGAGGGGAAGAGTGGCCATGTTTCTAGGAGCAATGTGAGCTGTTCTTGAACTTACTTTGTATTCACCCTTCTAGAGAATATCCAGGCATCCTGGGGTAGAGAGAACTGAAAGAACCCTGACCTTGGGTGACCAAATAACCACACTAGGGCATCACACACAAAAACCATCCCCACAGGACAGGAGAAGAAGATGTATTTCCCTACCTGTTAGAAAGAAAGGCAGCATTTATTGTTTGTAGAATTTTTTGATGAAGGCCATTCTGACTGGCGTGAGGTGATACCTCATTGTAGTTTTGATCTGCATTTCTGGTGTGGAGAAAAGGGAGTCCTCCTGCACTGTTGGTGGGAATGTAAATTGGTATGGCCACTATGGAGAACAGTATGGAGGTTCCTTAAAAAATCTAAAAATAGAGCTACCATATGATCCATCAATCACACTCCTGGGCATATATCCAGAGAAAACCATAACTCAAAAAGATACACGCACCCCAGTGTTCATAGCAGCACTATTTACAATAGCCAAGACACAGAAGCAATGTAAATGTCCATCAAAAGATGAATGGATAAAGAAGATGGGGCACATTTATACAATGGAATATTACTCAGCCATAAAAAGAAACGAAATTGAGTTATTTGTAGATGGACTTAGAGTCTGTCATACAGAGTGATGTAAGCCAGAAAGAAAAAAACAATTACCGTATGCTAACACACATATATGGAATCTAAAAAAAAAAAAAAAAAAAAAAAAAAAATGGTCCTGATGAGCCTAGGGGAAGAACAGGAAAAAAGATGCAGACGTAGAGAATGGACTTGAGGACATGGGGAGGGAGAAGGGTAAGCTGGGAAGAAGTGACAGAGTAGCAATGACATATATACACTACCAAATGTAAAATAAATAGTTAGTGGGAAGCAGCTGCATCACATAGGGAGATCAGCTCGGTGCTTTGTGACCACCTAGAGGGGTGGGATAGGGAGGGTGGGAGGGAGATGTAAGAGGGAGGGGATATGGGGATATATGCATACATATATCTGATTCACTTTGTTATACAGCAGAAACTAACACAACATTGTAAAGCAATTATACTCCAATAAAGATGTTAAAAAATAATTAAGTTAAAAACAAAGAAAAACCCCAAAACAACAACAACAACAAGAACATTTATACAGTACTCACTATACTCCAGGCAATGTTCTCAGGACTTTACATTTTCCTATCTCATTTGATCTTAACCCTAGTAATTAACTAATATTATTACTCTATTTTTCAGATGAGGAAACTGATCCATAGGGAAGGAGGTTAAACAATGTGGTCAAGGTCACGTAGTTAGGAAGCTATGGAGTTAGGATTCAAACCCATATTTTCTGTCAACTGTATATCTTTAACCACAATTCTATGATAACCTACTTTTTGTTCTTGTGGTTTTGTGTTGCTAACATGCAAACATCACCTAAATTAAGAGTAACAATCACCTCCATAATTGTTTTAACAAAAATCTCCATAATGATTTCAATTAAAATTCCACAAGATTGGAAGACAAACTGGATGTCAGAATATTTCCAGTCTCTAAGATTATTTTAGCTCATGTCATGGAGAGGCTAAGGCCCTTTATTGGAATGATGGACTCCATCTTGTGTTCCTGGCCTTTTAAGTTTCTTTGCCTTCTAGGTAATTTCTTCCTTTCCTCATAGCTCCTCAGATTTCTTTCTTTTTTTGTATTCTTTCCTCTAATTTTTTTGTTGTTGTTGTTCTCCCTGTCAACTTGTCATCCTATTGTTATTGTGCTGTACCACATATTAACCTTCTTCCTAGAAATAAGCAACAAATTAACTCTTTAGGAATCATTCTACTATCCTTGGGGTGTGTGTCAAATGTATCAACAACATTTAAACCTATCTGACACCAGCTTCTATGTGCGGGTTCTTTCTCCACACCAAACAATTCTTCAACACCACCTGGGTGTCCTACAATTCAACTCAGTTCTGAAGCTATCTACCTGGAGTTCACATCAGATCCCACAGGTTAAGGGCTCAGTCCCATGAGACTGCTACCTGCTACCCCCTACTTCAGATGTCAATTGAAAGTCCAGGTTGTTACCTGTGCTCCTGACTGACTGGCTATAAATCAGAAATTCCCAAGAACCCCTCCTTGGGTTTGATTAATTTTCTAGAGTGATTCACTAAACTCAGGACACCAGTTTACTTGCCAGATTATCAGTTTATTACAAAGGATATTAAAGGATGTAAACTAGGTGAAGAGATACATATGGTGAGGTCCTGAATGCAGGAGTGTCTGACCTTGTGGCATGGAGTTGCAGAATTTGGGGGCCAGCATGGCAGCACATTGATGTGTTGTGGTTCACCAACCTGGAAGGTCTCCCAGCCCAATCTTTTTGGGTTTTTATAGAGGCTGAATTCCATAGGCATGATTGATTAAATCATTGGCCATTGGTGCTTGAACTGAATTTCCAGCTCCTCTCTGCTCCCCAGAGGTTGGGAGTGGGGTTGAAAGTGTCAACCCCCTAGTCAGAGGGTTGGTTCCCCTGGCAACCAACCCCCATCCTTAGGTAACCTAGGGGTTTTCCAAAAGTCACTTCATTAACATAACAAAAGACACTTTTTGGCTCTCATCACTTAGGAAATTCCAAGGGTTCCAAGAACGGGAAGAAGACAAAATATACATTTATTATAAATCACAATATGACACGTCTATAATTTTTTTGCTATAGTGTAGATATACAAACTAGTGACCATACTAGTGGAAATTTTCTTAAAATGAAAAAAGAAGCGGGTTGCATTGCCTTTAAATCCTGATCTATTACTAATTTTTTTAAATTGAAAGTAATTAACCACATGAATTTGCTTGCTAGGGCTGCTATAACATAGTAGCATAGAATGGCTGGCTTAAACAAATTTATTTCCTTACAGTTCTGGAGGCTGGATGTCTGCTGTCAAGGTGTCACCAGGATTAGTTTCTTCTGAGGGCCATGAGGAAAGGATCTGTTACAGTTCCTCTCCTTGGTTTGTAGGTGGCCATCTTCGCTCTATGTCTTCATTATCACCTTCTCTCTCTGTGTCTCTGTGTCCAGATTCCCTCTTTTTATGAGGAGACCAGGCATATTGGATTAAAGCCCACCCTAATAACCTAATTTTCACTTAATTACCTCTGTCAAGACCCTGCCTCCAAATATAGTGACATTCTGAGATATTGGAGGTTAGAACTTCAACATGTGAATTTGGGAACAGGGGCATAGTTCAGTTCATAACACCATACAAAGTAAAAATTGTTCGGTAGATTTACTTCTATCCTGAAAAATAAGAGATTTCATGGGGAGGTTTTTCTTTCAGTGGCATTAGCAGAGTATGTAGAAAAAATGATTGCAAGTACAGACCATGCTGTGTTTCTGGAAATTATCACAATATCACCAGTGTCTTAAGGTGGATCCTTTTTTTTCAATAAAAACAGTGTTATAACTGGGGATTGCATTTCTGACAATAGTTTTGGTACTAAGTGTTTTCCTCCATTTTCCCCATCTGGTGTAAGGTCCAGCTTTCCAACTCTTTCTTTTGTGCCTTCTGATTCTTTAGATCATAATGACATCTGAGAACTTTTTTACTGGGACCTCCTTTTCCACATTTTAAAAATAATGGAAATAGGAACATCCCTGGTAGACCAGTGGTTAAAACTGCACACTCCCAGTGCATGGGGCCTGGGTTTGACTCCTGGTCAGGAAACTAGATCCCACATGGCACAACTAAAGATTCCACATACTGCAACAAAGATCTCTCCTGTGTCAAAAAAGATCCCACGTGTCGCAACTAAGACCCAGCACAGCCAAATAAATATTTAAAAATAAATAAACAAAACAAAATAGTGAAAATAATGACCTTCTCCAGGGGTTGTTGAGGGCTACATAAAATTAACTGTGGAAAGACTCTTTCTCTTAATTGTATATAAATGGGTTTGCTCCCTATTTAAATTGTGAACTCCTAGGGAACAGGGAATGCATTCAACTCCCAGTGGTTAAAAGTAGGCACTAAAATAAATGTTTGTTGAGTAAACAAATCAATTCTATGATAAAAAGCATTATACTTTGTTTTAAATTCTAAAATAATCTAGTTTCAACAAGGTATAAGATCCAAGGAGGAATATAAACCTGGGAACAGGCTAAAGGTATGACTTTGGAAGTGGAAGGTTGTAATGACAGGATTATCAGATACAGAGCTGGGTCTTTCAGGAAAATGTGTTCCCAGTGGATCTAGGAAAGAATCAGTAGTATGGGTTGAATAGTATCCCCCCAAATTCATATGTTGAAGTCCTAACCCCCTTTACCTCAGAATATGACTATGAAAATAAGGTCAGTGAATATGGAATCAGTGAGGATGAGTCATACTGGAGAAGAGTATCCAATATGACTGGTGTCCTTATTAAAGGGGGAAATTTGGACCCAAAGGCAGGCATACTGGGAGAACGTGATGTGAACGTGAAGACAGAGATGAAGTGATACTTCCACAAGCCAAAGAATCTAAAGATTGCCAGCAACTCACCAGAAGCTAGGAGAGCAGATTCTCCCTCACAGTCTTTAGAAGGAACCAATCCTGCCAACATCTTGATCTTGGACTTTGGGCTTCCAGAACTGAGACAATAGATTGCTGTCATTTAAGCTGCCTAGTCTATGGTGTTTTTTGTGTCAACCTAGGAAACTCAAACAATAGGACTGGCAGCAATGAGGGCCAACTGAATAGGGTACAAGTCAAGGCTCTTGCATCCTAAGAATCACTGTTTTGGGGTAAGGAATGGGACACCAATAAATCTGAAAAGAATGTGAGAATGGGAGTTTGGTAGATTGATACATGAGGCAGCTCTTGAGGACTTTAGCCCTTTAGTATGGAGGACTCAAAACTATTTAATGGGGATAAAAACCAACTATAAACTTTTAAAATTTTTGGCAGGATCCTACTGGGTTTCAGAGGGTTGGGGTGAGAATGGATAACAAGGTTGAATTAAGATGGTTGTTTGACCATTATGGACGAAGAGATATATCAATGAGGATAGGTTAAATTTTATGTTATGTTGTGGCAACAAACAGCCCCAAATCTTCGTCATTTATAACAACAAAGGTTTATTTTGTGTTTGGGCCATATATCCAACATGGCTTGGGAGGAAACTGTGCTCATCAGTGTACTGGGATGATGGGTTCTACATTTTAAAAGATGCTTCTATGACCACAACAGCAGAGGGTATGATGCACAGCAAATAACATAGTAGCTCTTGAAACATCTATCGGAAGTGGCACATGTCACTTCCCCTCACATTGCATTGATCAAAAAAAATTTCAGGGGATGCAATCATTGAACTTGAAGGTGGTCTTAGGGACCCCCAACAAAGCTTCCAAGTGTTAAGAAGAGGCATTAGAAGTAATTCCACAGATGAATCCTTTGAAACCAGCCAAGTAAAACAGAAAGGATGCTAAGAGATGCTGGGAGTAGAGGCAACAGATTGACTGCCAACCTGACACAACTTATAAGAGGCCAAGACAGGCTGCTCTGGGATTTAACAGAGGACATTTGGATGCACATTAATGTCGACACAGATAAACATCAGAATAAATAGTTTACCAATGAGGTAGCTGAAGGTTATTTGGATGTTAATGTCCACTATGGGAAAGAATAACAGCACATCTCCAAACTGGGTCTAAAAGAGTATTTTTAACCAAAGGTAACTATTTGTTTATTTGCTAAACCACTGCCTTTTCTAATTATTCTGTTCAGAAAAAGTTAATGGAGATTTGCTCCAGGTTATAAAACAGAAGATTTGTGAAATGCAAACATGCCATGTTTGTGAAAGTGCAAATGTATTTGCAGCTAACAACTGGCAGTAATCAAGGTTGCTATTTTCTCAAAATTGGTTACTTTTGGGAAAGAGAAGTAGAAACATCATCAGGTTTAATGAATTTGCCAATTGTTCTTACTGAATATTTGAATTTGTATGTCTCTATGTAATCAGTCAATAAATAAAAATAAGCTTTGAATTTAAAAAAGCCTACTAATTACTTTTAAATATATTTTTAATGTACTTTATTGTTGGTGCAAATATTTACCTCCTTGATTGGAGAATGTCTCAAGTGCCAGTTTGTAAACGGACTGTTCTCTTGCAGAGAATCATTTTGCTATTTGAACATTGAGCTATTCATTCAAATTAAATAAGGTATTATGTTAAATTGCTTTGCCCCTCTAAAGTGCTACGCAAAAGTAAGCATTACCAGTCATTCTTATGGGCAGTGGCCCACAGTATTCTGTGTGTAATTTCTTATGCACCATACTTTTTTTAATCTCAAGCATGTCTTTTTGGTAAATGGAGGTGTCAAACCTTGGGGTTTGACTAGATGTGTTCTGGTTGACAAGAGCAGGTTGGGGCAGACAGGAAGGGCTGAGGCCTGGAGAAAGATCTGTCCCTGAGGGTGGGGAAGCCACAGAAGTGAGGGAAACAAGTCAGGGAAATATTTTGACATATAGAACACAAAATCCATGTGTATAGAAACTGACCAATGGGGTATAGGGAAATACATAGACTATGGGGACAGACAGTATAGGATCAGGCAGCATAGAGGTTATGAACTTGGCCCGTGGGGTCACAGAGATGTAGATTTGAGTTTCAGTTTTACCAGCCAAAAGCTGTATGATTTGGGATACATGAAAGTCTCTTTTTAAGCTTCAAGTTTCTCAAATGTAAAATGAGACAATAGCAACCTTCTGAAGGCGTCATTGTTAAGACAAACTTAGACAGTGTATGGAAGGCATTAGCACAGTTCCTGACAAGTAGGGAGTGCTCATTAATTCTTAGCTCATATATATTTTAGGAGAGCTATTTTCAAATCAGAATCAATTGTTTTCAGCTGTGTGGAGAGGGTCACTTTCGCTGTTTAGGATCACACAAATCCTCTTAGAGAGGAGGAAAGGGAAGATAGCTCAGCCAGATCAACAGGCCACCTGTCATCATGTGAAGGAGGATGCACACTACCTGGGTGGAGGAGACACATTTTCTATTTGTCTTGCTACTGTGGAGGTGAGTCTTCTCTCAACAGCTGCTGTCCCTCACCTTTGCTCATGGATGAGTCAACAAAAAGTGCTTCATGGCTTTGCTGAGCACCATCAAAGCACCAGTCTCTGTCTCATCAGCCTGATGTATTTTTATGATGCCTGGATCACAGATGTGTATGTGTTTTTGGGGGGAGTTCCTGACACACAGGGAGGGAGAGGTGGTGTGGAAGGAAAAGGGCATTTCAGTGGAAATGAACAGAGCAGCTACACACCCCATTACAACGTGTCAGAGGTAACAAGACATTTACAGTGTTGAGGTCCTCTGACAATGTGTTTCAACACTTCATTGAATTAGAATGATCTTAATTATTCTTCACACTTGGGCAAAACAAATCCAGCCACTTGCAAGGACACATGGGCCATAAAATGCATTAAATGAGCCCAAGGAAAGAGCCTCCAGACAATGGAAAGTACATTAGGTCTTTACTCCTAGATCTGGGTAGGAACAGCCCCTCTAACTAATGAAGCAGTTGAAGCTGAGTCAGAGTGTCACTCAGGCAGCTAAGTGGGCAGCTCTGAGGCCACACAGTTCATTGTTACCATGGGTGCACCTTACCATGGTAACAATGAACAGCAGAGATGGTGCCTCATGCTGAGGAAGAACTTGGAGAGGTGGAACAGATGGCCTGTCATCTGTTTTTACTTTTGGCATGACCGATGAGCAATGGATCCAATTATATCACTGGAGGGGAAGAACCATCTAAGACATTTGTGGCCTATGGGGCTGGCTGTGGAGCCATGGATCAGTACCAGGTGCATTGCCCGGTCCACCAGTCTTATAGGGCCTGTTCAGGAGTAGACGTGTTAACTATAACCAACTCTGAGAAACATATCCTGGACCACACATCACTTGGGAAAGGAAGTGTGAGGCTAGAAGTGACTACCACCAAGCCCAGCAGATGGTTTCTGTAGTCTGTGCAGACAATATGGATATGAACACTTTACCTTCATCACGAGACTGAATAATAAAAAAAAGACCTTCATTTTTTAATCCCTTTGTCAAAGGAAAAGTACTCACTTGTTGATCTTACTTAGTTTAGTGATTCTTCAAGTGTTTCCCAAGAATGCTGAGAATTATTTCACATTTAAGTAAATGATGAGCATATGTCCTAAAAGTGCTTTCTCTAAAGTTGGTTTCATAGTGCATTATAAGTGTAACTCAATAAAAGTTTCCTTGTCAAATAAATTTGACAAGGAATCCAAAATTAAACAGGTCTCTTCACTAAAAGACTTTATAGTCTTTAATTTATGATATGCATTATGGATATGTGAGTACAGTATTCTCAAAGCTTATTTGACTAAGGAGTGCTTTTCTTTTTTTTTTTTCTTTTTTTTTTTTTTTTTTTTGAGAGAAACTATAGCAAGCGCCTTTTATTTTTGTTTGTTTGTTTTTGTTTTTTCTGCCATACGCGGGCCTCTCACTGTTGAGGCCTCTCTCGTTGCGGAGCACAGGCTCCGGACGCGCAGACTCCGGACGCGCAGGCTCGGGACGCGCAGGCTCGGGACGCGCAGGCTCGGCGGCCATGGCTCACGGGCCCAGCCGCTCTGCGCCGCGGCATGTGGGATCTTCCCGGACCGGGGCACGAACCCGTGTCCCCTACATCGGCAGGCGGACTCTCAACCACTGCGCCACCAGGGAAGCCCCTAAGGAGTGCTTTTAGTCTGAAGCATTTAGGGGAAGAGGGAGCAAGGGTATATTTTGGACTAGTGTTTTTCAGATACCCCTTTTGGAAAAGGTCACTGTGCAGTACTTTAGGAATAATTGGGACAAAATCACACAATTTAGCACTGTACAAATGGTTGAGTTTAGTTAAATCTCTATGCTCTATTTAAGACCATGAAGAGTTCTTTACTGGCACTTGCTCCATGTGTAAATGAGAATAGTACCTCAGTTTTGATTTTTTTCATCAAAACTTCCATATATGTAGCAGATATTGTTCTGGCTTCCTTCATGTTTCTATTTAGTCCTTCAAGTCATGTGAAGGAAAAAGTAGCTGATTTATGGAAGAGTTTTCCAAATACGAGGCACTGAATGAAAAGAAAAGTTATCTAGTGATTGACATATCATATACTACTTTGTATTTCAGAAGGCTTAAATTCCAAGAGCCTTGATATTCTCAAAAACTTCATTGAAAAATACCATAACCTAAGAAATAAGGTCTATGCTCTGTTAAATATTCATCCCCCGTAATCTTTTGCAGCCATTGTACGGCACATTCCCAATCAGAGACTTGATAAAGAACAAGTTGTGCCTCAGAAAGGGTATCCTGAATAATGTAAAATTAATGGCTATATAATTCGCCCCACATATGCTAGGTAAATATACTCAATTATGGTATATTTTCAGAGCACTAATAATAATCAGATCAGCCTAGACATTTCTCTGCTTTGTTTGTATTCTTGTGACACCAAATTAATAGCAGACCTCTAGCTCAGTATTTAATAAATCTTCTCAGGAAATCTTCACTGATAATGCAAAGGACAATGGAGCCTGCAGTGTAGCAAGTTCACAACCCAAAATACCGCAACTGGGCTCGGTGAGCAGGATGGAAAGAGGAACGTGCTCACTCTGAGGCTGCTGGCATTAATGTGTTCACAGGTGAGCAGGGAGCTTCTGAGTCTGCCAATCACATGACGCAGTCTCCTCTTAGCACTGGGCAGAGATGTGGAGGCTGGTTGGGAGATGAAGGAGGAGCATGGTCAGGAGCGGGGAGGGGACACTGCCTAGAGGCGCCATCTGGGCTGAGGGGTCAGGAGCAGAGATCCACGTTCTGCTCCAAGCTTTGCTGTCGTTTAATATTCCCCTGGGGGAGTGTCTGGGCTCAGAGCCGCAGTCCCTGCCTTCCACACTGCACCTTGTAAATCACAGCCACGGTGGCCTCGGGGCCACTGGGTCCCTAATGTGCTCTTATATATTGCACTGAGAGCTGCCCACTCAGATGACCTCCACAAATCTTGTTACTTGGAGCGGAGTGCACTGGAGAAATAAGTGTTGTATTTGGAAGGAAAAATTAATCATCCAAATTAAGTGGGGAAGATTCTGGTGTGATGTAGTAAAAGCATTATTGAAAGGGAAGGAAGAGGTTATGGAGGGGTGTGAAGAAGAATTCACGTATATGTGTGACTCTATGGTTATATACAGGAGCTGTTTGTACTGTGAATAACAGAACCTAGATGTAGTAATATTATAATAATTAAAATAATAATAATAACCATTTATTGAGTGCTTATGATGTACCAGGCACTGTGCTAAGGGTCCCACAGGCTTCATTTCATTTAATTTTCACTAAAATAGGCACTATTATAATCCACATTTTACTTATTAGGAAACTGAGGCTCAGAGGGGTTGAGTAACTCACTCAAGGTCACACAGCCTGTTGACAGTACAGCTTGGTTTTCAGACTCTAATGATGGGAGGTCTTAATTAAACGCTGTGCTGATAATGAATCATATTATTTGGGGTGTGGGGGTAAAACAGATTTAAAAAAAATACCAGAAGACATATTTCTTGCCAACATGGAGTTTATGCTCAAGCAGCGAAGATAGACAAAGTATTTCAAATAGTTAATTAGATGTTTATAGAGGTATATGGGGCTGAGAAAGAGAAGTGCAGGATGCTGTCAGGGCATTTCACAGGGGCCCTTGACCAAACCCATGCTCTACGCCCTACATCATTCTGCTTCTGTCCACAGCTTTAGGGACCAGCTTATGTGTACAAATAGAATGAGTTAGGAAATTCAGGTTCATCCCTCCCATCCCAACTCATATTTTAGAGTGTACACTGATTATCAGTTCGAGAAGAAGAAAATACCATGTCAGTGTGCATATTATCATCTTCTGTGCCTTAAATGTCTACTGGATAAAAAGTATATCCTTTTAGCTGGTTTGTCTACTTGATTTTTATGCCATTTTGAGCTTCTTAGGTGTGCAAGAGAACAGAGGCACATCTAGAATTCTGATTCCCAGTCTTTTTTACCTGCCTGATTGTGTCATTCCTTTGGGAAGAGCCAGAGGCAGAACGTGGGAGTACAGATCTGGGTGCCCCTGCTCACTTGGGTTCCAGTGGGGTTGAATCTCATTGGCCAGATATGACTCTGGAAACTGTGCAGTCAGCGGTGAGTTCCTTCTCTTCTGGGGTATTTTAGGGATTCCTCCCAAAGGAACGTTCCTCTCAGCTGAACCCTGCCACCTGCTCTTGTCTGCCCTGGCATTGGGAGGGAATAGTTTTGTCTCAGGTCAGGTTCTCTAGAAACAGACCCTGGGACAAAGTGCTCTTTGAAAACACCTAAGGAAGGGAGCAAACAGGGTCTGGAAAGGGATGGGGTGAGAGCCCAGGAAAGGTGTGGTCTCAGGCCTGATCCCTGAGGGTTCTGAGTCTAAATCACGTGCAGAGGTGTCCCACTTGGAGGCCAGCAGGCCAGGCTCTTATATTCCATGTCAGTCCCCTCACCCTGAGGAGAGCTAACCTCCTGGGGGGGTCTCAAGAAGCCAAGGAGGTAGGGGTGGGTACAACAGCAGCAAGATCTGAAGGGAACCTCTGTTCCAGACATAGCAGGGAGCACTCCAACCACCCCTGAGTCTCAGTTCTTCAGTAGGGGTTGTGGAGGTTTATAGCACAAACACAACATAACATATTTTTACCTTTCTGATAACAGCCCAGCAGGTGGAGATTGGGGCGCTCAGATGCTGACATCAGAAGGCTCTCTAGATCCTGTGTTTCCTACTTCTAAGTGGGGAGACAGCGGTCCTGCCAGTGGGAGCACCTCCAGATGATGATCACTCCTGGAATGCAAAGTTGTTTTAAAGCATCTGCTCTTCAGGACAGACATCCTCTGGTTTGGAGTCAATAAGTGACATTCTATTGCTTAGGGACAGTCTCCACATGGGCCACAGAAAGAGGAACCAGTTTAATACATTTTAAACTTACTCTCACAAGTAATAAAGATTCTTCCCACCTCTGTACATTTCAAACTGCAAATATGACAATACAGGAAACTCTTATAATTCATTAACTTTTCTATATGCAAATAGTTAATTCCAGTCAATATACAATTTAAATAATTGCTTCAATAATTTGTTTATGCATATCAGTCCTCCCAGAATGGCTTCCTTAAACCAATCACCTGGTCAAATTTTGTAAAGTGTCTTCCCAAGAGTAAATGCTCCTTTTAAAGGAGATTTCTTTCCCAAGTCTTGAGGTGTGTGTGTGTGGTGGGGGGGGAAAGTAAGATATCTGCTTTCTAAGTCCTTGAAGCATATTTTGTGTCTTTGCCAGAAAAAGAATGCTAAATGCTGGGTTCCCTTCTGAAGGGTCACTGTGATTTTTTTCCCTTGATGTATGTATCTTCCAGAATCCTAGATTCTGCAGTTAATGTGTGGAATAGCTGTTTAGAATGCCATGCTTCACTGAATAATCTTCTCTCCTCCCATTTTTCATGGAGCGATGTCTAATTAATTTCACATTGTATTTTTGATGGCTGCAACCAATTGGTTGTTTCAAGTCAGAAGTTTTTACCCAGAGAAATAACTATGGTGAGTAAAGGAGACTATATAACCAAAATAGAGAATCCACTTAGCCTTTGTTTGCATGCTGACACTTCTAATTTTTATATACCTGACTTCAATCAATCACAGATTCTTTTCAGAAAAGATGTGCATCCAGAGTCCCAATTTATAGATTTGCTGGTTGTTTATATGTTGGAAAACTTACCTGATGTTATGTCTTAAATTTACAATTTATACTCTGTGTCATTTGCTGCTGTTCTCCAATTGCAATGATTAACTGAATTACATGTTTTTTGAGCAGATGAAGACAATTTATGTAAGGAAGCAAATGCCTCCAAAGATGAAGGATTTATGCATCTGTGTATGGGCCTCTGTGAGCCTTCTTATGTGCCCATGCCAGGCCAGTGTTTTCCTTCAAGGTAGGAGCCTCCACCGTAATGGAATGCATCCCCCTTATAATGTCCAGGAGCTATGGGAAGACAGATCCATAGTTCCTAATTAAAGCAGGGGTCGGTGACTGGTAAGACAACTTTCAAAATACACTGAACAAAGAAAATAAATTAGATTCAAGGGAAGTGGAAATCAATACTGGCTCAAAGAAACTATAAATCTTGATATTCCATACAACAAGTATACATGCTTATCATTACTCATTCAAACACATGAGCCAGAATCACATTTAATGCCTCCTGGAAAGTAGCCAGATTTCTACTTGCCTGTAGCAAATGATGATTTATGCCAGGTAAGTAGTAGAAAAGAACTGATTTAATTAATTTTGTCACCAGGGTTTCTCAACCGAGGAAGGGTAAATTGGGAAAAAGGCTAGCAGTATATTTTCTAATATTTTTATAAGAATAATTTAAAATAGCCTACTGTATCTTATGTATGCTTGATGTTAACTATCTGTCTTCAAATTGTATAACTACCTTGTTTACTCTGACCATCATCAAATCAGGTCAGTGAACTCACCGATTTTCTTCTCCACTTGAATAGTCATGGATCACTTCTATATGGGCTTTAGGGTTGTTCATTAATTATAATTATTATTAGTTATTTGATGTTCATTATGTGACAGGCTGTTCTAGGTGCCGGGGACATGATGATGAGCCAAATGGACAAAGCTGCTGCTCTCACAGAACTTACTCTCTAGTCTTTATGATAAACAAGAAAGAAGGAAATGTGTATATGTCCCACGTTTCCAGCTCAGGATGAGTGCTATGAAGCAAATGAAGCAGAGTAAGGAGATAGAGTGTGAGGGAAGGGGGTGTTGTTTTAAAAGGCCTCTCTGAGGAGTTGCCCTTTGAGCAGAAACTTTAAATGACATAATCTATATGATTACATTAAGTATGTAAATTGAGATGAATTAGAAAAGATATAAGCTACATGAATATTTGGGGGCATAGAGAACACAAGTGCAGAGGCTTGAAGTGGACATGTGCTTGCCTTGGGGTGCTGTGTCACTGGCATCAGCTCAGATGAGTTGGCTAAATTATTGTCTAGGTTGAGGGTAAGGGAATAAGCATGGGAGGTAAGGCAAGATTTTAGTGCTGAAACAAAAAAGAGATTCCAGAAACATTGTCCTGATGGGGCCAAAGTCTGAGCTGTTTAGGCAGTCCTAAAGCTGGCTGTGAGATTTAACAGATCCAACTGCAAGAGGAGCCAGCGTGAGGGGAAGCCCGTGAGAGGAGTGTTGATATAGACTCACAGGGCATGGAGTAAGGGGGTGGTGAACTGGGGACAGTTCCTAAGCCAAAGGCTGATATCTGTGATTACTTAAGGCTTGTATGTCTGTCTCACAGGTGTGCCAGGTGCACTGGAAATGTTGGATGGGTGGTCAGTGGAGTCAGGCAGGATGAGATAAAAGAACCAGCTGAATCCCAGAAGGATCAGCTCTAGTTTGGAGCATTCTATAAAAAACTGAGGTGTGGGAATAATGGGAGAGTATCAGAGAGGAAGTACAGTTTCTAGGCTTATCAAGGGCTGGGGATAAAGTTGGCTGTTCAGAGTGGAAATGGCCACTATGTTACCTTTGTTACCCACATAACATGGGTTAATTATCTGACCAATTTTACTGTAGGATGCAAACGTTTTTTAGCAAACATATTATTTGCTTGGTTTGACCCAGAGCATAAGGATCTTTCCAGACCTTGTTCCCTGGACCTCAGAGCTGTTTTCTCATTCATTCATTCCTTCATTCATCCATTTAACAAACAATTATTGAATAGCTATTTTGTGGCAGGTCTGAAGATACAAAAATAAATAGCAACTGGTCCCTGACTTTAAGGAACTTATGCCTTCTAATTCCAGGCTGAGCTACTTCCTTCAAACCCTTTTTAATTATTCAAGGAACATGTTTTTTCCTGCTGGACTTCATGCCACCCCTTAGGACTCTGACGGCACACTGCTGTTCTTGCAGGTCGTTTGCTAGCTTTTTGGGCTCTGCCCCAGGAATGCATCATTTTCCCTTTCTCTTGTCCCAGAGCCAGGCTCCTAGACCCTATTTAAAGTCTATTATTCCAAGATTTGCTGCTCTCTAGTCCTGTCTTTTCCTATTATAGTTGACAATATCACGCTTGCCCTGCCCATCCCCACCCAGCAACATATAGCCACTTGGAGTTTAAAGCATCCCACTCAGAGATTTCCCCAAACTCTTGAAATTTATAGCCCCTATCTCTGCTGCCTCCTTAATTCTCTCTTGTTTTATCTCAGGGGCATTAGGAGGGACAAGGAGAACAAAGAGATATCCATTCACATTGTCCTTCAGGTAGTAACACCACCTTCCTCTTCTAGTAGGTTTAAAATTTAATAGAACAGTTCCTAAGAAAATAAATGTTTGGGCTATAATTAATTAATCTCATTTAGATTTTCTTATTATTTTTCTTATTCTTGATCCACTTCTTTAAACAAGAATACGAAATAGGGTAGAGATAGAAAGTTGAAACAGAAGTATAAGATTTTGAGCTCAAAGAAAATAAGGATGTTCTTTTATATCTTTCCTGTGGTACTTAGGACAGAGAAGAAAATGAAAAGAAATAACACATTAAGCTCCTCTTATGTGCCAGATGTTTCACATAAGCTCCTCATAATAATTAAAAACTAGAGAGCACGTTCAAAGTGGTCAATCAATTTATCAAATGTTATACAACTAATAAGTGGAAAGTTGGGATTTGAATTAACCTGTTTGTGATGTTGGAACTGGTCGTTTATTCTTTACCTTATTTTGACCTGGATCTGGAATTAGCTAGCTGAGTGACCCTGGCCTTACAGGCCTCAGCATTGACTTTGGGGAAATGGCGAGATTAGACCCAGGCTAATCTCTATCAGATTCAGAAGGAGAAACAGGTTTAAACAGGTTTGACCATTTGAATAGCAATGTAAAGTAAAATTGACAGACAATTGTGAAATGCCTCTGCTCTACCTAGTGATTTTCTAAGATGAACCAACAGATCAGCTGATCAAGAGATTAAAGAATCAGTGGGAAATTAGGATAATGTCTATCTCAAAAAAGATGACTTGACACAATGTTGTAATAACTTAGAGCCACCAAAGCACTTTAAAAATTAATGTGAAATTCACCATCGATCATTTTAGATTTTTATACAAGGCACTGCATTTGTATAACTCGATTGCTCAATTGCAGAGCAGCATTAGGTTTCAGACCAGAGAAGAGGAATTAGATGAAATGAGCACTGACCTTTGTGACTGATGAAAATGAGAATCAGCATCTCTGGGCACTTCTTGTTTCACATTGTTCTTAACTAGACAATATTACAGAATGACAAGAAATGGAACTTGATATTGATGGAAACTGCTTTAACAGATGGGAGTATTTTGACACAGTAATTCCATGGTTTCCTAATTTGAAGGTGGCTGAACTGTATTTTTTAAAACTAAAAAGTATTTTTATAAACTAATCTCTAGAGGAGACATATGCAACAAATGTCTAAAATTGATCTATAAAATTTCAGTGTCCCAGGGATCCAATTACATGAAAACTCAGGTCATCTAACTATGTGCATGAAAGAGACAATTCGTTGGGTGTCTAACAGATTCAGACAGAAATGCCAGACAAATCTGAGACTCGTCAGCATCATACATACTGAAGCCACAAATTGGGCTGTCAAAAGCCAGTCCCCTTTGATAATAAACCTGTATACACCAAACACACTGGGATCTACAGGGAGCAGAGAGCCCTTGAAAAAGTCCTAACAGGCTCAGGCAGGAACTCCAAGCAAGCTGCACTGGCATGAACAGAAATTGCTAAGAGATTTTAGAATTAAGGTCAAACACTGGACTGGACAACCTCACAAGAAATTGTCCATAGAACAGAATGTCTGAAGCTCTGTGACCTTCAAGGTTCTGCTAATCCTCCTCTGTGAGGCTTAAAGCTCTTGCTTTGCACCCTAATCTGTTACATGCTACACTGCCCCCCGCCCCCCCCACATACTCATAGAACACCTCCCTCCCCTACACACACACACACACACACACACACACACACACACACAGAAAATAACCAACCTCTGTCAGGGAAATGGTCATATCAGTAACATAATTGTTTGCTTGGCCTCTCTCTCTGACTCTTTTTATCTTCATGAGTGTTCTCTTCCACTCTTGGGTACCAAGACCTCACTGCTTTATGAGCCTTCTTCCAAGAAAAGCAAGCATTGATCTATATCACTCTTAGCCTTTGACATAAATTCATTCACCGGTCTGAGAAGAGATGTGAACCATGCCCTTCCCCATAGCCAGCACACCTTTCTTTGTGAAAGATGCTTTATTCCATGGGATGGTTATCTATAGACTTTCAGAGCAAGCTCGGAGGTCCAGGACCTAGAGAACTGGAACTTCCTCTTGGGGAAGGCAGGCATGGGGAAAAGGGATGCAGTGCAAATAAAATAGTTTGCCAGGTGGGCATGGAATCCAACAGGCATAGCAAGGATTGAGGAGGTTGAGTACGTAGGAGGCGGGTAGCAAACCCAAGATTAGGTAATATGGGCTAATGTGGATTTGAATAGAAGCTCCAATGCCTGCTAAAAAATAGATGAAATATTGTGCTTGACCCTAAATTCATCCTATACCTAGGGATTCTCTAAAAATATAGAGTATAGTTATTTTAGGCTAGCCAAAGAGATAATCTACTTGTTGTCACTGAGCACGGACTCCATATTTTAACCATGACATCTCTCTCCATGTACTCCCTCCCTGTATCTTCACAGCTCTATACTTTTCCTCTGATTCACCACTGTCAGTCACTGCCACCACCACCACTGCCTCCAGCTCCACATCTTGGTGACTGCTGGACAGACAATCCAGAGCCTCATGGCCCAGGATCTCTGCTGCCATAAACCACCTGGTGGCCAGGACAATGAGCAGAGTTAGAGAGTATCTGGTATTAGGACTGGTGAGATGACAGTAAGAGAAAGAGCAAAATATGCTCAGAGTGAGGGCTCAAAGGATTAGTTACAGAAGTGGGGTGATAATAGACTGTACTATTTTTCACAACATTTGCTGCTTTTCCTGGGAAAGCATTACCTTCCTTGCCCCGCTTCAACTTGTGTTGGTAAATGAAATGAGTGGAAGTGGTTGGTGTCATTTCTGAAAATAATCTCGAGAGGCTAGCATATGGTAATCTATGTTCTTTCTCTGTTTCTTCTGCCACAAAGACCAGTACTGATCCAGAACAGAGACTTCTTCATTAGCCTGGGTCTCTATCTATCTATTTACCAATGAATAAACTTATTTTGTAAGCCACAATGATTTGGGTTGTTTGTTATCTTATTTCAACTTAGCCTAACCTATTATACTGTTATAAGAGAGTGCCAGTAACAAGGTAATTCTAGTCACTGATGAATAATATTTAGGGTGTGTGTGTGTGTGTGTGCATATATACCTGTGTGTGGTAGAAAAATACACATGAAAAAAAGGTCAACAGTAACAAAGATGACAAATATTGAGAACAAATGAAGTAAAAAGAAAAAAAATAAAAATTTAATGTGCTTTGGCTGTAATAGTAATGCTGATTATAATAATTTTTGTGAACTGCCTGCCATTTAAGACTAATTTGTATGCAGCATAATAAAAATTATGCATAGCATTAAAATATGCACCTGATTAACTCCATTGCAAACTTTGTTTGATTATAACAATAACCTCTCTATGTGTATATTCAATCTTTGTAATTTGTTGTTCATAGAGCAATTTAAAGTAACCTGTGAAAACATTCCCATTAAAAGGGTCAAATTAGTATGCATGCTGCAGGTGAGTGTATAAAACAGAAAGACGTGCAACTAAGAAGAGAAAAATGGGAATCTGAGTAAATGAGTAGGACCAATCTGACCCTGGCCCAAACTGTGCAAACACTTACTTATTGCACTGCATTTCCTCTAGGCTCAGTTATAGGCCTTGTATCACTCTAGTCAATCTCATCTATACTCATGGCTTTGACTACCAGCAACTGATAAATACCTTCCAAAATTACATCTCTGGCCTGTATTGCTTCTATGAACTCTATACATATACATCCAACTTCCTCTTCATCATTTCCACTTGGATGTCTCCAAGGTACCCCAACCTCAACATGTTCAAGATCACATTCTTGGTCTGCCTCATAAGCAGGTTCTCTTTTTCCCCTTTCACTTTCCTACTCCCAATTCATCTTCAGCTGCTTGTTGGTTTTTATCCCTAAATATTTTTATTCTATTTCCTTATTTATAGCTATGTTTTCACCACTCTAGTTTATCATCATCTCCAGCCTGAAAGAGCTTAACTAGTCTCTCCACATCTACTATGTCTCCTCCAATTTATCATCTGCATTGCAGCTAGGGTGATTTCTATCAAAGCACAAATATGATTATTTGACTTCATCCTTTAAAATCCTTGCATTGTTTCCCATTGCTCTTATGGTAAAGACCAAAATGTTTAACATCCTGTAAATCTACCTGCAGTGAATATTTATTAGGTTCCCTCCTCCTTCCCTCTATCCACTCTTTGCTTTCAGAAATGCCTCTCTCTGATCTGGTGTGTTATCTATCACTTAGCTCCACCTTTTCTACATAGGAGGAACAAGCGACCCAACCTGGCACATCAGAGCACTCCAGTGACTGGTTCAAAGTTGGGCACTATATCCAAAGTGTGAGTCAGTGAGAGCCCTATTCAGACATTTAATGTGAAACCTAGGAGAAGAAAGACTTCTTATCTTCTGAGAACAGAGCTCTTAGGTCTGCCTCTGGGGCAAGTCTTTTCTACCATGCAGAGAAAGCCTACCTGAGATGGAGCTAATGCAGAGAAGAAGTAAGTCAAGAGATAAGGAAAAGAAACAGATGACTGGGAACCTGTTTTCGGGACATTGCTGAAAGCTATTATCAGTACTTGGGCTTCTCAATTACATGAGTCAGTACACTCTTTTGATCTATGCTAATTTAAATTGAGTTAATATCATAACTAAAAGTTTCCTTCATAAGAGGGAATCTTATTCTTTGTTCTACATCCATATCTCCTCCTCACCTCACACTAAGTTAATTTCTTCAGAGTTTAGCTTAAATATTACTTCTTTAGGAAAGTGCTTCTTAACCCTCAAAACAAGATAAGGTATCTATTTTATGTTTGCTTATACTGCTTATTTCCATTTGTAATTATATATTTACTTATGCTTTCATGTCTATGATTACATGATTCTTCTCTGTCTTCTCCACATGCCTCTAAGCCCCATGAAGGGACATTGTGGTATCCTCCAGCGCATGCTTGGTCCCTTGCTCAGTGCCTGACAATGAATATTTATTGAATGAATGAATGAATGAACAGAGAATAACTTGGTGTCAGGCACTGTGCTATGTGCTTTTACATATATTATCTTATTTAAACTTCACAACAATCTGGTGGCAGAAGGTCTGTGATCCATTTACAAATGTGGAAACTAAGGAATGAATATGTAAAGAAACATTGTCAAACGAATATAAAGAGAGAGAGAGAGAGAGATCCAGGACATAAAATGAGGTCTTTTTCCAAATGCAGAGTTCCTTTTCTCATGCCACCTTCTAAGGACCTCCTAAATGTCTATTTGCACTCTCTCCTTTCCCTACAAAATGCTTATCTTGACTCCAATTCCTACAGCATTATACTCTCTTCTACCTTTCATTAAACTGGTGGTTCATTAGGTTTAACATGTTTCAGGAATATTTTCATCTTTACCTGGAACAATTGAAACACACCTCCTTCACCCCAATAAAGCAAGAAAGAACATATTTTAGAGCAATGGCCCTGGTTTGGGGATGTATGGGAAGGGTCTGTCTTGAGATTGCCTGTACTTTTCTATATTGGTCAGTGACTTTCATGTCTACTCCTAAAGCCATCCATGAGTAAAAGAGGAGAGGTGAAAGAATAAGAGAGATTGGGAGAGGGGAGGAGCAAACAGAACCCATCTATGTTATCTATCTGGAATCCCTGAAGTCCTCAATGCTTCAAACCCCCTTCCCACTCACAGTGCCCCAGCCACCCAGCATTTTGGTCATCTGCACATTGTAATGGTATGATGACAATATCCATTAAATGGCAGAAGAATTTCAACCTAGTAAAGTGATGCTAGACAGCTCAGTGGACATTGATAATACACTTGGTATGTACTGCTCAGAACTATAACAATAAATGTTTAGATTACATGCCCAGGCTCAAAAGAGGCTACAGAAAAGGAAGAATTCCAAAGATTTTTGGATATGCTGTAAAGGCTTATGGCAGTGCTACTCAAAGAAACAAACCTCCACATTCTCTGTTACAGATGAATGACAAGATGAGGAGCTTTCACCAGAGAGTAGATTGATGAACTGCTTCTTTCACTGAGGCAGTCTTGGTATACAAAGAAAATGGCAGCTGAACCAAAGTGTGTAATGACATAGTTGATGCTGGCATAAACTTCTTATCTTGTCTCAAATGGCTAACAAGTTCACTGTCTAGCACTAGTCTCTAACTGCCCTTTGAGCAGTCAAGGCCTTGAAAAGTGGTGTGCAATGCTGGCCATATATTAGAAGCACCTGGGAGGCTTTACAATATATTTACCAATACACAATGAACTTATCCAGAGATTCTGTTTCAGTGAGTTCGGGGTGGTATCCAGTATGTTTTAGCATTACCCCTGGTGATTCTAGTGTGCAGTCAGGATCAAGAACTACTAGCCTCAGTTGTAGCAGGACTGGGAGACGTGAATTATTAATGCTGATCTTTGGCAAAGTATTGAGAGATAAGTATAGCTGACATAAGTGGAGGAGCTTGTCTTTGGAAAAACTTCTTGCTTCTTGGATCTTTTATTAGCCATTCAGGGAAAGGAAATAGAACTGAACAGAGTTACTAAGAGATAGGTGATGTATGGGGGGAAGGAACACCTACAGGCTGTTTGGAACCTGAGGCTTTAAGAAATCTGAATTTAACAAGTGAATTGGTAGATGGGATGTTACCCCACTGCACAGGCAGAGTGACACAGAGCAGGCAGTTGAAGGCAAAAAAAAGTCATAATACTCTCATCATTCCCCCTCCTCCTCCACGGTAGTTTTCTGGGGATAATGGAGCTATCATTGATATCAGAAGGAAAAGTGAGGATTTGGGAGACGAGGGCTATAAATATGGCAGTATGTAGAACAAGGGGGATCTGCCATCTATTGAAAATACCTAAGTTCAGAGTTGAGCCTGGAAAATATGTAGTTCAGAGTTAACGAATGGATGCAGCAGACCTCCAGTTGTTCAGGCCATCCATCCCTCTAGCCATACAAGCTCGCGAAGCACCAACCATTATTCAACTCACCTACTAAATGAGGAAGGAATAGAAAGATAAACCTTATAAACACTTGTAGCGCAGTTGGAGCCTCTGCTTAATACTAATAACCCCTCAGACCCTACATGCCAGAAAAATTCATTTTGGAGGCCAAACTGATCTCCTTTGCAGCACTGTGTTGCCCACAGTCACTGCCAAGTTTCCTTCCTGGCAAACACCCCCAAAGGAGTTGTTGTAGGATTCTTGTCCCTTGCATACTCATCTACTGGCTTATTACAAGTATTTAACACACTCGAGTGTATTAATAGGTAATTAATAGGTAGCAGAGCATAATGGGGAAAATCCAAGCTTTAGACATTGGCCCTTTAACTTGTTAATGAGATCTTGGGTAAATTAATTTACTTTTTTGAACCTTGGTTTCTTTGTAAAAAGGTTTAATAATCTCTATCTCTAGGATTACTGTAAAGATTAGATGTGAGCTGACCACAGCTGTTGAGCAAGCTGCATTTAGTAGGGTGCAAGTAAGAAGCAACTTTGCTTTTTGTCAACATTGCCTTTCAATCTGGTCTGCTGAGGCTTCCTTTCCCACTCCATTCTTGTCACTTCCTGGCATTAAAAAATCAACTTAAGAAATATGCCCCGACGCGGAGATCACCTTCCTCCCCACGGATACACCAGAAATACAGCTACACGTGGAACAACTCCTACAGAACACCTACTGAACGCTGGCAGAAGACCCCAGACCTCCCAAAAGGCAAGAAACTCCCCACATACCTGGGTAGGGCGAAGCGGAGAGATCCGCACACAGAGGATCGGTGCCGAGCGGCACTCACCAGCCCGAGAGGCTTGTCTGCTGGCCCGCCGGGGCGCGCAGCGCTGGAAGCTGAGGCTCGGGCTTCGGTCAGAGCGCAGGGAGAGGACTGGGGCTGGCGGCGAGAACTCAGCCTGAAGGGGGCTAATGTGCCACAGCCAGCCGGGAGGGAGTCCGGGAAAACTCTGGAGCTGCCGAAGAGGCAAGAGACTTTTTTTTCCCTCTTGGTTTCCTGGTGCGCGAGGAGAGGGGATTAAGAGCGCTGCTTAAAGGGGCTCCACGGACGGGCGCGAGTCGCGACTGAAAGCGCGGAGCCCAGTGACAGGCGTGGGACGCTGGGGCTGCTGCTGCCGCCGCCAAGAAGCCTGTGTGCGAGCGCAGGTCACTGCCCACACCGCCCTTCCGGGAGCCTGTGCAGCCCGCCACTGCCGGGGTCCCGGGATCCAGGGGCGGCTTCCCTGGGAGAACGCACGGCGCGCCTCAGGCTGGTGCAACGTCACGCCGACCTCTGCCACTGCAGGCTCGCCCCGCACTCCGTGCCCCTCCCTCCCTCCCGGCCTGAGTGAGCCAGAGTCCCCGAAGAGGCTGCTCCTTTAACCCTGTCCTATCTGAGCGAAGAACAGACGCCCTCCGGCGACCTACACGCAGAGGCGGGGCCAAATCCAAAGCTGAGACCCAGGAGCTGTGAGAACAAAGAAGAGAAAGGGAAACCTCTCCCAGCAGCCTCAGAAGCAGTGGATTAAAGCTCCACAATCAACTTGATGTACCCTGCATCTGTGGAATACATGAATAGACAACACATCATCCCAAATTGAGGAGCCAGGAGTCACTGCTGTGCCTCTGAGGTGGGAGAGCCAACTTCAGGACACTGGTCCACAAGAGACCTCCCAGCTTCACATAATATCAAACGGCGAAAATCTTCCAGAGATCTCCATCTCAACACCAGCACCCAGCTTCACTCAACGACCAGCAGGCTACAGTGCTGGACACCCTAAGCCAAACAACGAGCAAGACAGGAACACAACGCCACCCATTAGCAGAGAGGTGGCCTAAAATCATAAAAAGTCCACAGACACCCCAAAACACACCACCAGACGTGGACCTGCCCACCAGAAAGACAAGATCCAGCCTTATCCACCAGAACACAGGCACTAGTCCCCTCCACCAGGAAGCCTACACAACCCACTAAACCAACCTTAGCCACTGGGGACAGACACCAAAAACAACAGGAACTACGAACCTGCAGCCTGCAAAAAGGAGACCCCAACCACAGTAACATAAGCAAAATGAGAAGACAGAAAAACACACAGCAGGAGAAGGAGCAAGATAAAAACCCACCAGACCTAACAAATGAAGAGGTAATAGGCACTCTACCTGAAAAAGAATTCAGAATAATGATGGTAAAGATGATCCAAGATTCTATTTCCCAGATCCAAAATCTTGGAAATAGAATAGACAAAATGCAAGAAACAGTTAACAAGGACCTAGAAGAACTAAAGATGAATCAAGCATCGATTAAAAACACAATACATGAAATAAAAAATACTCTAGATGGGATCAATAGCAGAATAACTGAGGCAGAAGAACGGATAAGTGAGGTGGAAGATAAAATAGTGGAAATAACTGCTGCAGAGCAAAATAAAGAAAAAAGAATGAAAAGAACAGAGGACAGTCTCAGAGACCTCTGGGACAACATTAAACGCACCAACATTCGAATTATAGGGGTTCCAGAAGAAGAAGAGAAAAAGAAAGGGACTGAGAAAATATTTGAAGAGATTATAGTTGAAAACTTCCCTAATATGGGAAAGGAAATAGTTAATCAAGTCCAGGAGGCACAGAGAGTCCCATACAGAATAAATCCAAGGAGAAATACGCCAAGACACATATTAATCAAACTGTCAAAAATTAAACACAAAGAAATCATATTAAAAGCAGCAAGGCAAAAACAACAAATAACACACAAGGGAATCCCCATCAGGATAACAGCTGATCTCTCAGCAGAAACTCTACAAGCCAGAAGGGAGTGGCAGGACATACTTAAAGTGATGAAGGAGAAAAACCTGCAACCAAGATTACTCTACCCAGCAAGGATCTCATTCAGATTTGATGGAGAAATTAAAACGTTTACAGACAAGCAAAAGCTGAGAGAGTTCAGCACCACCAAACCAGCTTTACAACAAATGCTAAAGGAACTTCTCTAGGCAAGAAACACAACAGAAGGAAAAGACCTACAATAATGAACCCAAAACAATTAAGAAAATGGGAATAGGAACATACATATCGATAATTACCTTAAATGTAAATGGACTAAATGCTCCCACCAAAAGACACAGAGTGGCTGAATGGATACAAAAACAAGACCCATCTATATGCTGTCTACAAGAGACCCACTTCAGACCTAGAGACACATACAGACTGAAAGTAAGGGGATGGAAAAAGATATTACATGCAAATGGAAACCAAAAGAAAGCTGGAGTAGCAATTCTCATATCAGACAAAATAGACTTTAAAATAAGGACTACTAGAAGAGACAAAGAAGGACACTACATAATGATCAAGGGATCGATCCAGGAAGAAGATATAACAATTGTAAATATTTATGCACCAAACATAGGAGCACCTGAATACATAAGGCAAATACTAACAGCCATAAAAGGAGAAATCGACAGTAACACACTCATAGTAGGGGACTTTAACACCCCACTTTCACCAATGGACAGATCATCCAAAATGAAAATAAATAAGGAAACACAAGCTTTAAATGATACATTAAACAAGATGGACTTAATTGATATTTATAGGACATTCCATCCAAAAACAACAGAATACACATTTTTCTCAAGTGCTCATGGAACATTCTCCAGGATAGATCATATCTTGGGTCACAAATCAAGCCTTGGTAAATTTAAGAAAATTGAAATTGTATCAAGTATCTTTTCCGACCACAATGCTATGAGACTAGATATCAATTACAGGAAAAGATCTGTAAAAAATACAAACACATGGAGGCTAAACAATACACTACTTAATAATGAAGTGATCACTGAAGAAATCAAAGAGGAAATTAAAAAATACCTAGAAACAAATGACAATGGAGACACGACGACCCAAAACCTATGGGATGCAGCAAAAGCAGTTCTAAGAGGGAAGTTTATAGCAATACAATCCCACCTTAAGAAACAGGAAACATCTCGAATAAACAACCTAACCTTGCACCTAAAGCAATTAGAGAAAGAAGAACAAAAACATCCCAAAGTTAGCAGAAGGAAAGAAATCATAAAAATCAGATCAGAAATAAATGAAAAAGAAATGAAGGAAACGATAGCAAAGATCAATAAAACTAAAAGCTGGTTCTTTGAGAAGATAAACAAAATTGATAAACCATTAGCCAGACTCATCAAGAAAAAAAGGGAGAAGACTCAAATCAATAGAATTAGAAATGAAAAAGGAGAAGTAACAACTGACACTACAGAAATACAAAAGATCATGAGAGATTACTATAAGCAACTCTATGCCAATAAAATGGACAACCTGGAAGAAATGGACAAATTCTTAGAAATGCACAACCTGCCAAGACTGAATCAGGAAGAAATAGAAAATATGAACAGACCAATCACAAGCACTGAAATTGAAACTGTGATAAAAAATCTTCCAACAAACAAAAGCCCAGGACCAGATGGCTTCACAGGCGAATTCTATCAAGCATTTAGAGAAGAGCTAACACCTATCCTTCTGAAACTCTTCCAAAATATAGCAGAGGGAGGAACACGCCCAAACTCATTCTACGAGGCCACCATCACCTTGATACCAAAACCAGGCAAGGATGTCACAAAGAAAGAAAACTACAGGCCAATATCACTGATGAACATAGATGCAAAAATCCTCAACAAAATACTAGCAAACAGAATCCAGCAGCACATTAAAAGGATCATACACCATGATCAAGTGGGGTTTATTCCAGGAATGCAAGGATTCTTCAATATACGCAAATCAATCAACGTGATACACCATATTAACAAATTGAAGGAGAAAAACCATATGATCATCTCAATAGATGCAGAGAAAGCTTTTGACAAAATTCAACACCCATTTATGATAAAAACCCTGCAGAAAGTAGGCATAGAGGGAACTTTCCTCAACATAATAAAGGCCATATATGACAAACCCACAGCCAGCATCGTCCTCAATGGTGAAAAACTGAAACCATTTCCACTAAGATCAGGAACTAGACAAGGTTGCCCACTTTCACCACTCTTATTCAACCTAGTTTTGGAAGTTCTAGCCACAGCAATCAGAGAAGAAAAGGAAATAAAAGGAATCCAAATTGGAAAAGAAGAAGTAAAGCTGTCACTGTTTGCAGATGACATGATAGTATACATAGAGAATCCTAAAGATGCTACCAGAAAACTACTAGAGTTAATCAACGAATTTGGTAAAGTAGCAGGATACAAAATTAATGCACAGAAATCTCTGGCATTCCTATATACTGATGATGAAAAATCTGAAAGTGAAATCAAGGAAACACTCCCATTTACCATTGCAACAAAAAGAATAAAATATCTAGGAATAAACCTACCTAAGGAGACAAAAGACCTGTATGCAGAAAATTATAAGACACTGATGAAAGAAATTAAAGATGATACAAATAGATGGAGAGATGTACCATGTTCTTGGATTGGAAGAATCAACATTGTGAAAATGACTCTACTACCCAAAGCAATCTACAGGTTCAATGCAATCCCTATCAAACTACCACTGGCATTTTTCACAGAACTAGAACAAAGAATTTCACAATTTGTATGGAAACACAAAAGACCCCGAATAGCCAAAGCAATCTTGAGAACGAAAAATGGAGCTGGAGGAATCAGGCTCCCTGACTTCAGACTATACTACAAAGCTACAGTAATCAAGACAGTGTGGTACTGGCACAAAAACAGAAAGATAGATCAATGGAACAGGATAGAAAGCCCAGAGTTAAACCCACGGACATATGGTCACCTTATCTTTGATAAAGGAGGCAGGAATGTACAGTGGAGAAAGGACAGTCTCTTCAATAAGTGGTGCTGGGCAAACTGGATAGGGACATGTAAAAGTATGAGATTAGATCACTCCCTAACACCATACACAAAAATAAGCTCAAAATGGATTAAAGACCTAAATGTAAGGCCAGACACTATCAAACTCTTAGAGGAAAACATAGGCAGAACACTCTATGACATAAATCACAGCAAGATCCTTTTTGACCCACCTCCTAGAGAAATGGAAATAAAGACAAAAATAAACACATGGGACCTAATGAAACTTAAAAGCTTTTGCACAGCAAAGGAAACCATAAACAAGACCAAAAGACAACCCTCAGAATGGGAGAAAATATTTGCAAATGAAGCAACTGACAAAGGATTAATCTCCAAAATTTATAAGCAGCTCATGCAGCTCAATAACAAAAAAACAAACAACCCAATCCAAAAATGGGCAGAAGACCTAAATAGACATTTCTCCACAGAAGATATACAGACTGCCAACAAACACATGAAAGGATGCTCAACATCTTTACTCATTAGAGAAATGCAAATCAAAACTACAATGAGATATCATCTCACACCAGTCAGAATGGCCATCATCAAAAACTCTAGAAACAATAAATGCTGGAGAGGGTGTGGAAAAAAGGGAACACTCTTGCACTGCTGGTGGGAATGTGAATTGGTACAGCCGCTATGGAGAACGGTATGGAGGTTCCTTAAAAAACTACAAATAGAACTACCATATGACCCAGCAATCCCACTACTGGGCATATACCCTGAGAAAACCATAATTCAAAAAGAGTCATGTACCAAAATGTTCATAGCAGCCCTATTTACAATAGCCCGGAGATGGAAACAACCTAAGTGTCCATCATCGGATGAATGGATAAAGAAGATGTGGCACATATATACAATGGAATATTACTCAGCCATAAAAAGAAATGAAATTGAGCTATTTGTAATGAGGTGGATAGACCTAGAGTCTGTCATACAGAGTGAAGTAAGTCAGAAAGAGAAAGACAAATACTGTATGCTAACACATATATATGGAATTTAAGAAAAAAAAATGTCATGAAGAACATAGGGGTAAGACAGGAATAAAGACACAGACCTACTAGAGAATGGACTTGAGGATATGGGGAGGGGGAAGGGTAAGCTGTGACAAAGTGAAAGAGCGGCATGGACATATATACACTACCAAACGTGAGGTAGATAGCTAGTGGGAAGCAGCCGCATAGCACAGGGAGATCAGCTCGGTACTTTGTGACCGCCTGGAGGGGTGGGATAGGGAGGGTGGGAGGGAGACGCAAAAGGGAGGGGATATGGAAACATATGTATATGTATAACTGATTAAATTTGTTATAAAGCAAAAAAATAAAATAAAATTAAATTAAAAAAAAAAAAAAAAAAGAAATATGCCCCAACCTTACATCAAGCTTTCTTTTCTCCTACAATTTGAAGCATTGCTCTCCTCTGGATCAGGCCTGACCAGTCTTTAGAAATCTGCCTGACTCCTCCTGCAAGGCTCTGGGGCTTCTGAATTCTTCAGGACTGTAATGGGAGAAGGAAAAAGGAAAAGTTTTACTTACTTATCTAGCTCTGGGCTCCCTGTGTGATAGACACTCAAGAGCTGGTGTTGTCTTTTGCGGAGAGCTTTTGCAGACCCTCCAGGGTACCAAAGAAAACACAGGGAAACAGGAAATGATGGCTTATGTAAACCCTAAATGACTGGCGCCTGGATTTAAGCAAAGCTTGTGATGACAGGTTTGTGCAGACCTAGGCAGAACACTTGCCTGCTCTTTACAGAAAACACTCTTATGGACTATTTCAGAGATATGGATGTATATTTGCTTTCTCTTTATTTGACAGTTCCCTCCGCCATAACATACATAGTAGTTTCCTTGTCTCTTTCTTTTGTGTTGTGGCAAGATATACACAACATAAAATTTGCCATGTTAAGCAGCTTTAGGTGTACAGTTCAGCAGCATTAAGTACACTCACATCGTTGTGCAGCCATCACCGCCGTCCATTTCCAGGACTTTTTGTATCTTCCCAAACTAAGGCTCTGCACCCATGAACCAACAACTCCTCCTTCTTCCCTCTCCCTCAGCCCCTAATCAGCACCATTCTACTGCCTCTATGAATTTCACTGCTCTAAGTACCTCATAGAAGTGGAAACATACAGTATTTGTCCTTTTGTATTTGACTTATTTTGCTTAGCATAATGTTTGCAAGGTCCATTATGTTGTAACATGTATCAGAATTTCCTTCCTTTTATTTTTGTATTATTATTATTTTTTTTTACATATCACATTTTTGAGTAGCAAGGACCCACGGTGAATCAAAGCCAGCTGTCTTTTCTTTTCTTTTTTAAATGTTGGGGGTAGGAGTTTATTAATTAATTAATTTATTTTGCTGTGTTGGGTCTTTGTTTCTGTGCGAGGGCTTTCTCTAGTTGTGGCAAGGGGGGGTCACTCTTCATCGTGGTGCACGGGTCTCTCACTATCGCGGCCTCTCTTGTTGTGGAGCACAGGCTCCAGATGCGCAGGCTCAGTAGTTGTGGCTCACAGGCCTAGTTGCTCCACGGCATGTGGGATCTTCCCAGACCAGGGCTCGAACCCGTGTCCCCTGCATTAGCAGGCAGATTCTCAACCACTGCGCCACCAGGGAAGCCCTCCTTCCTTTTAAAGACTGAATAATATTCCATGTTTTTGTATACACATTTTGTTGATGCACTCATGTATTCATGAACATTTGGGTCCTTCCCACCTTCCTTATCTCTTAAATGTTATTTTTAGATAAAAAAAGTTTATGCCATAAGTAATCATCAGTTGTTGGAGACACTTTGTCAACAGAGGATTCCTTCTCTGGCCCATCTCTTTCTCCATTTTTCTAAGTGGTAGACAAGCACTGGGAAGCAGTTTGACTCCTGTTCTCTGGGAACTGCTTACCCTCAGGGAAGGTCCCTGGTAACCCAGGCATCTTCTCAGGGTACCTCCTGCCCCACCCCCACTCTCCAGCAAAATCAACACTTGACTTTGGCTGGTCAACACTAAAATACACAGACACTGGGCATTGATAGCTGGGTCCTGTCCAGTAGGAAGGTCCACAAACACCCGTTGCAAGGCTCCCCATCCTGAGGTATGGTGACCCTCAAGTGGCAGTTCGTGTATTCAGTTCCCTCCAGTACTTCTCACACTTTTCTTGATTTAGTTCAGCTCAAAGAGGTGGTTTTTTTTACTTGCAACCAAATCACTTGACTAATGTTGTCTGTATTCTCTTTCTCACTTTCCTCTTCTCCAATGCATTTTTCTTCTCAGATTTATTCTCTGCTGGCAAAGGCATCCACCAGTTTTGCTCAGGACTGTTTTAGCCAACATCCCTTAAGGCTAAAGGGATTGTAAACTCCAAGCTAGACATTTTAAATTCAGCTGGTTCTTATTCTCTACCCTGGCTCCAGGCTAAACCCTGGGTAATCTAATCTGACTTGCTGGCCCAAAGGCAGGAGACACAGGACATCCACTCAGGTCTGTATAGTGAGAAATACTCATGGTTCTCAGATGGTGGTATATAAAAGCCTGGAGCAAATGTCACTAGATTGGGTGAACAATCAGCTTTCAGAAACCATAACTTTCTTTTACTTTTTCAGCAAGTTTTGTCCCTGACTTTCATACAGTAACTGGACACATTTGACCCTAAAAGGTGCCTGAGATTTCATTCTGCATGGTTGGATTTCATACTTCAACTGCTTCTTTAATTTCAAGTTTCTTTAGTTTATGTGGGATTCATCTTCCCTCCCTGTTCCCCCCTAATGATTTAGTAGTTTAAGGCTTTTGTTCTTTCTTTCTTTAAAAATTTTAAATCCACTAGGAACACTATATCAAAACAAAGACTGACTTCTTGATTTGGCACTTTGGAAACTGAAACTCTGGTGGGTCCCTGGGCAATCATCCTCCCTAGGCATTTTCTGTAAATGATGCAGGGGGCTCAACAGCCAGCCTCTTTCCACTCATTTTACTGCTCTTTTGTAGGAAATGTATCAAACATCCAAGTGTTAAATCTCCCTTTGTACAGTCTGTGCACTCTCCTTTATTGGAATGTTTGTTTGCTAAGGCTGGAGGGATGAAGAGCTGCTTTTTAATAATAATGATACTACTTCCATTTCTCAAGCATCTGCTTGTGGAGGATATTTTACTTGCAAGATGGGATTTTCTTATTCCTGTTTATAGATGAGGCAACAGCCTCACCAAAACAGGCTAATAGATTTGCCTAGAATCACACAGCTTCAAGAAATGGGGCAAAGTTTTAAACTGTAATTTTAAAGAAGTACAGGTATGATATGTTGCAAGATTGGCAAGAGCTGGGCCTCTTGAAAGATATCTTAGAACTCCCACACCAAAAGGCCCAAGGAGGGAGCGTGTTGACTCTCCATCACGTGGGTGTGTCCTGGGACTTGGCTGCACTCTCTGTCCCCCATTATTTACCCAGACAGTCTGCCCTTGAGCTGTGTCTACAGGCACTACGAGCTGAGACTGAATAACAGCACAGCTGTACTGTGCACACACTTCAGGGGTCAACCCACTGCCCTGTCTCTGATCGCATGCAGACCCCCAGCTGCCTCTGTTGCTGTATGCCTGATTTCTGTAGTTGATCCAAATGGGAAGTTAGACATCTCCCTGTCATAAATAATTGGTCACAGAAAAGAACTAAATTCATTGGGTGAATTTGAGCTCTCACAATAACAAGGTTAGAAAAAATCCCCATTCTGTTTGGAAACAAACTCCAGTTCCTATTGAAATTAAAAATGACCTACATCTGTACTGTTTGGGAGTGCATGTGAGCTACCTCTCAGGAAGAAAACATGATTCATCTTGTATGAGTGTGGCTTTTGCCATGAGGTGCCCGTCATGCAGACCTGCCAGGATCGTCAAGCAGAGGCACAAAGAACTGCTGAGGCAGCTGTTTCAGTCAACCCTCACCCAGGCTTTCCAGGTCCCAACATCTTAATTGGTTCCCAATGGCGGGTTGTCTCTCTGATCTCCCTGATCTTTCTGGTGACAAACACATCCTCCCTAAACCTATCTCTTTCAGTTGGTTTCTGTGACTCTGCACTAATTTCATTGGCTCTGCATTACAACTTCTTTGTTCTTACACCTCCAAAATGATAGCATTCTCCAAGGCTCTGTCTCAGGCTTCTTGGGCTTCTCTGGACATACTCCGCCCTCTGGCTAGCACGTAGACTCCCACAGCCTAGAGCATCCCTGCCTATGGTTACCGTGGGCCTTTGCCCTGGGGGTCAGACCCCCTACTTCTCAGACTCTGCTCCTGACTTTCCCAGTGTCTGACATTCATCTGCTCTGGAATTCCTTTGTGCTCCCTTCCTTCTGTCTTGCTGGACATGTTATTTTGCTGGCCCTTCCCGATCCTGAAGATGACCTGGCCAGCATCTGTTGTCTGGTGCTTTCTTGCTGCACTGGACTTTATTCCAAGCCTGAGATGGGGCTCTCCCACTGTGTGCATTTGTCTAATTCCAAGTCATGCCTCCTCCTGTTCCCCCTCCTAGCCACGTCTGAGAGGTGATATCCTCTATCAGATGGTACCTTCTCTTTCAACACTGCAGTCTCTATAACCTAGTACACTGTCTTGCACATAGTAGATTTTCCATTAATAGTTCAATTTAAGTAACAAATACTCAACAAATTGAAGTTATCATTCACCACACCAGGATAACATTAAGTAGTGTATATACAAGATTCTAGAAAGAAAGAGAGTGGGAAAAAATAAATTTGATAAGAAAATGTCACTTAAATGCCTCTGGAAGTTAGTTTGTTCGTATAGTGTGGAGATGTTTTTGGATCTGTGTTTATCATGTGAGGATGTGAGGATGAAGACAGATTAAATATGTCACAAAAAGTTGGTATTTTTTCCTCATTCAAAAAATTTTTCTTTAAGTCTAAACTAAGCATGACTCCAAGATTAAATTATTAACTGTGTAGAAAGCATCTCTTAATAACAGTGTACCCTTTTCCTCTTCAGGAGTTTTCTGGGCAGGTTGACATTTTACACTGCACAGTTTCACAGTTGCAATCTAGCATTTTTTCTTGTCACAGTTTTCTTGGGTTGGTTGGTTTCTCTTCATTACCTGTGTGATCACTGAGGACTAGACATCGACTAGCTCCTGTTTCGGCACAGCCCCAGCCACAGGTGGACCAAGATACATACCCAGATAGGCTAATAATTTGGCATTCTTTCAAACTGATATTCTCTAAACATTTAATGGACCTGAGGATAAACTGATTTTCTATTAACATGTATTATATCCTGAAACAAATTCACTTACTACGTCATTTCCCCTGGCAGAAACAAGTCAATGCTGTGAAAACAATTCTATAAAAAACATTTTCCTATAGTTCTGTTCTCTTTTCAGCTCTTATTTGTGATTTCCTGAAGCAGATGTGCCTTCTTTGGGAGACATATTAAGGTTTTGAAATGTGTATTAAAATGTGTGCCATTTGTTTTTGTTAAATAGTTCTATGTCATCCATGATAGTTTTCAGATGTTGCTGATTCTGAGGAATGATCTCAGGCAACTGTCAGTGGGCTGGTTTGGGGGTCATAGCTGCTCTATGCAACTTGCAAAAATGCTCAAAAGAGACATGTATCCTTGGTGAGGAATTTTATTTTTTTATCTTCATTAATGGACACTGCTCAAATCAGCTGCAGTGGAACCAATTTACATTTCCCTAGTTTTGTGGGTTGTCCTGTGTGGATGTCATGTGTGAATTAACTGGTCCCATGTTTCCAACCTATTTCAATGACGCTTTAGTGTCTGTGGTGGATCGGCACACTTTGCAGTTGGCTTGCCTCTTGAATCCAGCCCTAACTTCATCCTGGGGCTCATTTCTGTATTCATTCCTCCTTCTGGCCTGACATTTTTTCTTTCTACTTGTACTTTGTCTTTTCCCCTCCATAATTCACAGTGCCTCCATTATCCTCTTGGATATTTTGACAATTCTGTTTTAAGGCTCATAGAAATTCTCTTCTGTGATAAACCTACGTTAAGGTCTCTGTCCAATTCCTGATTTGAAGTTGCCCTGCCCATAAGCCACTTCTGAGGCCACAAGACCCCTGTTTCTGGCCAGGACTAACTGAATAGAGTGAAGGTCATAACCACCTGATTTTGGGGAACCACAGGTAGGTTGGATGAACCAATGTGATTCTCTTTCACAGGTATTTAGAATTGTGACCCAAAAATTGAGCCAGTTGGATGGTGGCAGACATTCATACAAGACCAGGTAAAGTCACAGCTGTAACCCCAAGTGGGGTTATGCAAAGGAGATGAAGCCAGACTAGGAAAGAAGGAAGAGAATTGGAGAGAAGACGGGAGAAACCACATGCTTTCCGAGAACATGGTGACTTCTGCCATTTTTGGAATTCAGTCTGTCCTTGTCTTGGCCAGACATACTTCATTTTGTCTTTTGATAGTTCTGAGAAATATTATCTTTAATTAACTTCCCCTTTTACTTAAGTTACCTTGAGATAATTTCTGTTTCTTTTAACAAAATATCCTTTAACCAAGTCACTTTCTCCTTTCTGCCATCCTGCCTTGCTGCCTGAGTGTCTTCTAGGGCTCAGCCTTTCTCCTCATCACCTGCTCTATTTGAGGTGGCAGCATTGCCCTAGGGACAATGCTTGTGACTGAGAATCACTTGCCCACTTTGTTAATCGAAGAAATTAATGATAACTGCCTCAACAGACAATCCCCCAAAGGTGCAAAAAGTATATTTCTCATTCACCTAACATCTGGTGTGAGTTGGGAGGCCCTCCTCCATCCAATAACTACATCATCTGGAACACAGTGCCTCTGTGGTTGCCAAGGTGGGAAAAGAGAGAGATGGAGGAGGCAGAATAACTCTGAATTGACTTGTGTAGGGATTGACATATGCCACTGGTGACTCTAAGCACAGGCCATTGTCCAGAATCACCTTAACTCTACGACCATGTGGGAAGCATAAGGGGGCACACAGAACTCTGGGTGAATCCCAGCTGTTTATGCTGTACTCATGTTTGCCTACTACATCCAATGGCTTAGTTGGGTGCCCTGATAACTGGCTGTGGGGAAGCTTGGAGGGTGAGCCTTGTTCTGGGTTACTGCAGTGTGCTGCAGACAGTACAGCTGTTCAAGAAGACAGCAGGGGAGAATGCAAGGCCTAGCAGGTAAAAGCATGACCTCTCAAGGAGCCAGGCCACAGACCAGCTTGATCAGACCCTTCTTCCCCAGGCCTGGGAAGCTGCACCTCCAGACGTCTGATACACCCTCCCAGATCACCCCTCACTTGCCCATCTCCCAGTCACACTTTCCAGACAAACCTTGTGAGGGTCATGCAGTAAAGGAATGACTATTAAGGTACATGGCTTTTAAAAAGAAGTTTAACAGAATTTATACTTTGAAATGGTTGTGGATCAGAGGGAAATATAGCAAACGATTGAGAACATGGGCTCTTGTATTGTTATCCTTGGGTTAAAGTCTCAGCTCTGCTATTTGTCAGCTAAGTGAACTCAGGCAAGTTATTTAACTTCTGTGCGTCTCACTTTCTCATTTTTAAAATGAGAATAATAACAGCGCTTAAGCCCAGATTTGTTGTAAGGATTAAGTGTGCTAATATATGCAAAATACTTAAAGTAAAGCCTGACACATGGCATGGGTTTTGTGTTATTGTTATTATTTAAAACAGGCATGATGGGAGGCTGTACAATTATTCCACTTCTGCTACTTTGGCGTGAAGCTCATTGGGAAATTCCTCCACGTAGTCTTTCAAAACCAAGTCATAATCATATAAGATCAGCATCTCACAATACCTTTTGAATTGATTAACTGAAGGTGTCATTCATCCACTTGACAACTGTCTTCCTTACATGCTAGACTCCAGCCTATCTAAACTACTTCCCATTCCTTCAATGCACTGACTTTTGCTCTACACAGCTCCATGCATCTGTGCCTGTATATGCTGCTTTTTCTACAATACTGTGGAAGAAAGAGCCTTGCTCACATCTAGGATCAGCCTATCTTCTTGTGCCCCAGATCCCAGCACTTCTCATTTTCTCAAAGGCTTTGCTTCTTCAACCATCAATTTCCCTTGACTACTTATTCTTTTCTATTAGCAATAAAGTATTTTGTGATATTTCCTATCTTAAAAAAACATCTTTCTGGACCAAACATTCCCCTCTAGTGAATACATTATTTCTCTGCTTTTCTTTGTTACAAAAATTCTTACCAAATTATTTTATCCACAGTGTCCACTTTCTTTCCTCCCATTTTTCCAGTCTAGTCAAGCTTTTGCCCCTACCACCTTACCACATCTGCAAAGACCTCCATGTTGCTAAACCCAATGGTCAATCCTCAATCCCCATCTTAGAGATATGTGACACAATTGATAAATTCCCTCTTTTCAGAAACACTTTCTTCAGTTGGTTTCTAGGTCATACTTTTTTTGGTTTCCACTTATTTTCAAGTGCCTTTGTTAAAACTCTCTCCTCTTCCCAGTCTCTACTTGTGGTTTGGGTGGGCTAGGACTCAGTTCTTAGATCTCTCTTTATCTACTCTTACTTCCTAAGTGATAACATCCAGACCTAGTTCTCTAAATACTCTCTTACTGTGATGGCTTCTCAGTGTGTACTTTTAGCCTTGACTCTTCTCCTGAATTCCAATGTTGTATATACTAAAAAGTAGTCAAACATTGAATGTTCAATCAGAATCTCCAACTTCACTTCTCTAATACTGAACTCATGATTCCCAGTCCTCCTCCCCAGTGCTCCCAATCCTGTTTCTTCTTTCTTGTTTATCTCAGTAATAATATCACCATTCACTCAGTTGATTAGGTTACTAACATTGATATTGTCATCATCATCCTTTCACATCTCACTTTCAGCTCATCAGTAAATCCAGGCATTTGCACCTTCAAGATATATCCAGAATCTGACCCCTCTGTTGCAACCTTAATCCAAGCCACCATCCTCTCTCTTTCATGATGCTTTGATACTTCCAACCTTGCCTTCTCATCTTCTTATATGTCCTGGGCACCACATTCTTTGCTTTACACAGCAACAAAATCTATCTTTTTCAAGTTTTTACCAATGTCTATAAAACCCTATGTGATCCAGATCCAGGCTACCTTTCCTACCCCCATTTCAACCACATTGGTCTTCATGCTATTCCTCCAACACATCAAGTATGCTCCTGCCTCAGAACAGTACTTTCTGTTCCCTCAGCCTGGAAAACAATTCACTCACAATATTTTATATTATTTTATTTTATTTTTTTTTTTATGTTATTGTATTTTTAATAGAAGTATAGTTAATTTACAATATGATATTAGTTTCAAGTGTGCAACATAGTGATTCAATATTTTTATAAATTATATTCCATCTAAAGTTACTAAAAAACAATGGCTATATTTCCCTGTGTTGTAAAATATATCCTTGTTGCTTATCTATTTTATACATAGTAGTTTGTATTTCTTAATCCCATATCCCTATCTTGTCCCTCTCCCTGTTGGTAACCATCAGTTTGTTCTTTATATCTGTGAGTCTGTTTCTGTTTTGTTATATACATTCATTTGTTTTATTTTAGGTTCCACCTATGAGTGTTAACACAGAGTATTTTTCTTTATCTGTTGGACTTACCTCACTAAGCATAATACTCTCTAGGTCCATCCATGTTATTGTAAATGGCAGCATTTCATTCTCTTTTATGGTTGAGTAATATTCCATTACATGTGTGAATATATAGAATTTACATTCCCACCAACAGTATACAAAGGTTCTCTTTTCTCCGTGTACTTGCCAACATTTGTTATTTGTAGGCTTCCTGTACCCATTCTGCCAAGTGTGAGGTGATATCTCACTGTGCTTTTCGTTTGCATTTCTCTAATAATTAGAGATATTGAACATCTTTTCATGTGCCTTTTGGTCATCTGCATTTCGTCTTTGGAAAACATGTCTCTTCAGCGCTTCTGCCTATGTTTTAAATTGGGTTGATTTTTTGATATTCAGTTTTATGAGCTGTTTATATATTTTGGATATTAACTCCTTATTGGTCACATCATTTGCAAATATTTTCTCCATTCAGTAGGTTGTCTTTTCATTTTGTCAGTGGTTTCCTTTGCTGTGCAAAAGCTTTTAAGTTTAATTAAGTCCCATTTGTTTAATTTTGCTTTTATTTATTTTGTCCAGGAGATAGATCCAAAAAAATATTGCTATGATTTATGTCAAAGAGTGTTCTGCTTATGTTTTCTTCTAGAGTCTTAGCTTTTCAGGTCTTACATTTAGTCTTCAATCCATTTTGAGTTTATTTTTGTATTTGGTGTGAGAAAAAATTCTAATCTCATTGTTTTACATATAGCCATCCAGTTTTCCCAGCACCACTCACTGAAGAGACTGTCTTTTCTCCATTGTGTTGATATATTCTTGCCTCCTTTGTCATAAATTAATTGACCATAGGTGTGTGGGTTTATTTCTCAGCTCTCTATTATGTTCCATTGATCTATGTGTCTGATTTTGTGCCAATACCATTCTGTTTTGATTACTGTAGTTTTGTAGTATAGTTTGAAATCAGGGCGCATGATACCTCAAGTTTTGTTCTTCTTGCTCATGATTCTTCTGGCTACTAAGGTAGTTCCATAAAATTTTTAGGGTTATTAGTTTTAGTTTTGTGAAAAATGTCATGGGTCTTTTGATAGGGATTGCATTACATCTGTAGTACACTTTGTGTAGCATGGACATTTTAACAATATTAATTCTTCCAATCAAAGAACACAGCATATCTTTCCACTTCTTTGTATCATTTTCAAATTCCTTCATCAATGTTTTATAGTTTTTAATGAAATGGTATTTCACCACTTCGCTTAAGTTTATTCCAAGGTATTTTATTCTTTTTGACACAATTTTAAATTTCTTTTTTTCTCTTTCTAATGGTTCATTATTAATGTATACAAAAGCAAGAGGTTTCTGTATATTAATCTTGTATCCTGCAAATTTACTGAATTCATTTCTTGGTTCTAATAGCTTTTTGTGGAGATTTAAGGGTTTTCTATATATATTATCATGTCATCTGCAAATAGTGACAGTTTAACCTCTTCATTACCCACTTGGATGCCTTTTATTTTTTTCTTGTCGTCTTATTGCTGTGGCTAGGACTTCCAATACTATGTTAACTAGAAGTGGTGAGAGTGGGCATACAAGTCTTATTCCTGATTTTAGCAAAAAAGCTTTCAGCTTTCACCACTGAGTATGATGTTAACCATGAGTTTGTCATAAATGTCCTTTATTATATTGAAATATGTTCCCTCTATACCAACTTTGATGAGAGTTCTTTTTTCTTAACATCTTTATTGGACTAAAATTGCTTTACCATGGTGTGCTAGTTTCTGCTTTATAACAAAGTGAATCATGTATACATATACATATATCCCCATATCTCCTCCCTCTTGTGTCTCCCTCCTATACTCCCTATCCCACCCCTCTAGGTGGTCACAAATCACCGAGCTAATCTCCCTGTGCAATGAACCTGCTTCCCACTAGCTATCTATTTTACATTTGGTAGTGTATATATGTCAATGCCACTCTCTCACTTGATCACAGCTTACCATTCCCAATCCCCATGTCCTCAAGCCTTTTCTCTACATCTGTGTCTTTACTCCTGTGCTGCCCCTAGGTTCTTCAGAACTTTATTTATTTATTTTTTTTAGATTCCATATATATGTGTTAGCATACTGTGTTTGTTTTTCACTTTCTGACTTACTTCACTTGGTATGACAGACTCTAGGTCCATCCACTGCACTACAAATAACTTAATGTTATTTCTTTATATGGTTGAGTAATATTCCATTGTATACATGTGCCACATCTTCTTTATCCATTCATCTGTCAATGGACACTTAGGTTGCTTCCATGTCCTGGCTATTGTAAATAGAGCTGCAATGAATATTGTGGTACATGACTCTTTTCAAATTATGGTTTCCTCAGGGTATATGCCCAGTAGTTGGATTGCTGGGTTGTATGGTAGTTCCATTTTTATTTTCTTAAGGAACATCCATACTGTTCTCCATAGGGCTGTATCAATTTACATTCCCACCAACAGTGCAGGAGGGCTCCCTTTCCTCCACACCCTCTCCAGCATTTACTGTTTGTAGATACTTTGATGATGGCCATTCTGACTGGTGTGAGGTGATACCTCATTGTAGTTTTGATTTGCATTTCTCTAATGATTAATGATGTTGAGCATGCTTTCATGTGTTTGTTGGCAATCTGTATATCTTCCTTGTAGAAATGTTTATTTAGGGCTTCTGCCCATTTTCGGATTGGGTTGTTTGATTTTTTGATATTGAGCTGCATGAGTTGCTTGCAAATTTTGGAGATTAATCCTTTGTCAGTTGCTTCATTTGCAAATATTTTCTCCCATTCTGAAGGTTGCCTTTTCATCTTGTTTATGCTTTCCTTTGCTGTGCAAAAGGTTTTAAGTTTCATTCGGTCCCATTTGTTTATTTTTGTTTTTATTTCCATTACTCTAGGAGGTGGGACAAAAAGGATTTTGCTGTGATTTATGTCATTGAGTGTTCTGCCTATGTTTTCCTCTAAGAGTTTTATAGTATCTGCACTTACATTTAGGTCTTTAAGCCATTTTGAATTTATTTTTGTGTATGGTGTTAGGGAGTGTTCTAATTTCATTCTTTTACATGTAGCTGTCCAGTTTTCGCAGTGCTGTTTATTGAAGAGGCTGTCTTTTCTCCATTGTATACTCTTGCCTCCTTTATCAAAAATAAGGTGACCATATGTGCGTGGGTTTATCTCTGTGCTTTATATCCTGTTCCATGGATCTATATTTCTGTTTTTGTGCCAGGACCATACTCTCTTTATTACTTTAGCTTAGTAGTATAGTCTGAAATCTGGGAGCCTGATTCCTCCAGCTCCATTTTTCATTCTCAAGATTGCTTTGACTATTCAAGGTTTTTTGTGTTTCCATACAAATTGTGAAATTTTTTGTTCTAGTTTTGTGAAAAATGCCATTGGTAGTTTGATACAGATTGCACTGAATCTGTAGATTGCTTTGGGTAGTATAGTCATTTTCACAATGTTGATTCTTCTAATCCAATAACATGGTATATCTCTCCATCTGTTTGTATCATCTTTAATTTCTTTCATCTGTGTCTTATAGTTTTCTGCATACAGGTCCTTTGTCTCCTTAGGTAGCTTTATTCCTAGGTATTTTATTCTTTTTGTTACAATGGTAACTGAGTGTTGCCTTAATTTTTCTTTCAGATTTTTCATCACTCGTGTACAGGACTGCAGGAGATTTCTGTGCCTCAATTTTGTATCCTGCAGCTTTACCAAATTCATTGACTAGCTCTAGTACTTTTCTGGTAGCATCTTTAGGATTCTTCATGTATAGTATCATGTCATATGCAAACAGTGACCACTTCTTATCTGTTTTGGAAGCTGTTTATTTTTTCACTTCTCTGACTGCTCTGGGTAAAATTTCCAAAACTATATTGAAAAATAGTGGTGAGAGTAGACAACCTTGTCTTGTTTCTGATCTTAGAGGAAATGTTTTCAGTTTTTCACCATTGAGAATGATGTTGGCTGTGGGTTTCTCATATATGGCCTTTATTATGTTGAGGTAAGTTCCCTCTATGCCTATTTTCTGGAGGGTTTATCATAAATGGGTGTTGAATTTTGTTCAAAAGCTTTTTCTGCATCTATTGAGAGGATCATGTTTTTTCTCCTTCAGTTTGTTAATATGGTTTAGCACATTGACTGATATGTGTATATTGAAGAATCCTTCCATTCCTGGGATAAACCCCACTTGATCATGGTGTATGATCTTATTAATGTGCTGTTGGATTCTGTTTGCTAGTATTTTGTTATGGATTTTTGCATCTATGTTCATCAGTGATATTGTCCTGTAGTTTTCTTTCTTTGTGACCTCTCTGTCTGGTTTTTGTTTCAGGGTGATGGTGGCCTTGTAGAATGAGTTTGGGAGTGTTCTTTCCTCTGCTCTATTTTGGAAGAGTTTGGGAAGGATAGGTGTTAGCTCTTCTCTAAATGTTTGATAGAATTTGCCTGTGATGTCATCTCGTCCTGGGCTTTCGTTTGTTGGAAAATTTTTAATCATGATCTCAATTCCAGTGCTTGTGATTGGTCTATTTATATTTTCTATTTCTTCCTGGTTCAGTCTTGGCAGGTTGTGCTTTTCTAAGAATTTGTCCATTTCTTCCAGGTTGTCCATTTTATTGGCATATACTTGCTTGAAATAATCTCACATGATCCTTTGTATTTCTGCAGTGTCAGTTGTTACCTCTCCCTCTTCATTTCTAATTCTATTGATTTGAGTTTTCTCCCTTTTTTTCTTGATGAGTCTGGCTAATGATTTATCAATTTTTTTCTTAAAGAACCAGTTTTTAGTTTTATTGATCTTTGTTTTCATTTCCTTCATTTCTTTTTCATTTATTTCTTATCTGATTTTTGTGATGTCTTTCCTTCTGCTAACTTTAGGAGTTTTTTGTTCTTCTTTCTCTAATTGCTTTACGTGTAAGGTTATGTTCTTTATTTGACATGTTTCTTGTTTCTTAAGGTAGGATTGTATTGTTATAAACTTCCCTCTTAGAACTGCTTTTGCTGCATCCCATAGGTTTTGGGTCATCGTGTTTTCATTGTCATTTGTTTCTAGGTATTTTTTGATGTCCTCTTTGATTTCTTCAATGACCTCTTGGTTATTTAGTTGTGTATTGTTTAGCCTCCATGTGTTTGTTTTTTTTACAGATTTTTTCCCTGTAATTGATATCTAGTCTCATAGCATTGTGGTTGGAAAAGATACTTGATACAATTTCCTGTTTCTTAAATTTACCAAGGCTTGATTTGTGACTCAAGATATGATCTAACCTGGAGAATGTTCCATGAGCACTTTAGAAGAAAGTCTATTCTGTTTTTTTGGGGTGGAATGTCCTAATAATATCAGTTAAGTCCATTTGTTTAAAATAACATTTAGAGCTTGTGTTTCCTTATTTCTTTTTAAATTTGGATGATCTGTCCATTGGTGAAAGTGGGGTGTTAAAGTCCATTACTATGATTGTGTTACTGTCGATTTCCCCTTTTATGGTTGTTAGCATTTTTCTTATGCTTTGAGGTGCTCCGATATTGGGTGCATAAATATTTACAATTGTTATATCTTCTTCTTGGATAGATCCCTTGATCATTATGTAATGTCCTTCTTTGTCTCTTGTAATAGTCTTGTTTGAAAATCTATTTTGTCTGATATGAGTATTGCTACTCCAGCTCTCTTTTGGTTTCCATTTTCATGGGATATCTTTTTCCATCCCCTCACTTTCAGTCTGTATGTGTCTCTAGGTCTGAATTACGTCTCTTGTAGACAGCATATATATTGGTCTTTTTTAAAATATCTATTTAACTTGTTTATGTCTTTTGGTTGGATCATTTAATCCATCCACAATTAAAGTAATTATCAATATGCATGTTCCTATTACCATTTTCTTAATTATTTTAGGTTTGATTTTGTAGGTCTTTTCCTTCTCTTGTGTTTCCTGCCTAGAGAAGTTCCTTTAGCAATTATTGTAAAGCTGGGTTGGTGGTGCTGAATTCTCTTAACTTTTGCTTGTCTGTAAAGATTTTAATTTCTCTGTCAAATCTGAATGAGATTCTTGCTGTGTAGAGTAATCTTGTTTGTAGATTTTTCCCTTTCATCACTTTAAATATGTCATGCCACTCCCTTCTGGATTGCAGAGTTTCTGCTGAAAGATCAACTGTTAACCTTATGGGGATTCCCTTGCATGTTATTTGTTTTTTTTCCCTTACTGCTTTTAATATGTTTTCTTTGTATTTAATTTTTGATAGTTGGATTAATATATGTCTTGGCATGTTTCTCCTTGGATTTATGCTGTATGGGATTCTCTGCCTTTACTTTACTTGAGTGACTAATTCCTTTCCCATGTTAGGGATTTTTTCAACTATAATCTCTTCAAATATTTTCTCAGTCCCTTTCTTTTTCTCTTCTTCTTCTGGAACCCCTATAATTCGAATGTTGGTGCATTTAATGTTGTCCCCCCTATAATTCGAATGTATGTGCATTTAATGTTTCCCCAGAGGTCTCTGAGACTGTCCTTAATTCTTTCAATTTTTTGTCTTTATTCTGCTCTGCAGCAGTCATTTCCACTATTTTGTCTTCCAGGTCACCTGTCCGTTCTTCTGCCTCAGTTATTCTGTTATTGATTCCTTCTAGAGAATTTTTAGTGTCATTTATTGTGCTGTTCATCATTGTTTTTTTGGTCTTTAGTTCTTCTATGTCCTTGTTAATTGTTTCTTGTATTTTCTCCATTCTATTTCCAAGATTTTGGATCATCTTTTCTATCATTGTTCTGAATTCTTTTTCAGGTAAACTGCCTATTTCCTCTTCAGTTGTTTGGTCTGATGGTTTTTTCCCTTGCTCCTTCCTCTGCTGTGTGTTTCTCTGTCTTCTCATTTTGCTTAACTTGCTGTGTTTGGAGTCTCCTTTTCACAGGCTGCAGGCTTGTAGTTCCCATTGTTTTTGGTGTCTGCCCCCAGTGAGTAAGTTTGGTTTAGTGCATTGTGTAGACTTCCCGTGTAGGGGACTGGTGCCTGTTTTCCTGTGGATGAGGCTGGATTTTGTCTTTCTGGTGGGCAGGAACGTGTCCTGTGGTATGTTTTGGGGTGTCTGTGACCTTATTATGATTTTAGGCAGCCTCTCCTCTAATGGGTGGAGTTGAGTTCCTGTCTTGTTAGTTGTTTGGCATATGGTGTCCAGTACTGTAGCTTGTTGGTTATTGACTGGAGCTGAGTCTTAGTGCTGAGATGGACATGTCTGAGAGAGCTTTCACCATTTGATATTATGTAGAACAGGAAGGTCTCTGTTGGAACAATGTTCTGAACTCAGCTCTCCAACCTAGAGGCTCAGAGCTGACACCCAGCTGGAGCACCAAGACCCTTTCAGGCACATGGCTCAAAAGAAAAGGGAGCAGGGTTTCTCTGGTGGCTCAGAGGTTGGGAGTCTGCCTGCCGATGCAGGGGACATGGGTTTGTGCCCCGGTCCGGGAAGATCCCACATGCCACGGAGTGGCTAGGCCTGTGAGCCATGGCCACTGAGCCTGCATGTCTGGAGCCTGTGCTCCGCAATGGGAGAGGCCACAACAGTGAGAGGCATACTGCAAAAATAAATAAATAAATAAATAGATAAATAAATAAATAAATAAAAGGGAGCAAAAAATAAAAGAAAGAAGAAAATAAAATAGAGTTATTAAAATAAAAAATTGTTATTAAAATTAAAAAAAGAAAAAATAAATAAAGGGACAGAGAGAACCCTACTACAAATGGTAAAAGCAATGCTATATAGACAAAATCACAAAAAGAAGCATACACATACCCACTCACAAAAAGAGAAAAAGGGAAAAAAATATATATCTATTTATATATATAAAAAAGAAAGCAACCAAATCAATAGACTAACCTACAATGATAATGAACTCTAAATACTAAACTAAGATAAGTATAAAACCAGAAACAAATTAGATGCAGATAGCAAACCCCAAGTCTATAGTTGCTCCCAAAGCCCACCGTCTCAATTTTGGGATGATTTGCTGTCTATTCAGGTATTCCACAGATTCAGGGTACATCAGGTTGACTGTGGAGATTTAATCCGCTGCTCCTGAGACTGCTAGGAGAAGTTTCCCTTTCTCTTATTTGTTCGCACTGTTCCTGGAGTCCAGCTTTGGATTTGGTCCCACCTCTGCATGTAGGTCACCTGAGGGCATTTGTTCTTTGCTCAGACAGGATGGGGTTAAAGTATCAACTGACTAGGTGGCTGTGGCTCTCTCAGTCTGGTGGGAGGGAGGGGTACGGAATGCAGGGTAAGCCTGCAGAGGCAGAGGCCAGCATGATGTTTCAAAAACCTGATTCCCACCATGTGTTCCCTCTGGGAAAATTGTCCTTGGATCACGGGATCCTGGCAGTGGTGGGCTGCACAGTCTTCCAGGAGGGAAGGTGTGGATAGTGACCTGTGCTTGCACACAGGATTCTTGGTGGCTGCAGCAGCAGCCTTAGCATTTCATGCCTATCTCTGGTATCTGCGCTGATAGCCACCACTCGCTCCCATCTCTGGAGCTCATTTAGGTGGTGCTCTGAATCCCCTCTCTTCATGCACCCTGAAACAATGGTTCTTGCCTCTTATGCAGGTCCAGACTTTTTCCCAGACTCCCTCCCAGCTAGCTGTAGTGCACTAGACCCCTTCAGGCTTTAGACTGTTTTCACGCAGCCAACCCCAGTCTTCTCCCTGGGATCTGACCTACCAAGCTGGAGCCTCAGTTCCTAGCCCCCACACGCCCTGGCAGGTGAACAGACAAACCTCTCAGGCTGGTTAGTGCTGGTTGGCACCAATACTCTGTGCAGGAATCTCTCCACTCTGCCCTCTGCACCCCTGTTGCTGTGCTCTCCTCCATGGCTCCAATGCTTCCCCCCACCCACCCTCCTGTCTCCACCAGTGAAGGGCTTCCTAGTGTGTGGAATCCTTTCCTCCTTCACAGCTCCCTCCCCGAGGTGCAGGTCCTGTCCCTATTCATTTGTCTCTGTTTTTTTCTTTTTTCTTTTGCCCTACCCAGGTACATGGGGAGTTTCTTGCCTTTTGGGAAGTCTGAGGTCTTCTGTCAGCGTTCAGTAGGTGTTCTGTAAGAGTTGTTCCACATGTAGATGTATTTCTCATGTGTTTGTGGGGAGGAATGTGATCTCCACATCTCACTCCTCTGCCATCTTGAAGGTCTCCTGTTGAGAGTTTTTATCATGAATGGATGTTTAATTTTGTTAAATGCTTTTTTTCTGTAACTGTTGAGATGATCATGTAATTTTTACCCTTCCTTTTGTTAAAGTGGTGTATCACATTGCTTGATTTGTGAATATTTAACCACTTTTTACCTCCCTGGAATAAATTAAACTTGCTCATGATGTATGACCATTTTTATTTATTTTTGGTTTTGGTTTGCTAATATTATGTTTAGAATTTTTCCATCTATATTCATCAAAGATATTGACTTGTAATTTTCTCTTTTTTTGTGTAGTGTTTTTGTCTGGATTTGGTATCAAGGTAATGATGGCCTTGTAGAATGAATTTGGGAGTGTTCTGTTGTCTTCAGTTTTTTGGAATAGTTTGAGAAGGATAGGTATTATTTCTCCTTTATATGTGTGGTAGAATTTCCCTGTGAAGTAGTCCAGTCTTGGACTTTTGTTTGCTGGGAGCTTTTTAAATTAAAAATTCAGTTTCACTACTAGTGATCAGTCTGTTCAGATTGTCTGTTTCTTCATGAATCAGTCTTGGGAGGTTGAATATTTCTAGAAATTTGTCCATTTCTTCTAGGTTGTCCAATTTGTTGGCATATAACTATTTGAAGTATTCTCTTATGATTTTTTTGTATCTGCGTTTTTATTTTTCCCCTTTCATTTTTATTTTGTTAATTGGGTCCTCTCTTTTTTCTTCTTGGTAAGCCTGGCTAGGAGTTTGTCCATCCTGTTTCTCTTTTCAAACAAACCAGCTGTTTCTTTGATATTTTCTATTGTTTTAAATCTCTATTTTTTTCATTTCCCCTCTGTTTTTTTTTTATTATTATTTCCTTCCTTTTCCTGATTAGGCTTTGTTTGTTCTCATTTTACTAATTTCTGTAGATGATATGTTAGGTTGTTTGTTTGATTTTTTTTTTCTTCTTCTTCTTGAGGAAGGCCTATATCACTATAAACAAACCTCTGAGAACTTCTTTTGCTGCATCCCATCAATGTCCAAAAGTTGTGTTTCCATTTTCATTTCTCTCGAGGTATTTTCTGGTTTCCTCTTTGAATTCTTCATTGACCCATTGGCTCTTTAGTAGCAAGTTATTTAGTCTTCTCATGTTTGCACTTTTCCCATTTCTCTTTCTGTAATTGATTTCTAGTTTCATACCATTATGTTTGGAAAAGTGCTTGATATAATTTCTATCCTCTTAAATTGATTGAGGCTTGTTTTGTGACCTCACATGCATTCTATCCTGGAAAATGTTCCATGTGCACTTTAAAAGAATGTGTATTTTGCTGTTTTTTGGGTGGAAAGTTCTGTAGATATCTATTAAATCCAACTGTTTATTGTGTCATTTAAGAACACTGTTGCTTTACTAATTTTCTGTCTGGCTGATCTATCCATTGATGTAAGTGCAGTGTTGAAGTCTCCTACTGTTATTACATTATTGTCAATTTCTCCCTTTATGTCTGTTAATATTTACTTTATAGGTTTAGGTGTTCCTGTATTGGGTGAATATATGTTAATAATTGTAACATCCTCATCTTGTATTGATCCCTTTATCATTCTATTATACCCTTCTTTGTCTTTTGTTATAGACTTTTAAAGTCTATTTTGTGTGATATGTGTATTGTCACCCTCACTTTCTTGTCACATCCATTTGCATGAAGTATGTTTCTCCATCCCCTCACTTTCAGTTTGTATGTCTTGGCCCTGAATGGAGTCTCTTGTAACCAGCATATTAAAGGGTCTTTTTATTTTATTCAATCAGCCACCCTATGTCTTTTGATTGGAGATTTTAGTCCATTAACATTTAATGTAATTATTGATAAGTATTTACTTATAGTCATTTCATTACTTATTTTCCAGTTGTTTTCATTATTCTTCTCTCTTCTTTTCTTCTTCTTTTTGTTTCTTCCCTTGTTCACACCAAATATTTTAATGTAGTAGTTCTATGCATTTCATTTCATTTCCATTAATTCCCAAGCCAATTCACATTTTATCCCCTCAATTAATTCAAATGTTATTTTTTCAAATGCCACCTCCTCAGAGCTGTCTTCCATGGTGATTTTGTCAGAAATATCCTTCCTCAATCTTCTCATTCCTCTACTCTGCTTTATTGTTTATCAAGCATATATTTCTTTTTTTGGATGTGAAAAAAGTCCATGATTTATTTTTAAATGGAAAAACAGATTGCAGGGCAGTTAAACACAGAACTGAGAAAAGTGAAATTATTTATTACATCTAGCTTGTAAACAGGGATCTTACCTCATCATCTCTGAAGATTTGGTAAATGCCTACCTTCAGCTGACTCTGGGTATTTATTTATTTTTTTATATTATAAAGTAAGTATGATTCCATTATAGTTATTTAGGAGAAGTCACATGAACAAGCTGAAATAGCTCAGTTGGGAGAGCTTTAGACTGAAGATCTAAAGGTCCCTGGTTCAATCCCAGGTTTCAGCAGTAGTTTTGAGTTTTTGCACTAAATGTAGTTTCCTGGCAGTCTTAACCAAAATATAAGCTTTAAGGGGAATATTTGGTTATTATGTTTTGAGTGGGTCAATGACTTTTCAGGGAGGGGTGGTGTCAGGTGCCCTGGTGGGCCTTTTTACTAACCTCCCAATACCTTAGTACTTCCTGACTGTAATAATAATAGCTAAGCTATTATTATTTAAGCTTTTTCTGTGTATTAACTTATTTAAAATGACCACTAAAATTCTTGATAACTACTTGTTGAATAAATGAACAGTTTGGTGCCAGAGTCCTGACATGTAGTTGGTACAAAATGACCTTTCAAGCACATATTTCTTAAATATACATTGTAGATATATATGTATATATTTCTATATATCTTCCTTCCCACAGACACTCTTAACTAGTATCCAAATAGGTAGAGAATTTGTATGCTTTATCTACCACTATATGAATAATTTGCACAGAGTTTCATCTCTCCCTAGATCTTTCCTTTCTCTTTTTCTTCTGCCTAATTCCTTCTCATTCTTAATAAGTCAGTTAATTTATTATTCACATCTTTTGGGAAATCTTCTCTAGGTATGTTTTCTATGGGTTCATGAAACACCATTTCCAATCCTTATCATGGCACTCACTACATTGTACAGCAGTTTTCTGTTTCTCCAGCTGAGCAACACACAGACAGGCTTTCTGGTGCTTGGCTACACTTGTCTCTGAACCATTTCCCCAGGAAGAGTCCATGAGAAGAGCTCCATTTCTCTGCAGATAGGAGGAGACAATGTCTTCTTCCCACAGGACAGGGAGAGATGCCTTCTTCTTCTGTGGCAAGGAGCTCCTTTACAGGGACTCTGTCAGGGATCAGCCATCCAATCCCCCAGAAAAGCTGAGTTTTGTCTACTATCTTGCAGTGACTGTCATGTGAGAGCCTGTGAAGTTGTAAGAAGCAATAAATGCCACTGAGCTGTGAAGGGATGGAAGAGCTGACTGGATAACAACCCTGTAGTTACCATAATGACTTAGATTAGAGCAGAAGGAAATTCCAGTCGTTTTTCAGTCTGTCAGTTTTTCTATTATCCTCAAGACTGAGCATGAAACATTCATTATACAACAGCCTTATTGATTCAACTGATGAAAATATATTGGTATTAATAACAGGAAACTCTAAGGCACTGGGGATAATACAACAATTGATTGGAAACATAACGTGTTTCAGAATATTTTTATGTGGTAGTTCCATGCATTTCATTCCCATTCATAACTAAGCCAGCAAGTAGGTGATTTGGGCATCACCTCATCAAGCCATATAACAATCTTTATTTAGTATTTACATGATTATCCAGAATAAATAGTTTGATCGGTTAACAACAGAGTTTAATTTGAGGCAAAATGAAGAAAATCTGTTTGAAATGACTAACTCACTGATTAAAAATATGGAGCTTGGGTTTTAAATGGCTTAAATATGGTCGTTGAAAATAATGTTCTTTGGGGATATTTTTAATATTGTGTCCTCTTAGGAAGTTTCAAAAACAGAGTATCCCTTTTTTGGTGGGGAGGGAATCTAACTTAAGTTCTTGTCTTTTGGTATTCAGATTATTATAATAAGACATAGGAAAATAGAACTTTTTATCATGGATTTGTCTTTGTGGCTACACTTTTACCTTAAGAAATACTTTTTTGATCATTTTCTCAGTTCATATTACTCAATAAGTGGCTACTGTCAGCTTCTGGCAAGAATGAGCTCACCAAGATGTATGATGTCAAAATATACTATTTTCTAATGAATTGAGCAAAATAATTATAAAAAATTATGAGTTAAAAAAGATCTAAATTCCACTGATCTCCAATCAATTTTGCCATATTGTTTTCTGGATTTTATTTCTATGTGTACATATTCTATGTCTTCATATTTAGGATATCATATGTGTTTAGAATACATATTTAGAATGACATTCATAAAATGTATTTTGTTTTATTCTTTTATCATTTTATCACATTTTCTTGTTTTTATATTAATTTTATGACAGTATAATATTTCATACAACTCTATAGTTGTCCCTTCCATTTTTCATCTTGTAAATAATATTGCAATGGAAATATTTATGCCTATGTTTTTCACATAATTTATTCTTTTATTAAGATATTCCTATGAGTAATTTTACTGGGTTAAATTGTATGACTTTTTTTAACCTCATAAAGTACATTTCCAAATTACTTTTCAAGAGGGTTGAACAAATTAAATTGCCCCTATTGGTGTATATAGTTAAAAATATGTTGGTCAGGATTATGGATTTTTACTTAAAATATTTGTTAATGTACCATGTGAAAAACAATACCCTGTTTCTCTTGGTATTTTTGGTGGTTTCAGAGACTATTAAAAGTTGGTTTAGCAATTGTCTTTCCTCTTGTGTGAACTGTCTTTTCATATCCTTTGTTTATTCATTGGGTGTAGGTACTTTTTGTGTCAAATTTTATGAGCATTCATGTTTGCTTCAAATATTATCTTAGTCTTTTGTTTTCTTTCATATTTTAGTTATGGTATTCTTTATTGTACCAAGGATTTAAATATTTATGCAATTGAATCTGTAGATTATTTATTGTTTACAATTGTCATTTCTCTAAAGTTGGACATAATATTTTTAATCCTATGGTCTGTTGATTTTCTTTGATTAAAATTTTATAGTTGTCTTATCATGTAGAATTTATGTGGTAAAGGGGTGAGGTGATCACTTCATATTATGTACTTTTATCCTTACATCAATTATTACATAACAAAGGATCATTTAAAATGCCCTGTTGGCAGTATTATATTTTTGAAGCTTATTTGATAATATGCACTGTTGAGTTAGGTAGTGTTCTAGGCACAAAGAAATGAAAATGGTCTCATTTTGGTCATTAAGGAGCTCAGAGTTTAGGTGAGGAAGGAGGTCAGGGAACAGTTTCTACATAACAATTTTCTGGTATTTCACACTGACCACTGAGTCACTATGATGGGAAACTGAACTCTGCTCTCCTCTGATTTCTATTTCCTTTTCTTTTTGTCACTCTCATTTGCTCTTGCCTGTTCTTTTTGTTCTCCTGCTCTTACATGCTCTTTGGCTTGCTTTGTCTTTCTCACTCTTTCCCTTTTCCCCTCCTTCCTGCTTTTTTTTTCTTTCCCTCCCTCTTTATCCTTCTTCCTTCCACCTCCGTCAGCACTGCTTTCTTCCTCCAAACTCCCTCCCTCTACCTCTCCTTCACCCATGCCTCCTCCAGAAAAAATAAATTTTGTCTCTCTCTGGAGAGACATGCATTTCTAAATCAATGGTAAGGCATTAGTCAAAGCATGGTCTTAGGAGCTAAGCCAACTAGAATTCAAATCTTGGCCTTGTCTCTACCAGTTGTATCAATCTAAGCAATTGCAGGAAGTCCTTACATTGCTCAGTTCTGATATGCATAAATTTAAATTCCCACAGTTTAGTTTAATAATACTAGTCCTTCAACAACATGGTTCAAATTTAAGTTACTTCAGTATATTGACTGTGAGTAATTGCATAACTTATAAAATTCACTACTAGCTTCTCAGACTACAAATCAAGTAGTTGTGTTGACTTCTTGTGTTCTAGTGATAAACCAAGATGAGTTTTTACAAAAATGAATAAGCAAAAGAGGAAACTGACCAAGAAAGATGAAAGTGCAGCAAAGAAATAAAATGATATTTCTAGAATTGAACTGAGCATAAATGGATTTATTAAAGAAACAGCTGACCTTGAGAATACTGACACTGCCACTATTCAAGAGACTCCAGACATACAGTCCAAGGAACTTAGTGAAGATGAGCTTACATACAAAAATGAAGAAATTGGTGGTGATGAAAAGGATAAAGATATCCCAGAGGACATGATGTCAGCAATAAACTTTACATTAAAGGAGTTCTTGGAGATATTTCACAACATGAAACGAGGAAAAGGTGAAATGTTAGAAGGTCATCCAAAAAGAGACAGAGTATGACAATTTACAAAGAATAGAAAAGATGTTCACTCTGTATCATAAGTTATATAACAAGAGGGTAAGCACAGTTCAAACTACTCTTGATACATTTTTTTGAAGAAACTAAACACTTTAATTCTCTTAAATTACAGTGTCCTAAATAAATATTGTTTTACTCTTTTTCATTTTGCTATACATTTATAACAGATAGAGTTCTTAATGTTTTGAAAAACATTTTTAAAGGTCACAAAATAAGAGTGATATTGATTGATTGATTGATTATTAAGATTGGTTTGCAAGATTGCTTGTATGGTCATTTTTATGACCCCAAACTAGTGTGCAAAGTGGCAACTGCCTATTCTTAACTTCTTTAAACTTTAGTTTCTCTGTCTGTGAAACGAAAGAGGTTAACTCATGAATATTGTGAGAGTTAAATGAGATAATGCATATAAAGTGCTTGGAGCAGCTGGAATTTGGTAAAGTTTCAATAAAAGGTAGCTATTATTAATGTTAATATCATTACTATCAACCAACAGGTAAAGCAATATGGCATAATTCTACCAAGTTGAGTTTAATGAAACTTTTATTGTTTAAGCCAAATAACTCATGCAAAATATCAGAATTAAATGAGAAAACATAACAATGAATTAGTAAAAAAGTAAATATTTTTCTAGCCATCAGGAACCTGCCTCCCCTCCAAGATACTCACTCTTAAACAAATCACATTGTCAGTCTTGATAATAAAATGAAGTGCTTTAACTTACCTTCTTGGACTTACCTAGACTAATTTCAGGAAGTTCAATTCTTTTTTGTTCAAGCTCTAGTATTTCATTTCTGTTTTCTTTTTGAACTAAGAAACACCAGTATGGAGGAGCCCAGAATTCATTATTAGAAGAGTGAGGAGTTGTGGTGGGTGGAAATTTAATCAAATTGCTCTCTACTGTATTTCTATAGAAGCTCATAGCTATTCTCTGGTTGAATTGTGCCCACCTATTTATAAAAACACATATTAATGAACACAAGAGAGAGAGAATTTCATTAAAATCCACGTCAATTTAGCCATTGTTTCCAGACTTCTTCCTTACATTTTTCATACCAAAGTAAGTATGGTTGATTTAAATTTTTACTACTTTCTCTACTTTAGTCTGAAGTCATTACTTAGAAATAAAAAAAAAATGTCGTTTTCACAAAGCAGGGAAAAATATAGAGTATATTTAAAGACTCCATTTGTGATTAAAACTCAGTGGTTTCCCATTGCCAATGACCAAGTAAGTCTACATGTGTGAGCACAGCACTAAGGCCTCTCTTTTTTGGGTACCGTCTTGCTCATCCACCCTCATCTAATACTCCACCCTACATTTCAGCTACCTCATTTCCTTCCTGTCCTCCAAACAATGTTAATTCCTCACGCAGTGTCCTTACTGTTGCCTTCTTGTCTTAAATGACCTTCCCTCTCTTCTCTGTCCAAGTGATGCTCACTCTTCCAAGTCCAGATCAAGCCACATCTCCCAATGAGGTCTTCCTCACTGTTCCATTTCCCACCAACCTGAGCTTTCTCTAACCTTCTCTTAACACTTATGGTTCACACCAGTGTTCTTTGACATTGAGTCTTTCAAGGACTTGTTATATTGCTTAATCATAGTTAGAGTTTCTGGGGGTCTCACAGCCTACTGTATATTTCGATTTAGTTTACAACTAGCTATACACAGAGTTTGCTAGTGTGGCTCCATGAAGGCAGAGGCATTGTCTTGTCTGTACTCTCTATAGTGTTTAGCATATAGTAGGAGCTCAATAAATAATTATTAAATAAACTAAGAAACAGATATAATTTAGCATTTTAAAAATGTTGTTGGGCTTCCCTGGTGGCGCAGTGGTTGAGAGTCCGCCTGCCGATGCAGGGGACACGGGTTCGTGCCCCGGTCTGGGAAGATCCCACATGCCGCAGAGCGGCTGGGCCCGTGAGCCATGGCTGCTGAGCCTGCGCGTCCGGAGCCTGTGCTCTGCAAGGGGAGAGGCCACAACAGTGAGAGGCCCGCTTACCGCAAAAAAAAAAAAAAAAAAAAAAAAAATGTTGTTCATCCTGATTTTTCCCCTCCGTGTGGGGAAATATGTCTGCTTTAAGCATTCTAAAAAAAATCCATCATTTGTCTCTTTCAGTCTTTTGGGGAGATAAACTTCTCAGAGAGATGTGTCAACAAGCTGGGTAACTTATTACATAGTGTGTCACCAGCCCCTTTGTGTGGGTCCATGGGGAACTGGTATTCTCCTTAGACAGGTTTATAAAGTCTTGAATCACAATAGAGTTAATATTTATTTTAAATTACTATAAGGTATTGCACAGTCAATTGAAATGTGAAAATGTAATCAAACTTTTTTTGTTCTACACAACAAAGATAGCTAGCTGAATATATACATATATATATATATTTTTTTTTCTTTTGGAATTGATCGACTATTTTCATATAATTTAGATGTAGTCTAAACACTCTCCAATCAGCTAATTCTAGATGACATTACCATTCTAAAATTACAGCTGCAGAATGAACAGTATCAGTAAGCTGTACTGTCTTTTTAAGTTAAATGTATTTTTCTGTAAGTGCATATGTGTTGACTATATATATATATATATATATATATATATATATATATACACACACACATGTGCATATACAATTTATATATATCTATTTGCCCCCTAATACAATCTGCTACACAATTTCTCTTGAAAATAGTACATACATTGATATAATACAAATAAAAACAAACCACAGCAAAAGAAAATGTAAACTTCTTAGATGTTTTATATTCAGGTAAGAGTGACAGATAGGCTGAGATTTAAAAGTTCAAAAATGGATTTCTGAGGGACACATGGGTGGTCATTTGAATGTTCAGAGGAGAACAGGTAGGGAGTGTCTAGAGTGGAAGGCTCAGTCATGTCCAATTTTTCAATCTTTCTCACTTTAATAGTTTAAATTGACATCAATAAAAAGAGGAGAGAGGATCTTCAAAGTTTTCCTGATTTAAATATGTCTGCGTTAGTGACGCTGCATTTGATGGACCAACAATGTGAAACTATAATCAAATACCTATCTTGTCATAAATTCCGTCTTGTCCTAAAGGATTTTCAACTTGCCAATCAGTCAAACACAATTTAAATGATGGCTGCCTGCAGTTTCACACAGGTCGACCAGGAAGAATCATCCAGCTACGGCCCAGCCCCAGCCGGGTGATTACACCATATGCCTTTCAGGATCTTTGTCAAGGGTACTCTCACTGGCTTGGTTACCCACCCCATGAAGACCACTGTGCTCAGATTGCGGGATAATGAGAAGAAGAAAAAGTTATCTTTTTTCTGTGCTCAATCACAACAGAATGGAGGAGATAGATTGCATTGAAATAGAAAGTTCATCTTGATCAGACAAAAAAAAAAAAAAAAGAAAGAAAGAAAGAAAAAAGAAAAGAAAATGACCCAGTCTTTGATTTTATGTGTTGGGAGTGTGTGCACATGAGTGTATACATTTCAAAAAGACACTCTTACTATTCTAAGACACTCATAGGACAGCCTTACACAAATATAGTGTCTTTTTCTTTCTTTTTCCTTTTGCTTGGAGTTATTGAAATCAGGCATGTCTGATTTATGAGGCCATTCCAGGTCCACAGAACACAAAGTCACGAGGTTTAACATAGTTAGATGGTCTTTCCAGCACATTTTATGAGACAGTGCTAAGCTGCTTCTCAGGCCAGACTATCAATCACCCCCACTATGATCATGCTCAGGTAGGACCAAACTGGAATTCTGAAACATTCCCAGCAATTTTTGAGCTGTCACTTAGCATGAGGCCCTACTTTGCCAAAGAAATTTATCAAAGCTTAAACTCATTCATATTCACTGCAGTTTTCTGGCGAGGTGGCAGCAGCAGGGAGCTCCTTATAGTGCTCTTTTCAAAAACTGCTTATAATTCAGGGATGGCAGTGAAGATTCTTATGCAGCATAAGAAATAACAGCAATAACCTTTCTAATTACAAGGAAGACTAATGCATTGACTGAGAAAATCACTAGAAAGAAGGGCTGAGCTCTTCCTTGAGGCTGTAGTTGCTCAGTAAGAGAGTAGACCTTGTGCAGAATATGAGACTCTGTGCAGAGAGAGAGAACTCTTAGGGAGCTTGAATTGGAGGGAAAGAGTGTCCAGCCAAATGAAATTTTGGGTCCAGTGGAGCAGTCTTGGGATGGAAGTTTGCACCTAGAATTTGAAGCCTGGCAATGTGCCACAACTAAATGAGGCCAGATGCCAATTCTAAGGTGGAAAACCAGGCAGAGACTAGCCATAGTTATCAAATGGTCTTCCAAGGCCTTCAAAGTTGCGTAGCCAAATTTTAATTAATGTGTAAAATTTACTTTTGCTGCAACCAAGGATATGTACAGTTTAGATATGTACAGAATGCCTGTACATTAAAACATTGAGATAGGATGGTTCTGTAGCAAGCGTAGAGAGGGTATGAAATTGTCTGCCATATTCCAGTGAATAGATAATCTTCCTCTGTTGCTGGCTTAGTCTCTTCATTTGCTCATTCTTTAAAATATATTATTCACTTAGGAATGCTTACCCCCTTCTTGTTCCTACGCAATATCCTTGGAGTAGTGTAGCTTTACCTGTGGCTTCATTTAGCACATAGGCACTGATGATTTCTCACAGGTCTTGAGTCATGATCCTACCACTTATTACCTCAGTGATTAAGGAAAAGCTACTTTCTGTATAAAGTGGGAATTATGATATCTGTTTTGCAGAGTTGATGTGAGAATAAAGTAGTGTAAGTAAAGTACCTGCATGCAGTCAAGTGTAAATAAATATGAGTATTACTATAGGTGAATATGCCTCTAGCTCAGTTCCTCAGCCTTTTTTAAAAATTAGTTTCTGCTTTATAACAAAGTGAATCAGTCATACATATACATCTGTTCCCCCATCCCTTCCCTCTTGCGCCTCCCTCCCTCCCACCCTCCCTATCCCACCCCTCCAGGCGGTCACAAAGCACCGAGCTGATCTCCCTGTGCTCTGCGACTGCTTCTCACTATCTATCTACCTTACATTTGGCAGTGTATATATGTCCATGCCCCTCTTTCGCTTTGTCACAGCTTACCCTTACCCCTCGCCATAACCTCAAGTCCATTCTCTAGTAGGTCTGTGTCTTTATTCCTGTTTTACCCCTAGGTTCTTCATGACATTTTTTTTTAATTCCGTATATATGTGTTAGCATACGGTATTTGTCTTTCTCTTTCTGACTTACTTCACTCTGTATGACAGACTCTAGGTCTATCCACCTCATTACAAATAGCTCAGTTTCGTTTCTTTTTATGGCTGAGTAATATTCTATTGTATATATGTGCCACATCTTCTTTATCCATTCATCCGATGATGGACACTTAGGTTGTTTCCAGCTCTGGGCTATTGTGAATAGAGCTGCAATGAACATTTGGTACATGTTCCTTTTGGAATTATGGTTTTCTCAGGGTATATGCCCAGTAGTGGGATTGCTGGGTCATATGGTAGTTCTATTTTTAGTTTTTTAAGGAACCTCCATACTGTTCTCCATAGTGGCTGTACCAATTCACATTCCCACCAGCAGTGCAAGAGTGTTCCCTTTTCTCCACAGCCTCTCCAGCATTTATTGTTTCTAGATTTCTTGATGATGGCCATTCTGACTGGTGTGAGATGATATCTCATTGTAGTTTTGATTTACATTTCTCTAATGATTAATGATGTTGAGCATTCTTTCATGTGTTTGTTGGCAGTCTGTATATCTTCTTTGGAGAAATGCTTATTTAAGTCTTCTGCCCATTTTTGGATTGGGTTTGTTTTTTTGCTATTGAGCTGCTTATAAATTTTGGAGATTAATCCTTTGTCAGTTGCTTCATTTTCAAATATTTTCTCCCATTCTGAGGGTTGTCTTTTGGTCTTGTTTATGGTTTCCTTTGCTGTGCAAAAGCTTTTAAGTTTCATTAGGTCCCATGTGTTTATTTTTGTCTTTATTTCCATTTCTCTAGGAGGTGGGTCCAAAAGGATCTTGCTGTGCTTTATGTCATAGAGTGTTCTGCCTACGTTTTCCTCTAAGAGTTTGATAGTTTCTGGCCTTACATTTAGGTCTTTAATCCATTTTGAGCTCATTTCTGTGTATGGTGTTAGGGAGTGATCTAATCTCATGCTTTTACATATCCCTGTCCAGTTTTCCCAGAACCACTTATTGAAGAGGCTGTCCTTCCTCCACTGTACATTCCGGCCTCCTTTATCAAAGACAAGTTGACCATATGTGTGTGGGTTTATCTCTGGGCTTTCTATCCTGTTTCATTGATCTATCTTTCTGTTTAAGTGCCAGTACCACACTGTCTTGATTACTGTAGCTTTGTAGTATAGTCTGAAGTCAGGGAGCCTGATTCCTCCAGCTCCATATTTCATTCTCAAGATTGCTTTGGCTATTCGGGCTCTTTGGTTTTTCCAAACAAATTTTGAAATTTTTTGTTCTAGTTCTGTGAAAAATGCCAGTGGTAGTTTGATAGGGATTGCATTGAATCTGTAGATTGCTTTGGGTAGTAGAGTCATTTTCACAATATTGATTCTTCCAATCCAGGAGCATGGTATATCTCTCCATCTATTTGTATCATCTTTAATTTCTTTCATCAGTGTCTTATAATTTTCTGCATACAGGTCTTTTGTCTCCTTAGGTAGGTTTATTCCTACATATTTTATCCTTTTTGTTGCAATGGTAAATGGGAGTGTTTTCTTGATTTTAATTTCAGATTTTTCATCATTAGTGTAGAGGAATGCCAGAGATTTCAGTGCATTAATTTTGTATCCTGCTACTTTACCAAATTCATTGATTAGCTCTAGTAGTTTTCTGGTAGCATCTTTAGGATTCTCTATGTGTAGAATCATGTCATCTGCAAACAGTGACAGCTTTACTTCTTCTTTTCCAAATTGGATTCCTATTATTTCCTTTTCTTCTCTGATTGCTGTGGCTAAAACTTCCAAAACTAAGTTGAAGAAGAGTGGTGAGAGTGGGCAGCCTTGTCTTGTTCCTGATCTTAGTGGAAATGGTTTCAGTTTTTCACCATTGAGGATGATGTTGGCTGTAGGTTTGTCATATATGGCCTTTATTATGTTGAGGAAAGTTCCCTCTATGCCTACTTTCTGCAGGGTTTTTATCATAAATGGGTGTTGAATTTTGTCGAAAGCTTTCTCTGCATCTATTGACATGATCATATGGTTTTTCTCCTTCAACTTGTTAATATGGTGTATCACATTGATTGATTTGCGTATATTGAAGAATCCTTGCGTCCCTGGAATAAACGCCACTTGACCATGGTGTATGATCCTTTTAATGTGCTTTTGGATTCTGTTTGCTAGTATTTTGTTGAAGATTTTTGCATCTTTGTTCATCAGTGATATTGGCCTGTAGTTTTCTTTCTTTGTGACATCCTTGCCTGGTTTTGGTATCAAGGTGATGGTGGCCTCATAGAATGAGTTTGGGAGTGCTCCTCCCTCTGCTATATTTTGGAAGAATTTGAGAAGGATAGGTGTTAGCTCTTCTCTAAATGTTTGATAGAATTCGCCTGTGAAGGCATCTGGTCCTGGGCTTTTGTTTGTTGGAAGATTTTTAATCACAGTTTCAATTTCAGTGCTTGTGATTGCTCTCTTCATATTTTCTATTTCTTCCTGATTCAGTCTTGGCAGGTTGTGCATTTCTAAGAATTTGTCCATTTCTTCCAGGTTGTCCATTTTATTGGCATAGAGTTGCTTGTAGTAATCTCTCATGATCTTTTGTATTTCTGCAGTGTCATTTGTTACTTCTCCTTTTTCATTTCTAATTGTATTGATTTGAGTCTTCTCCCTTTTTTTCTTGATGAGTCTGACTAAGGGTTTATCAATTTTGTTTATCTTCTCAAAGAACCAGCTTTTAGTTTTATTGATCTTTGCTATCGTTTCCTTCATTTCTTTTTCATTTATTTCTGATCTGATTTTTATGATTTCTTTCCTTCTGCTAACATTGGGGGGGTTTTGTTCTTCTTTATCTGATTGCTTTAGGTAAAGGTCAGGTTGTTTACTTGAGATGTTTCCTGTTTCTTAAGGTGGGATTATATTGCTATAAACTTCCCCCTTAGAACTGCTTTTGCTGCGTCCCATAGGTTTTGGGTCGTCGTGTCTCCATTGTCATTTGTTTCTAGGTATTTTTTTATTTCCTCTTTCATTTCTTCTGTGATCGCTTCGTTATTGAGTAGTGTATTGTTTAGCCTCCATGTGTTTGTATTTTTTACAGATCTTTTCCTGTAATTGATGTCTAGTCTCATAGCATTGTGGTCAGAAAAGATACTTGATACAATTTCAATTTTCTTAAATTTACCAAGGCTTGATTTGTGACCCAAGATATGATCTATCCTGAAGAATGTTCCATGAGCACTTGATAAAAATATGTATTCTGTTGTTTTTGGATGGAATGTCCTATAAATATCAAGTAAGTCCATCTTGTTTAATGTATCATTTAAAGCTTGTGTTTCCTTATTTATTTTCATTTTGGATGATCTGTCCATTGGTGAAAGTGGGGTGTTAAAGTCCCCTACTATGATTGTGTTACTGTCGATTTCCCCTTTTATGGCTGTTAGTATTAGCCTTATGTATTGAGGTGCTCCTATGTTGGGTGCATAAATATTTACAATTGTTATATCTTCTTCTTGGATTGATCCCTTTATCGTTATGTAGTGTCCTTCTTTGTCTCTTCTAATAGTCTTTATTTTAAAGCCTATTTGGTCTGATATAAGAATTGCTACTCCAGCTTTCTTTTGATTTCCATTTGCATGGAATATCTTTTTCCATCCCCTTACTTTTAATCTGTATGTGTCTCTAGGTCTGAAGTGGGTCTCTTGTAGACAGCATATATATGGGCCTTGTTTTTGTATCCATTCAGCCAATCTGTGTCTTTTGGTGGGAGCATTTAGTCCATTTACATTTAAGGTAATTATTGATATGTATGTTCCTATTCCCATTTCCTTAATTGCTTTGGGTTCGTTATTGTAGGTATATTCCTTCTGTTGTGTTTCTTGCCTAGAGAAGTTCCTTTAGTATTTGTTGTAAAGCTGGTTTGGTGGTGCTGAACTCTCTCAGCTTTTGCTTGTCTGTAAAGGTTTTAATTTCTCCATCAAATCTGAATGAGATCCTTGCTGGGTAGAGTAATCTTGGTTGCAGGTTTCTCTCCTTCATCACTTTAATTATGTCCTGCCACTCCCTTCTGGCTTGTAGAGTTTCTGCTGAGAGATCAGCTGTTAACCTGATGGGGATTCCCTTGTGTGTTATTTGTTGTTTTTGCCTTGCTGCTTTTAATAAAATTTCTTTGTGTTTAATTTTTGATAGTTTGATTAATATGTGTCTTGGCGTATTTCTCCTTGGATTTATTCTGTATGGGACTCTCTGTGCCTCCTGGACTTGATTAACTATTTCCTTTCCCATATTAGGGAAGTTTTCAACTATAATCTCTTCAAATATTTTCTCAGTCCCTTTCTTTTTCTCTTCTTCTTCTGGAACCCCTATAATTCGAATGTTGGCCCATTTAATGTTGTCCCAGAGGTCTCTGAGACTGTCCTCTGTTCTTTTCATTCTTCTTTCTTTATTTTGCTCTGCATCAGTTATTTCCACTATTTTATCTTTCACCTCAGTTATCCGTTCTTCTGCCTCAGTTATTCTGCTATTGATCCCATCTAGAGTATTTTTCATTTCATTTATTGTGTTTTTAATCGATGCTTGATTCATCTTTAGTTCTTCTAGGTTCTTGTTAATTGTTTCTTGCATTTTGTCTATTCTATTTCCAAGATTTTGGATCTTGGAAATAGAATCTTGGATCATCTTTACTATCATTATTCTGACTTCTTTTTCAGGTAGCCTGCCTATTTCCTCTTCATTTGTTAGGTCTGGTGGGTTTTTATCTTGCTCCTTGTCCTACTGTGTGTTTTTCTGTCTTCTCATTTTGCTTATGTTACTGTGTTTGGGGTCTCCTTTTTGCAGGCTGCAGGTTCGTAGTTCCCATTGTTTTTGGTGTCTGTCCCCAGTGGCTAAGGTTGGTTCAGTGGGTTGTTTAGGCGTCATGGTGGAGGGGACTAGTTCCTGTGTTCTGGTGGATGAGGCTCGATCTTGTCTTTCTGGTGGACACGTCCACATCTGGTGGTGTATTTTGGGGTGTCTGTCGACTTTTTATGATTTTAGGCAGCCTCTCTGCTAATGGGTGGCATTCTGTTCCTTTCTTGCTAGTTGTTTGGCATAGGGTGTCCAGCACTGTAGCTTGCTGGTCATTGAGTGAAGCTGGGTGCTGGTGTTGAGATGAAGATCTCTGGAAGATTTTCGCCATTTGATATTATGTGGAGCTGCGAGGTCTCTTGTGGACCAGTGTCCTGAAGTTGGCTCTCCCACCTCAGAGGCACAGCACTGACTCCTGGCTCCTCAATTTGGGATGATTCGTTGTCTATTCATGTATTCCACAGATGCAAGGTACATCAACTTGATTGTGGAGCTTTATTCTGCTGCTTGTGTGTAGGGCAAAGCGGAGAGATTCCCGCACAGAGGATTGGTGCCAACCGGCACTCACCAGCCCGAGCGGCTTGTCTGCTCGCCCGCCGGGGCGGGCGGCTCTGTGAGCTGAGGCTCGGGCTTCAGTTGGAGTGCAGGGAGAGGACTGGGATTACCAGAGTGAACACAGCCTGAATGGGCTAATGCGCCACAGCTAACCCAGAGGGAGTCCGGGAAAATGTTTGGACCTGCCGAAGAGGCAAGAGACTTTTTCTTCCCTCTTTGTTTCTTGGTGTGCGAGGAGAGGGTATTAAGAGTGCTGCTTGGAGGATCTCCAGAGACGGGTGCAAATGTGGCTGAAAGCGCTGACCCCAGAGACGGGCGTGGGACGGTGGGGCTGCTGCCACCGCCGCGAGGCCTGTGTGCGAGCACAGGTCACTGTCCACGACCCCCTTCCGGGGAGCCTGTGCAGCCCCTCACTGCCGGGGTCCCGGGATCCAGCTCCTCAGCCTTAGATTTACATATCCAACTGTCTGCTGGACATCTCCCCCGGATAATTTATACACACATCACTGGTCATTCCCACAGTTAACATTCTCTCCCTAAACTTCCTCCTCATGTCTTCTCTGTCATCAGTTAATGACTCTCTCATGAACTTGCCAGTCATCTGAGGATCATTTTTGATTTCCTTCTCTTTCATTCACCACACCTAACCAATCATTAACTTTGACCAGCTTAACTTTGAATCTGATCTGAACCCTCTTTTCCATCCTTTTTTATGACCACATGGACTCACTATCTTTGCAACTGTCAGATTACTCCAGAGTCTTCCAAACTGGTCTGCTTATTTTAAGCCTTGTTCCCCTCAGATGCATTCTTGACTCTGCTGCCAGATTAATATAAGTGAAAGACAAACCTGAGCATGCATTTCTTTACTTAAAACCTTAAAGGATCTACATCTCCTATAAGATAAAGTACAACAGAACACAGATTATAAGGTCCTCTTCCTACCTCTACAGGTTTGTCTTCACTCATTCCCTGCCATACACAAAACCCACATCCTTCCTCCCTCCGATCTCTTACAATGAAGGTGTTTCTTTTCCATGTTCAGGGCTCATCCCTTACTCTTATTCCTCTGAATCTCTGCCCATCAACTATTTCCCTTCTCTCATGTATCTGTAATTTCTCTCTCTTCTCACTTATTCTCCTCAGAACATTTAAATGTTATCATGTATCTAACCTTCACTTATAGTCCTATGCTTTCTCCTCTTTGAAATCCTATTTTCTGAGAGAGATGTCTTCATGTATGGTTTCCTCCAACTTACTTCCCAACCATCCGTCCTCCCAATTCAACCTGACTTCCTCCCTTACGAGCTAGGTGAGCCCACTGTCTCCTGATGTTTCATTCAGTGAAGGCCTCCCAGTCCTTGACTTCTTGGCACATTCAATGCCATTGCCTGGTCCCTTCTTCTAAAACCCTCTATTCACTGCGTCTCCATGGTATCCTGCATTCCTGACTTTGCATCCATTTCTTTGGCTTCCTCTTTTGTTTCCTTACAAGATTTCTCTTCCTTTACATTTGGTGTTTCTCAGGATTCTATCCTTATAGTCTCTCTCTGGGGGATCTCATTTTCTCCCATCACCTCAACAACCATTTATGTCCTGATGGCTCCTGATCTCTGTCTACAACCTAGAGCTCTCTTTTGACTTTAACCATGTAACCAGTTGCCATCTGGACATTTCCACTTTGAGATTTAATGGGTACCTTTAACTCAATATGTCACAAACTGAACTAATTTATGATCTGTTTTCCCATCTTGAATGCAAGCTTAATGACAGTGAGGCCTTTGAAACACTCACTGCTATTTTATTTTCATTAGAAGAGTGCCAGGAATTGAGTGGGCACTTGTTAACTCTTTGTTGAATGAATAAACAACAACTTTATCTCTGTGAATGACATCATATAGTTGCCGAGGCAGGAAATTCAGTTTCAATTTCGACTCCTTCATCTCCTTTACTTTCAGAACACATCAAATCAGTTATCAGTTCACTGATTTTACTTTCTAATGAATTAGTAAAACATGTTAAGCTTGCTCTACTTGTTTGTTACGTGATTTGTCAAATTCAACCCACAGTAGAGCAGGAGGCCAATACTGATGTAGGTCTTTCTTGCCATTTGCAGCCTGTCTCTAGCTCCAGTTGGTTCCTAAAGAAAAATCCAGAAGATCATATGGTGCCTGATTCCAGCAGATTCTGACCTGTGAAATTTCATTTCATGTTAAAAATTCATTGTAGGAAGTAGTATCATGCTGTTTCTCAGAAAGTAATTTTTTTTATGTAAAAATCATCAGTGTCAAGAGGATTTTCCTTAAATCTAATCTGAGGTGTTCTTAATGTACTTTACACTCATGTTCTTTGTAATGGAGAGAGAGGATTGTCCAAATTAACTTTTTTTTATTGTAATACAAAACCAGAATTTCTCTTAGAATCCTTAGAGGCCATGATTGATAAGAGAGGGGACCAAAGAAAGCTTGGGTTTATAATAGCAATGGTTAACATGTATTAAGTACTTACCATGAACCAGGAACTGAGCTAATTCTTCATATAACTCCTGTAATTCTTGGAACAATGATATAAGTACAATTATTTCCATCTACGAAAACTAGGACACAGAATGTTCATGTAACCTAGCAATGTGCATACCACTGCAAAATGGCACCCCGGGGTCTGAAACAGTTTAGAGCAGTCTGGAGCAGTCTGGTTCTGGAGTCTCTGCCTTGGGCACTGCTATAAAACTTCTTTAAATGACAAATTTATTCCAAACAATGTTGTTACTTCATTTCATATCCATGAATTTTTCTTTTAAAAACAGAGCTAGAAAATATGTCCAAGAAAAGTAAGAGACTGATTTTGGAAGGAAAAGAATGGTCATTAATCTAAAGCATTCTTTTCATAACCCACAAAACAAACCGTATTCACTATTAAGACATCATGAATACCTTGGTGCCAGAGGCTACCTAAAGGTTAGAGATAAAACCAATAGGAGATCAGTTCCCTGTATTAAGACATCTGTACCTACCATGTGCTTAATGAGCTTATAGTGTAGGAAAACAGTTGAATGAAGTTTTTGTCACATACTATGATTGTTTAAGAGCCTGAAAGAAACTTGGGAGAAATATCAAGCAGCCAAAATATTACTTATAAACTTCAGTATTCTCCATTTTGAAATCCCAGGGCTGTAACTGGGGAGTGAGAAATGCCCACAACCCAAGTGGGCCCTGACCCCCTTACCTTAAACTATGTAATTAATATGACTCCAAATACTAAACACTGTGCTAAATACTTATAAAAGCCAACAAAAGCCAGTGTAATTATCTGAAATGAAATCATATCATAGCACTCATTCAAAATGTTTCTATGGCACTAATGACCTGAAATATCAAGTACAATGTCTTTGATATATTACTGGTATATAAGACCATGTGTAATTCAAGCCCAACCAACATCTCTAGCCCCATCACCTCCCGCTTTCCACCATTCCTGTCAAAATCCCATACCTTATCCCTTTAAACACTTGCTAATTTGTGACAGGAAACCATGCTTTTAGATTTCTGTTCTTTTGAACAAACTGTTTCTTTTATCTAAAGCTATGCTGTCCAGTAAGGTAGCCGCTAATGATTTAAATTTAATTATAAACTAGTTAAGATTGATAACATGAAACATGCAGTTCCTTGGTCACCCTATGCACATTTTTAAGTGCCCAATAGCCACATGTATTGGATAGTGCAGATACAGAACATTTTCGTCATCATAGAAATTTTTAAGGGACACCCTTGCTTTAAAGTACCTTGATTTCTTACCAACCCTCAACTTCTGAATCCTTCAGAGTCTTACTCATTTTCAGGTTTCCACTAAAAAGTGACCCTGTTTGTGAAGCCTTCTTTGATGCCTCCCTATAAGCTATTTCCCACTGCATTTTTCTTATACTTCTGCTACAGTGCATATCAATTCTCTTATTGATGTGGTTATTTAGAAACATGAGAGAAGGGACTTTATGTTCTCATCTTTATATCCTCATCACAGTTCCTGAACTATAGTGATGATTTTTGGATGAATGAACGGTTTGGGATTAAAGACAAAGCTCCCTGAACTTAATTTTATTTTTCTTCTTCATTCCTCTAGAGTAGGAAAGAGAATGTTACCTAACCTTTTCATGGAAGGTTGAAAAAGCAGGAGCCCAGCTTTCTGACCCCTTTATGAATCTGAGTTCGTAAAGTGTGCTGGGCTCAGGGGACTTGAATTTATTGCAGCCTGTAAGTCTTCCCTGATTTCTGACAGGTGAATGTGGAGGTGGAACTGGTGATGCTAACTAATTATTCCTTCAACCCACTTCCCTGTATTGATGTGCCTTAACTTCTGCCTTATCCAACGTTCTGCAGCCTAACTTATATAGATTTTCAGGTGAAAGACATATATGTACATGATACCAATTAACCTCTGCAAATGCCTCATATCCTAGAAATTTTGTAAAAGAAAAAGGTTTAATTGTGTGGTTAATATGAGCAATTTTGTAGGAGTCACAATCTCTGGGACTATAAAATTATGTTTGTGTGCTTTGAGAGAGCATAATCCTTGACTGTTTTTATTCCAATGAAGTCATCAATAGAAACAGAAAAACAGATTCATAATGCAACATAAAATGTTTTAAAAGTTATGAAAAGAATAATTTCTTTACCCCATGGCAGTTTAACACAAGGAAACTACAGAAAGCTATGAATAGATTATGAAAATTATTTTTAAAAAGGACAAATCCATTTGGTATGCTTTTAAGGAGGTCTCCTGAATAGACTAGGAAAAGTGGTACAGCTTGGCATAGCAGAAAGAAAACAAGCTAAAGATACTGGAGGACCCATGTTCAAATCTCAACCCAGCCAATATACAGACCTTCCTGAATCAATTTTGCTGAGAAAAATAGGTTCTGGGTTATGCTCTGATAGCTATAGAAATAAGACAAGGAACATTAAATCTCTCTGTTTAATTAATAAAACAAGGAGAATCATAAATTTCCAGAGATGGACTGACAAAATTTTTGAGTAAGATCAGACCCCATCCTATGGACCATTCACATCAGAATTACTGAGGGAGGTAGGTGATTGTATTAGCTTCCTAAGGCTGCCATAACACAGTACCACAAACTGAGTGTCTTAAAACAATAGAAATTTATTTTCTCACAGTCTGGAGTCTAGAAGTCTGATATCAAGGTGTCAGAGGGGCCATGCTCTCTCTTCTAACTTCTTGTGGTTGCCAGGAATTGTTGGTATTCCTTGGCTGGCAGCTGCATATTCCAATCTCTTCTTTCAAAGCCACATGGCCTTCATCTCTGTGTGTCAGTGGTGTTCTTCTCAGTATGTGTGTTTATCTCTGTGTCTCTTCTCAACTTGTAAGGATACTAGTAATATTGGATTAAAGGTCCACCTTACTCCAGTATTACCTTGTCCTTAATTACTTCTGCAAAGACCCTATTTCCAAGTATGATCACATTCACAGGTAGCAGGAGATAGGACTTCAACATAAGTTTTTGTAGAATACATTTCAACTCATGGTCCCCTGCCATTTCCGATGCAGCTTTCCATGTGACTTCAATATACCGTAAAGTTTATGAATGCTAGTCTAAGAAAACAATGAAGAGCTGGGATGATGGATCAGGATAAGGATGAGGCAAGTGAGGCATTTTCCTCTGATACAAAATTAGAAGGATTACCAAAAAAAGTAATCAAGGTAAATAATATTTTAATGAAATTTTAAAAATAAAAATTAATGCAGAACAGTCTATTGTGAACAAAATATCAAAAATTTAATAAAGACAGGATCAGTATTATTGACTTTTTCCCTTTTGCCTCAGGCTCCAATATACCTTGGCACTGCACTGGTTACAGGCATGGTCCAATGAGAAAAGGTACCCTCTAGATAGTTAAGAACACTATTGCCTGATAAAGATGTTGTCTTGTAATTCCCCAAATTTCTCCAGTGCACATCTGCCTTGTAATAGTGGCATTTAGGGAAATCAAAGAAAAAGACTTTGGTCTACATTTGGGTCACAGTAAGCAAGTAAGAGAAGATTCTCATAGAAGTGAGATGTGAGTGAGATGATGAATTAAAGGGAAACAAGAAATCAGCCTGAGAGGTGACTAATTGAAATCCAGGCACCTCAAGAAAAACAATCCTGTCAATATTAGGGGGAGTGATAGGCGGACACTAGTTCTCCCCTTCTATGTGAGATGGGAGATTTAGCCGTTTACTACATTTGTTATTGAAGGTAAGGCAATTATAAAAGGCTAGAAACACTTGGCAACTTTGAATTGAATTTCATGTGGTATCAGGTTAGTTGGATATTATACTCATATCTAGTAGTCATATTGAGATCATAAAGCCATGACCTTTGAAAGCAGACATGTTTGGGCAAATCAGCTGTGAAGAGGAACCTCTCAGGGAGTAAGTAGACCCCAAGAAGGGAGACTCGGGGGGTCTGAAATCTTAATGAGCTCTTTATATGGACACTAAAGTTGACAGCAACTGCTGTGCACACTCAAATGTTATATACTGAATAACTAATAAAGTCCCTTCTGAGGTCCCCCAGGACCTCAGATTTAGTTCTGATTTAGTTTCTCACACACTGTTTGCCATCTAATCGCAGATCTTGCAGATCTTGGACTGGGCTGGTCTCTCAGTTACCACCACTACACTTCCTATCTTTCCACTGTTTTCCTTTACTCATAAATGAAATATAATAAGGGATGTTTTTAAAACCTTTCTTTGGGAAGTTACCTTTATTTATTATTATTATTATTATTTTTTGAGGTACACAGGCCTCTCACTGTTGTGGCCTCTCCTGTTGTGGAGCACAGGTTCCGGACGTGCCGGCTCAGCGGCCATGGCTCACGGGCCCAGCCGCTCCACGGCATGTGGGATCTTCCCGGACTGGGGCACGAACCCGTGTCCCCTGCATCAGCAGGTGGACTCTCAACCACTGCACCACCAGGGAAGCCCTACCTTTATTTTTTTATAATTATGCTTCACAGCTCCACAAAATTAAGTTGTAGACTTTCTGGATTCTTCTTTGTAACAGTCGGGTTACCTAAATTGTATATATGAGGAGAGGCTTAGTCCTTATCAGAATGTTATAGATAAGAAAGATGACAAGGCAATGGCAGAGGTATTCTAAATCAAGAAGTTGGAGGGTGGGATAGGAGCAGGCCCTAAAAATAATACCTCTGTGCAGATTTAGGGCCTTTCACGGTTACTATGCCTAGAGATGATATTATAACCCAGGGAGAAGGGAGAAGTATAATATTCTCTTGTTTATCCACATTATTTCCAATTCTATTAAATATTTTATTGGGTCACTTCCCCTTGACAAATTCACAGATATTTTAAAGATTAAAAAAGATAAATATATTAAAAATTAAAATTGAATAAAAAGAAAGCAATAAAAGAGTAAAGAAATAAGACTTTGACTATGTCTAGAAGTAGCCCTTCTCATTATTTATGTTACAGAACAGCAGGCAGCACACTGAAATGGAGCAAAACCCGGGGACAAATTCTGTGATCTTTAGCAAGGATCTTAATCCATTGGTTTTCTCATTTGTAATATGGCAGCTTTAATACCCTCTTCATGGATTTGAGCTGAGGACAAAATGGGATGCCCTTTATAATGTGTCTGGTGTAGTGTTTGTAGGTTCCTTTCCCCTACAGACTCCAGTGATTATGGCTGCTTCACTGATCTTCCCCCTTAATAGTTTGGCTCCTCATATGTGTTCAGACCTCTAGATTTTAAAAAGGTCCACTTTTAACCAGACCCTTTAGTTTGTATTGCAAAGAAGCAGATGCAACTCTCTAGAGCTTATATAAGTGCTTCTCTTCAGAGAGTGGGCACTGGCAGCAGAATGAGATGTCTGGATAAGCCAGAAATCTGGATGCAGAGTTGAAAACGTAAGGGATCTTGGCGCCAGAAAGGGTAGAAGAAGGAGGTAGCATTTGTATATCCCAGGGAAGGAATCAGGGAAACTGGATTTATCCAAGCTCTCCCAGTCACTAGCAACTTAGGTAAATCTCTTACTCTTTCCAAACAATTTGGGGATAATATATAAATTGCTCATCTTAGAGTAATTGTGATAGTTGAAATAAATAATGCATATGAACATAATGTTTGACATATAAATCTGTATTAGTTAGAGTACATTTTGGCAGCTACAAAAAAATGAATTAACCAAGATACAAGACAGTCTTGAATAGATATTTGTTAAATGGATAATTGGCTCAAGATACTATCTCTGCCCACATTGTTAGATGTTTTCTATAGACTTTATGTATCTTCTTCAGCTTACAACTTAATTCTTTGTTCTATTCAGTTCTACACACATATAGTGAATGTCTACAATACTCAGTGTTAGAGATACAGAAATAAGCATCAGCTCCTTCCTGGAGGAGGCTAATTTTTCTGAATATGTATATATATATATAACCCGATGTATATATACATACATATGTAAACCAATATCATGATATTCCACATATTATAGCTAAAAACACATCACACCCCAAATGGAGGACTATTCCATTGCAAACCACTAAAATATTGGAAGTTGTTTTCTGAAAGTGAGTTAGACATGTATTTCAAGGAGTTTTTGTTATATAAATTTTAGCTGTCAGAAAACTAGGAGGAGAACATAAAATGAATGGACTGTGCTGCTACCAAGGGCAAAATCCTATTGAAAATGGTTGCCCTTTGGGATCTACCAAGTGGATCACACAGTAAATACAAACTGATAATCCATCACTGGTGTCTCTACTTACAAATAACATCACACTCTACTAATATAGCCACTTGTGACTGAAGCTTACAGCATTTTTCTTACTCAGTTGAATCTTTCCTTTATCTCACTGGACTGGCTGAATACTCTTTTTGTCTGTGACCCAGAGATAATGACTGACACAGAGCAACATCAGCCTGGAATCCCAACCAGAGGAGTTCAAATTAGGTTAACTTTGTGTTGCTAAGACTTACTCTCATGAAGTCTAGAATTACAGAGCAAGAAGCAGTCATTTTATTAGCTAAACACTGTCACATTCAAACCTTGCAGAAATGTGGCTGTTTAAGAGCCAGTGCAAAGGTAATATTGTCCATTTCATTTTTCTTGTGCAGTATCCAACACAGTGCCTTGTAAAACCAGGTGCTTGATAAAGACCATTAGCCTCATTGGGTGAATGAAGTCTGGTTTATGGCATTCCTTAAATAAAGATATGACTTAGATCACATAATTTGACCAATATACAATCTCATTATCCAACTGGTGTGTAATCTATGTTTACCTAGTTCACAATTGTTCCTTAATATTTTCTGTGTCATTATTTCATTTTTCTTCATTCTTCCACAGATGATGGGTTGAGAACAAGCTTCCCCATTATCATTGCTCTTTAAAGGGCTCTGCTTCTGCCAAGACTATGGACAGGAAACATCCCCTCAGGGTTTTGTGAGGTTCTTACATCTGGGTCATCACCTCTGCGGATGTTGCTGCTGTGGTCCAAAGATACAACTTCCTTCCTTATTCTTTGGCTTTCAGGACCATCCAGATCCCTAGTTCTCAACACTATGATACTTATTGCCTGCAATACGTTGAAACACATATGTTATAATATTTCCTGAAATGAAATTTCACCCATAATTTTAAAAAAAATCAATAATGTTCTCTAGTTTAAAAAGAACTGAGGAGAAATAAAAGTAAATACAATTAAACAAATTTATTATAAAATAGTACAAATTTAAATATGTAAATGTGAGGAAATGATTACACTAGAAAACGAAATGAGGTAGTCAGTTGCATTTGCATGAAGAATTGCTGTGAATGTGACAGCTACAAATGTACTTTGACACAAGTTTGTTGCATTGGTTACACAAATAGTGTGAGTGATGTTGTCAGTAACAATTTTCTCAAATGATGAAAAACTCTTGGTACAGGTCCAAATAAAACAAAGTATAGTCTTCTTTCAGGTTACATGGTAGTTGCATTCCTGGAAATTCAGCATATATTGAAATGAATCTGCAAAAACATACTTTGAATTTATACATAATACAGAGTTAGATTCTAGGCTTGGAAAATCATCAGTGGTTTTCCTTACTTACATGAATATTGAAAAGGGCATTCAAAAGTCATGGACATGGGACAAAAATGGAAAATGGGATAATTCCTTGTTGTATAGGACCGTACTATGCCTTGCAGACTGTCTAGTACCATTAGTCTCAGTGCACTAAAAGCCTTTAGGACTTCTTAATAACTGTGATAGCCAAAACATCTCCATAAATTTTCAAAACTTATTCCTTTGAGAACTACTAATTTAAAGAAGCAAAAAATTAAATTAGTCAAAAAAGAATAAGCAGAGGAGAATCCTGGGAAGATGGCAGTAGGAGCAGCATCACTTTTGAGTCTCTCTAAATTCACCTGTAAAAGTAGACAGAGGTGCTAGAAGAAACAACATAGGTAAAGAACAACTATCAAAAACGGAGCAGGGAAGGCAAATAGGGAGAGAATTTGAAGTTGCTGATTGGCTTACAGTTGTTAATATAAGTGTAAAAAGATATTATTTCAAATCAGATGCTAGGAAAGAAAAACGGGAAGGAAAAGAAGGGCTTTAACTCTATTTCAATATATTTATGGTGGGGAATCACTAGACAATAATCAAAAAAAGAGAGCTTAAGATGGTGAGTAAAATATTAGCGTAAAAATAACCATTTGAACAAAAATGTAAACACTCCTAAATACCAAAAATATACTTAAGAAAAAGAGGACAAAATAGACATGTAATTAAAATACTGAGATAATTGGAAATATATAATATATGAAAAAAGGTAAATTTACATCCATCTTTCATATCATTAAAAAGGAAAAAGTTCAAAAGGACCTGAAATTTAAGTTAACAAAATAGAATCCATAAAAGTACTAGACGCAAACATGAATGAATTCCTTTATAACCCAGAAATAGGGACAACATTTACCATAATTCAAAATCCAGTAGCAGTAAGAAAAGAGAGAAATAAATTTAATTATATAAAAAAATTAGCATGGAAAACAAAAACTGTAAATGAAGGAACAAGACAACAAATTGGGGGAAATATTTGTAATTTTATATCACAAAGAAAGGATTACATTTTTTAATATAAAAAAGTTTCTAAAAATAAAAAGAGAAGATAGAAAAAAATAGGTTAGAGTAATAGTTTTTTTTTTCTTAATCCAGCACCATTTATTATTTTTATTTATTTTTTACATCTTTATTGGAGTATAATTTCTTTACAATGTTGTGTTAGTTTCTGCTGTACAACAAAGTGAATCAGCTATATGTATACATGTATCCCATATCCCCTCCCTCTTGAGTCTCCCTCCCACCCTCCGTATCCCACCTCTCTAGGTCTTCACAAAGCATTGAGCTGATCTCCCCATGTTATGCGGCAGTTTCCCACTAGCCATCCATTACATTTGGTAATATATATATGTCAAAGCTACTCTCTCACTTCGTCTCAGCTTCCCCTTTCCTCACTGTGTCCTCAAGTCCGTTCTCTACATCTGCATCTTTATTCCTGCCCTGCCACTAGGTTCATCAGTACCGTTTATTTAGATTCCATATATGTGCATTAGCATAAGGTATTTGTTTTTCTCTTTCTGACTTACTTCACTCTGTGTGACAGACTCTAGGTCCATCCACCTCATTAAAAATAACTCAATTTTGTTCCTTTCTATGTCTCAGTAATATTCCATTGTATATATGTGCCACATCTTCTTTATCCATTCATCTCTCAATGGACATTTAGGTTGTCTCCATGTCCTGGCTATTGCAAATGGTGCTGCAATGAACACAGTGGTACATATATCTTTTTGAATTATGGTTTTCTCGGGGTATATGCCCAGTAGTGGGGTGTCTGGGTTATATAGTAGTTCTGCTTTTAGTTTTTTACAGAACCTCCATACTGTTCTCCCTAGTGGCTGTATCAATTTACATTCCCACCAACGGTGCAAGAGGGTTCCCTTTTCTCCACACCCTCTCCAGCATTTATTGTTTGTAGATTTTTTGATGATGGCCATTCTGACTGGTGTGAGGTGATACCGTGTTGTGGATTTGATTTTCATTTATCTAATGATTAGTGACGTTGAGCATCTTTTCATGTGTTTGTTGCCAAACTGTATGTCTTCTTTGGAAAAATGTCTATTTAGGTTTTCTGCCCATTTTTGGATTGCATTATTTGTTTTCTGATATTGAGCTGCATGAGCTGCTTGCATAGTTTGGAGATTAATCCTTTTTCAGTTGCTTCATTTGCAAATATTTTCTCCCATTCTGAGGATTGTCTTTTTGTCTTGTTTATTGTTTCCTTTCCTGTGGAAAAGATTTTAAGTTTCATTAGGTTACATTTGTTTATTTTTGTTTTTATTTCCATTACTCTAGGAGGCGGGTCAAAAAGGATCTTGCTGTGATTTATGTCATAGAATGTTCTGCCTATGTTTTCCTCTAAGAGATTTATAGTGTCTGACCCTACATTTAGGTCTTTAAGCCATTTTGAGTTTATTTTTGTGTATGGTGTTAGGGAGTGTTCTAAGTTCATTCTTTTACATGTAGCTGTCCAGTTTTCCCAGCACCATTTATTGAAGAGGCTGTCTTTTCTCCACTATCTATTCTTGCCTCCTTTGTCAAAGATAAGGTGACCATATGTGCATGGGTTTATCTCTGGGCTTTCTATCCTGTTCCATTGATTTATATTTCTTTTTTTGTGCCAGTACCATATTGTCTTGTTTACTGTAGCTTTGTAGTATAGTCTGAAGTCAGAGGGCCTTATTCCTCCAGCTCCATTAGCAAAGATAAGCAAATTTCTTTTAACCAGATGAAAGGTGATCAACCTCACCCATCATAATATACACACAAATTAAAACTGTACTGAGATACCATTTATCACCTATTAGGTTGGTTAATATAGAAAAGCTAGACAACATAATATTTTGGTAAGGCTGTGAGGAAATAGATACTTTCATACACTGTAGTAGAAATAGAAGATGAAACAAACCCTATGGTAGGAAATTTTTCAGTACCAAGCAAAATAAATAATTCACTTACCCTTTAGCCCAGCAACCAAACTTCTAGAATTTCATTCCAAAGATATACTGGCAAAAATATGAAAAGATGTAGGACCATGACTAGTCACTGTAGAATGATTAGTAATAGGGAAAGACAGAAACAGTATAAATATCTATCAAGGCAGAACTGGACAAACAACTATGGTATATCCACCTAATGAGTTTCTATGCAGCTGTAAAGGAATTAGAAAAACCCATACACTACTGGGAAATATGTTGTAGAATATACGGTTTTGTGGAGAAAAAAGAAAAAACAGGACATACTTATATAGAATGCTTAATCTGATGCAGGAAGGAGCATGGATATATTTTGTTTAAAAATAAAAGAAAGGAAAGGATAAACTATAAAAAGGAGGTTGTCGAGCCCAGAGGAAGATGGCGGAAGAGTAAGACGCGGAGATCACCTTCCTCCCCACAGATATATCAGAAATTCATATACACGTGGAACAACTCCTACAGAACACCTACTGAACGCTGACAGAAGACCTCAGACCCCCCAAAAGGCAAGAAACTCCCCACATACCTGGGTAGGGCAAAAGAAAGAAAGAATAAACAGAGACAATAGGATAGGGATGGGACCTGCACCAGTGGGAGGGAGCCGTGAAGGAGGAAAGGTTTCCACACACTACAAGCCCCTTCGCGGGCGGAGACTGCAGGTGGCGGAGGGGGAAAGCTTCGGAGTAGCGGAGGAGAGCACAACAACAGGGGTGTGGAGGGCAAAGCGGAGAGATTCCGGCACAGAGGATCGGTGCTCTCAGGCACACACCAGCCCGAGAGGCTTGTCTGCTCGGCCGCCGGGGCGGGCGGGGCTGGGAGCTGAGGCTCGGGTATCGGCTTTCAGTCGGAGCGCAGGGAGAAGACTGGGGCTGGCGGCAGGAAGAGAGCCTGAAGGGGTTAGTGCACCACGGCTAGCCCGGAGGGAGTCCGGGGAAAGGGTCTAGAGCTGCCGAAGAGGCAAGAGACTTTTTTCCCTTTTGTTTCCTGGTGCGCGAGGAGAGGGCATTAAGAGGGCTGCTTGGGGAAGCGCCGGAGACAGGCTCGAGCCGCGGGTAAGGCGCGGACCTCGGAGACGGGCGTGGGCCGCCGCAGCGGCCGCCGCCACCGCCGCGGGGCCTGTGTGCGAGCGTGGGTCACTGTCCACCCCGCCTTCCGGGGGGCCTGTGCACCCCGCCACTGCCGGGGTCCCGAGACCCAGGGACGGCTTTCCCGGGAAAGCGCACGGAGCGCCACGGGCTGCTGCAACGTCACGCCGGCCTCTGCCGCCGCACGCCCGCCCCACACTGCGCGCCCCTCCCTCCCCTCTGCCTGAGTGAGCCACAGCCCCCGAATCAGCGGCTCCTTTAAACCCGTCCTGTCTGAGCGAAGAACGGACGCCCTCCGGCGACCTACGCGCAGACGTGGGGCCAGGTCCAAGGCTGAGACCCGGGAGCTGTGAGAGCAGAGACAGGGAAATCTCTCTGTGCAGCCTCGGAGGCAGTGGATTAAAGCTCCACGGTCCATTTGATGAGCCCTGCATCTGTGGAGTGCATGAATGGACAGCGAATCATCCCAAATTGAGGAAGTGGACTTTGAGGACAAGATTTAAGACTTTCCCCGTTTTCCTCTTTTTACAACGAATTATTCCAAATTAAGGAGGTGGACTTAGAGAGCAAGATTTCAGACTTCTCGCCCTTTTCCTCTTTTTACAACGAATTATCCCAAATTGAGGAGGTGGACTTGGAGAGCAAGGTTTTGATTTTTCCCCCTGCTCTCTTTTTGTGAATGTGTATGTGTAATCTTCTGTGTAAGATTCTCTCTGTATAGCTTTGCTTCCACCATATGTCCCAGGGTTCTATCAGTCCGTTTTTTTCTCCATAATTACATTCTAATTTTAATAACACTACTATATTTCATACTTTATTCTATTTTACTTTACCTGCTCTGTCTTTTTTCCTACCTTCCCTTCCTCCCTCCCTCCCTCCGCTCCTCCTTTCCTTCTTTCTTTTTCTTTCCTCCCTCCCTCCCTCTCTCCCTCCTGTCTTTCTTTCTTTCTTTCCTTCCTCCCTCCCTCCCTCCCTTCTTCCATTCACTCTTCCTTTTGCTTTCATTCCTCCCTCCCTCCCTCCCTCCTTTCTTTCCTTCTTTCTTTCCATCCTTCCTCCCTCCCTCCCTCCTTTCTTTCTTTCTTCCATCCTTCCTTCCTTTCTTCCCTTCTTCCTTTCTTTCCCTCTCTCTTTATTTCTTCTACTAATTCTTTATTTCTACTTTTTCTCCCTGTTATTCTGAGCCGGGTGGATGAAAGGCTCTTGGTGCTACAGCCAGGAGTCAGTGCTGCGCCTCTGAAGTGGGAGAGCCAACTTCAGGACATGGGTCCACAAGAGACCTCCCAGCTCCACATAATATCAAGCAGCGAAAATCTCACAGAGATCTCCATCCTAACACCAGCACCCAGCTTCAGTCAACGACCAGCAAGCTACAGTTCTGGTCACCCTATGGCAAGCAACTAGCAAGGCAGGAACACAACCCCACCCATTAGCAGAGAGGCTACCTAAAAACATAATAAGGCCATAGGCACCCCAAAACACACCACCAGACGTGGACCTGTCCACCAGAAAGACAAGATCGAGCCTCAACCACCAGAACACAGGCATTAGTCCCCCCCACCAGGAAGCCTACACAACCTACTGAAACAACCTTAGCCACTGGGAAGAGACACCAAAAACAACGGGAACTACGAATCTGCAGCCTGCAAAAAGGAGACACCAAACACAGTAACATAAGCAAAATGAGAAGACAGAAAAACACACAGCAGGTGAAGGAGCAAGATAAAAACCTACCAGACCTAACAAATGAAAAGGTAAGAGGCAGTCTACCTGAAAAAGAATTGAGAATAATGATAGTAAAGCAGATCCAAGATTCTATTTCCAAGATCCATAATCTTGGAAATAGAATAGACAAAATGCAAGAAACAGTTAACAAGGACCTAGAAGAACTAAAGATGAATCAAGCATCGATTAAAAACACAATAAATGAAATTAAAAATACTCTAGATTGGATCAATAGCAGAATAACTGAGGCAGAAGAACGAATAAGTGACCTGGAAGATAAAATAGTGGAAATAACTACTGCAGAGCAGAAGAAAGAAAAAAGAATGAAAAGGACAGAGGACAGTCTCAGAGACACCTGGGACAACATTAAATGCACCAACATTCAAATTATAGGGGTTCCAGAAGAAGAAGAGAAAAAGAAAGGGACTGAGAAAATATTTGAAGAGATTATAGTTGAAAACTTCCCTAATATGGGAAAGGAAATAGTTAATCAAGTCCAGGAGGCACAGAGAGTCCCATACAGAATAAATCCAAGGAGAAATACGCCAAGACACATATTAATCAAACTGTCAAAAATTAAACACAAAGAAATCATATTAAAAGCAGCAAGGCAAAAACAACAAATAACACACAAGGGAATCCCCATCAGGTTAACGGCTGATCTCTCAGCAGAAACTCTACAAGCCAGAAGGGAGTGGCAGGACATAATTAAAGTGATGAAGGAGAGAAACCTGCAACCAAGATTACTCTACCCAGCAAGGATCTCATTCAGATTTGATGGAGAAATTAAAACCTTTACAGACAAGCAAAAGCTGAGAGAGTTCAGCACCACCAAACCAGCTTTACAACAAATGCTAAAGGAACTTCTCTAGGCAAGAAACACAACAGAAGGAATATACCTACAATAACGAACCCAAAGCAATTAAGGAAATGGAAATAGGAACATACATATCAATAATTACCTTAAATGTAAATGGACTAAATGCTCCCATCAAAAGACACAGATTGGCTGAATGGATACAAAAACAAGACCCATATATATGCTGTCTACAAGAGACCCACTTCAGACCTAGAGACACATACAGATTAAAAGTAAGGGGATGGAAAAAGATATTCCATGCAAATGGAAATCAAAAGAAAGCTGGAGCAGCAATTCTTATATCAGACAAAATAGGCTTTAAAATAAAGGCTATTAGAAGAGACAAAGAAGGACACTACATAACGATAAAGGGGTCGATCCAAGAAGAAGATATAACAATTGTAAATATTTATGCACCCAACATAGGAACACCTCAATACATAAGGCAAATACTAACAGCCATAAAAGGAGAAATCGACAGTAACACACTCATAGTAGGGGACTTTAACACCCCACTTTCACCAATGGACAGATCATCCAAAATGAAAATAAATAAGGAAACACAAGCTTTAAATGATACATTAAACAAGATGGACTTAGTTGATATTTATAGGACATTCCATCCAAAAACAACAGAATACACATTTTTCTCAAGTGCTCATGGAACATTCTCCAGGATAGATCATATCTTGGGTCACAAATCAAGCCTTGGTAAATTTAAGAAAATTGAAATTGTACCAAGTATCTTTTCCGACCACAATGCTATGAGACTAGACATCAATTACAGGAAACGATCTGTAAAAAATACAAACACATGGAGGCTAAACAATACACTACTCAATAACGAAGCGATCACTGAAGAAATCAAAGAGGAAATTAAAAAATACCTAGAAACAAATGACAATGGAGACACGACGACCCAAAACCTATGGGACGCAGCAAAAGCAGTTCTAAGGGGGAAGTTTATAACAATACAATCCCACCTTAAGAAACAGGAAACATTTCGAGTAAACAACCTGACCCTGCACCTAAAGCAATTAGAGAAAGAAGAACAAAAAACCCACAAAGTTAGCAGAAGGAAAGAAATCATAAAGATCAGATCAGAAATAAATGAAAAAGAAATGAAGGAAACGATAGCAAAGATCAATAAAACTAAAAGCTGGTTCTTTGAGAAGATAAACAAAATTGACAAACCATTAGCCAGACTCATCAAGAAAAGAAGGGAGAAGACTCAAATCAATAGAATTAGAAATGAAAAAGGAGAAGTGACAACTGACACTGAAGAAATACAAAAGATCATGAGAGATTACTATAAGCAACTCTATGCCAATAAAATGGACAACCTGGAAGAAATGGACAAATTCTTACAAATGCACAACCTGCCAAGACTGAATCAGGAAGAAATAGAAAATATGAAGAGACCAATCACAAGCACTGAAATCGAAACTGTGATTAAAAATCTTCCATCAAACAAAATCCCAGGACCAGATGGCTTCACAGGCGAATTCTATCAAACGTTTAGAGAAGAGCTAACACCCATCCTTCTCAAACTCTTCCAAACAATATCAGAGGAAGGAACACTCCCAAACTCATTCTATGAGGCCACCATCACCTTGATACCAAAACCAGGGAAGGATGTCACAAAGAAAGAAAACTACAGGCCAATATCACTGATGAACATAGATGCAAAAATCCTCAACAAAATACTAGCAAACAGAATCCAACAGCACATTAAAAGGATCATACACCATGATCAAGTGGGGTTTATTCCAGGAATGCAAGAATTCTTCAATATACGCAAATCAATCAATGTGATACACCATATTAACAAGTTGAAGGAGAAAAACCATATGATCATCTCAATAGATGCAGAGAAAGCTTTTGACAAAATTCAACACCGATTTATGATAAAAACCCTGGAGAAAGGAGGCATAGAGGGAACTTTCCTCAACATAATAAAGGCCATATATGACAAACACACAGCCAACATTGTCCTCAATGGTAAAAAATTGAAAGCATTTCCACTAAGATCAGGAACAAGACAAGGCTGCCCACTCTCACCATTCTTATTTAACCTAGTTTTGGAAGTTTTAGCGACAGCAATCAGAGAAGAAAAGGAAATAAAAGGAATCCAAATTGGAAAAGAAGAAGTAAAGCTGTCACTGTTTGCAGATGACATGATACTATACATAGAGAATCCTAAAGATGCTACCAGAAAACTACTAGAGCTAATCAATGAATTTGGTAAAGTAGCAGGATACAAAATTAATACACAGAAATCTCTGGCATTCCTGTACACTAATGATGAAAAATCTGAAAATGAAATCAAGAAAACACTCCCACTTACCACTGCAACAAAAAGAATAAAATATCTAGGAATAAACCTACCTAAGGAGACAAAAGACCTGTATGCAGAAAATTATAAGACACTAATGAAAGAAATTAAAGATGATACATATAGATGGAGAGATATACCATGCTCCTGGATTGGAAGAATCAATATTGTGAAAATGACTCTACTACCCAAAGCAATCTACAGATTCAATACAATCCCTATCAAACTACCACTGGCATTTTTCACAGAACTAGAACAAAAAATTTCAAAATTTGTTTGGGAAAACAAAAGACCCCGAATAGCCAAAGCAATCTTGAGAACGAAAAATGGAGCTGGAGGAATCAGGCTCCCTGACTTCTGACTATACTACAAAGCTACAGTAATTAATATAGTGTGGTACTGGCATAAAAACAGAAAGATAGATCAGTGGATCAGGATAGAAAGCCCAGAGATAAACTCACGCACATATGGCCAACTTATCTTTGATAAAGGAGGCAGGAATGTACAGTGGAGAAAGACAACCTCTTCAATAAGTGGTGCTGGGAAAACTGGACAGGGATATGTAAAAGTTTGAGATTAGATCATTCCCTAACACCATACACAAAAATAAGCTCAAAATGGATTAAAGACTTAAATGTAAGGCCAGAAACTATCAAACTCTTAGAGGAAAACATAGGCAGAACACTCTATGACATAAATCACAGCAAGATCCTTTCGGACCCACCTCCTAGAGAAATGTAAATAAAAACAAAGATAAACAAATGGGACCTAATGAAACTTAAAAGCTTTTGCACAACAAAGGAAACCATAAAGAAGACCAAAAGACAACCCTCAGAATGGGAGAAAATATTTGAAAATGAAGCAACTGACAAAGGATTAATCTCCAAAATTTATAAACAGCTCATGCAGCTAAATAGCAAAAAAACAAACAACCCAATCCAAAAATGGGCAGAAGACTTAAATAGGCATTTCTCCAAAGAAGATATACAGACTGCCAACAAACACATGAAAGAATGCTCAACATCATTAATCATTAGAGAAATGCAAATCAAAACTACAATGAGATATCATCTCACACCAGTCAGAATGGCCATCATCAAGAAATCTAGAAACAATAAATGCTGGAGAGGGTGTGGAAAAAAGGGAACATTCTTGCACTGCTGGTGGGAATGTGAGTTGGTACAGCCACTATGGAGAACAGTATGGAGGTTCCTTAAAAAACTAAAAATAGAACTACCATATGACCCAGCAATCCCACTACTAGGCATATACCCTGAGAAGGCCATAATTCAAAAAAAGACATGTACCAAAATATTCATTGCAGCTCTATTCAGAATAGCCCGGAGCTGGAATCAACCTAAGTGTCCATCATCGGATGAATGGATAAGGAAGATGTGGCACATATATACAATGGAATATTACTCAGCCATAAAAAGAAACGAAACTGAGCTATTTGTAATGAGGTGGATAGACCTAGAGTCTGTCATACAGAGTGAAGTAAGTCAGAAAGAGAAAGACAAATACCGTATGCTAACACATATATACGGAATTTAAAAAAAAAAAAAAGTCATGAAGAACCTAGGGGTAAAACGGGAATAAAGACACAGACCTACTTGAGAATGGACTTGAGGATATGGGGAGGGGGAAGGGTAAGCTGTGACAAAGCGAAAGAGAGGCATGGACATATATACACTACCAAACGTAAGGTAGATAGATAGTGGGAAGCAGCCGCAGAGCACAGGGAGATCAACTTGGTGCTTTGTGACCGCCTGGAGGGGTGGGATAGGGAGGGTGGGAGGGAGGGAGATGCATGAGGGAAGGGATGTGGGAACAGATGTATATGTATGACTGATTCACTTTGTTATAAAGCAGAAACTAATAAAAAAATAAAAATAAAAAAATTAAAATTAAAAAAAAATAAAAAGGAGGTTGTCTCTAGAGGGAAAGGGAATAGAGTAGAAGGGACAGGGATAAAAGCTAGACCCATTTGTTTGTATTATAGATTTGACTTTGGAATACATATATAATATATTTTGCATAATTATGAAACAAGATTAAATTAAAAAAATAAATCTCAAGATTTAAAATAAATATGTACTGAGTTGTATAGTATAACCACACAGAGAAGAACTATTCCAAGTGACCTTGAATCACCGTCATTTGCATGTATTTCCTAGTGAGATATAACCTAAGGACAACATTTGTTGAAAAAACAACTAAAGTATTTACAATGATTGTATTTTTGGTGGTTGTGTTGGTATTGCTATCCTGAGATTGGTGTCCGTGTAGTGTAGGATAAAACATATGAGTACTTACATACTATCCTACCTTTCTCATTCCCAGTGTTTTCAAGAATTGAAATTCTTTGCATAGAAGAAGGAGATATAAATGTAAGTTATAAGAAATTACATAAAATCTCTGTGATCCTCAAGTTAATCAGAAGTATAAGTTTAAATCCATGATTTATTTTAACTTGCACATATATATATATATAATTTTTGTTTCATAACTCTGTTTACTCAAAAGGCCTGGAAACAATGATTTCTCTGTAGCAATAATATTCCTGGCTCCCAGATTGTTGTATTAAAAATACCACTTTCCACTGCAAGAAAACCAGGGCTTCTTGGATAACAAAGTGATTCCAGGTTTGGGGCAGAAAATGTACCACATGAGCTTGGAACATTCTGTCATTAGTAGATCAAGAAAACTATTAAAGACCACAGAGTCATGTCAAAAGGATTGAGGAGGAAACTTAGACTCCTACTGGTTAAACTTGAGACAATTTGAGCATCGATAAGGATAAGAACTATAAATTATCGGAGCTTGTCAATGGATTTATGGTTAAATCACGAGTTCACAAAGTTATTAAAAAAAAAATCCCATTGATCACTGTTGGGAGATGGTAGTGGACCAAATCATTATTTTGAAATCTGGCAAAGTAGGTAAAGAATAAAACACTTATCCTATCATTTCCACTAGAACTAATTCACCACATGAATGAAAAGTTGATGAAATAATTTCTCTTTGTAGAAGTTTTCAGCTCATAAAAAAGAGGGATCATGAAATTTTATTACCATTTTCAACCTCTACTTAATTAATGGATCTAGACATTGACCATTAATGTCTGTTAACAACCTCAAAGTAGAGACCATCACTCACAATATGTTTCCAAGTTGGACAACAAGGCATAATCTATGAAACAGCCATGCCAAAAATCAAATCTGAATTTGATCAAATCTCTGTATCCAGCTATCAATTTAAGTAATACAAAGGAGAGAGAAGCATGTTAAAAAACATCATGGGAATGAATGAGCAAAATCCAAAATGTAGGATATTCTACACAACAAATGAGTGGTTTCTTTGACAATAAATTGCTAGAAAAATAAAGAACTGGAAGGAGAATGCATAGGTTAAAAGAGACTTAAAAGACAGATCACCAATATCTAAGGGTCTTATTTGGATACATATTCAAGAAACAACAACCATAATAAAAAACTTAAAAAATATAAGCATGGACATTTATAATATGATTAGAAATTTAAGTGCTGATGCTTTGGTATTATTAGAAATTAGTATTATATTTTAGATGTGATAATAGTATTGTAGTTATATTTTTAAAAATACATTATGTCAGAAATTCATACTGAAATATTTGAAATGGCATGATGTCTAGAGTTTGCAAGAAAATAATGCAGGAGTGGAATGATGAGTGAGGAAAGAGATGGACCGAGTTTGGACCATATATTGGTAATTGTTGGGGCTGGATCACAGCTTCATGAATTTCATTACATTATTCTTTCTATGTACATTTAAAATGTTCTATATAAAAAACTTTTCAAAGTACATTAAAAAAACACAAATATTCAGAATGGTAGTAGATGAAATTGCTACTACTTTAGCTAGATGGGCATGGCAACATATATACCTACAAAGTTCCTCCGTTTCTCTCCCCTTACCAGATCCTGTTCTGTATCCACTGTCTTCCCAGGGTCTCTTTCTCTTTTTCCTCTTTTCAGCAATATTCTTTTGTTCTCTGTTTTGTCTACTGTGTCCTTCCCCTACTTTTCTATCTCCCTTTCTATTTCTTCTACATTGTGCTCTCTTCCTCTTTCTCTACTACATCCTCTTTTTTCCTGATCCCACTAACAACTGGCCATGACACTGAACTGAGATTGTTTTCTTTTTAAAATGGTGAAAACAATGGATTAAAGTTTTATGCTTTTGATCTTGTTTGAAAAGTAGGTGAACTGACTAATTTCCTGATGGGGAAGTTGCAGCTTCTTACTCAAACCTGATCGTGGAAAAGTTGAAATCAAAACCGAAACTATTCCAGCTCCCTCTCTGTCCACGGTAGCTGAGATGAGGGGCATCCACACTTATGGGGTCTCCTGATAAAGAGGAAAGACTAAGGGGTACCGAACCTTCCCACTCTGTAACCCACTCGAGTGAGATCTCACAGCAGCAGTCCTGGATGTGCAGAGCTCTGCACTGACCTTCCACCAGGAAACAGAATTTCTTTGGGAGCTGGTGTAGGGTGTGTTTCTGGCGCCTCCCTGTCAGCAACATGGTTGATCACTGCTGATAAACAGCCGAACCATTAAGAAAGTTCCTTCTTTTTCTACTTTATGTCTACTCATGTGAAGTCAGTTGAAAGCTTTCCTTGATCAAAGGCTGCTGGAAGAGGACTACAGGACTTTTATTATTTATTATTTATAGAGCATCACAAGTGTTACACAGTGGTTTGCAAAACATATAACACCAGAGAGAAGAGCCATGCTGTGAGGAGGTGACAATGTAAATGAAATGTAAACATCATCATGGACAACAGTAAAACCCTTCAGAGGTAGAAATATGGGGTCTTTAATCTGGGGGGAGTCTGGGCAGAAGCAGATTCTAAGAGGAATGTACCTAGAGAAAATCCATGGCAGAATGCCAAATTAATATATATTCCACAGACCATGTATAATTTAATGCTCAGTGGACCTATAAAATCAATGCAAATGAGAATGAAGTATTTCTCATTAAATCATCAAAGGTTTAAAAACTTATACTATGTAATTTTTGTGAAGATGCTGAAACAGTGTCATCATCATACTCATTTCTGGAGCATTTTATATTGGTAGAACACTTTAGGAAAGCAATTTAGTATTGTATATCTGTTAGGATTCTTATGTAAGACTTTAATCCTTTTGCAGTATTTATAACTTTAACATATTGCAGGAGAGAGTACAGTACAATTCAGCCTTTATATACAGCACAGCATTGAACATCCTGTATTCCTATTATCAAGTGCATTTCTTCTCTCTGTTATATCACACTTCCAGACAATTTATTCTAGTCCCCATGAGCTTTTATTCATTACAAGTTTTTTTTGTAACACCCAATATCTCCCTATTATATCAAGAGGTATAGAAGTAGTTTTGCCTTTTAACCCTGTATTTCAATTTCTAGGATCAGACTCTAAAGAAATCAAACTAAAAGAAGAAAAAGTAATCCGTATAGATAAAGATATTCATAGCACTATTTATAGTATAAAAATATAAATAACCTGATATCAAGTGGAAGATTAAATAAGTAATTATGATACATTCAATTGATATAGTATTTTTATAGTATTTAAATAATGATTTTGCAGATTATATAGTAATGTAAAGGATACTTAGACTATAATATTAACAAATAAAAGCAAAATATAAATTAAATATCTAGGACTCCCCTGGTGGAGCAGTGGTTAAGAATGTGCCAGCCAGTGCAGGGGATACGGGTTCGAGCCCTGGTCCAGGAAGATCCCACGTGCTGCACAGCAACTAAGCCTGTGCACCACAACTACTGAGCCTGAGCTCTAGAGCCTGCGAGCCACAGCTACTGAGCCCCCGTGCCACAACTACTGAAGCCTGTGTGCCTAGAGCCCATGCTCTGAAACAAGAGAAGTCACCACAGTGAGAAGCCCATGCACCACAAGGAAGAGTAGCCCCTGCCTGCCACAACTAGAGAAAGCCCACACGAAGCAATGAAGACACAACGTAGCCAGAAATAAAAATAAATAAATAAAGAATTTAAAAAAGAATTAAATATCTAATGTTACTATAACCAAATCAGAAAAAAAAATGGTCCAGACGAAGAAGAGAGAAGGCACTATAGTAACCTGCTAAATGTGGTCAGAGTAGGATGGTGGGGTTACAGATGATTTGTTTTTGTTTCTCCATTATTTAATATTGCTTGATATGCTAATAAATGTGGGTTTTGCTAATATACATATTTTTAAAAATTTATTTATTATTTACTTTTGGCTGTGTTGGGTCTTCGTTTCTGTGCGAGGGCTTTCTCTAGTTGCGGCAAGCGAGGGCCACTCTTCATCGTCATGCACGAGCCTCTCACTATCGAGTGGCTGCGGAGCACAGGCTCCAGATGCGCAGGCTAAGTAGTTGTGGCTCACGGGCCTAGTTGCTCCGCGGCATGTGGGATCTTCCCAGACCAGGGCTCGAACCCATGTCCCCTGCATTGGCAGGCAGATTCTCAACCACTGCGCCACCAAGGAAACCCACTAATATACTTTTGAAATAAAGGAAATAAAGGAAGTGTAAGTGACAGAATAAACATTGTGTGTCATCTTTTGTGTAAATCTCTACCTACAGTGCAAAGTTAATAAATCTTTTAAATTGGTCAGAAAAACTATTCCAGGGCTTTCTGGACCACTGTCCATGCAAGGACTCTTTGTGGAACGCTATGGAGCTGACATCTCTAGGGAAGGAATTTGATTTTTCCTATATTATATTTATCTTAATATTTGTACCAATAATAAAAAGGATGCCTGTTCCATAGTAGCTACTTTAGGATTTTCTGTGTGATACTTGTATAATCAAAAATCCATAGCACTAAAATGTCCCTATATAAAGAGATCTTGTGTTTAATAATACAACTGATGACAAAAATAATAAGAAGGAAGTAGTGTAATGAAATTTGTAGAAAATAGTCAAGAAACATTCAAAATGAGATATGTATGTAGGGAAGCTTAGCCCAAACGTCCTCCTATTAAGCTCCCAGGGGCTTGAAGAGGTATTGCTCAGATTCTGAATGACTAATCAATATTGGTCAATAATGATTCTATTTTGATGAAAACAGCACTGCATATTTCTATTTGCTCTTCTGACATTTGATAGCATCTGGGCCTCTTTTGAAGTGCTATGTCCTGGGCAGAATGTGAATTTTGGAGACAGATAGATCTCAGCTCAAATCCCAGCATCACTACCACATACTGTCTGTGTGACCTTGGGCAGGTTACGATGTTTACGTAACACAGCGACTCACAAGAGGTAAAAACAGACCCCAGCTGGCTGCAGGAATCAGGGCAATCGCTTAAATATAAGGTGCTTTCTATTGATGGTGAATCCCCTGCAGCCAGGTAGAAAGCTTCCTGGCCTCTCACATTGTCACTTTAGAAGTGGCACGAACTGCCCATTAGTGGGAGCGATGTGGTTAATATGCAGCAAGAAAGTCTCCTCAGTGTCCCAGCAAGAACATTTCTACTACTCTGCTCTGAACTTCGACATTCCCCTGCCTCCTGCCTCAACTCCACTCCATTCTCAGCACCATCTGATTGTGTCCTCCTTTAAATCTTCAATCGGCCTCATTTATCAGGATCTCCATACACTTTCATATTTAAATCTACAGTGTTTCTTTGGAACAGACTTGCTTAACCCTTGGTTTTCATTGAAGTTAAGTCTCTAACTGACCTATTTCCACCTACCCATTCCCACATTTTCCTTAACAGATCCCATTTATTACCCCCCTGTGCTGCCATGCTCCCCTTGTAAGTTCCAGCCCTCCCATAAGCCCAGCCAGTCCCTTAGCTGGCATTTGGCAATAAATCTCACAAACCTATGCCAGGAGCACATGCCTTTCTCTTCCTGGGAAGGGAAAATCAATGATCAGGCCAAAGGATGCTGATGTAGGTAACTGTGTGCTAATTATCAGCTAATAAATCAGTCCTCCCACCCCTTTCACATCACCCACAACCAACTCCTTCTCAGCATGAGGCAGTATTGCAAAGTGGATATGAAGTGAAGGCTCTGGCATCTGAGTCCTCAGGTGAATCATGCTAAAAAAATGTAAAATTCGTAGTGCCTGGAATTTGGTAAGCACTCATCAAATGTGAGCTATTGTATCATCTCCACATACTCTACAAGGAAACTGTGGCCAGCTGTTGTTTGACCTCCTCATGGAGGTCACTCAGTGCAGCTTCTAGGACCCTCTATCTTTCACAGTTCTCACCCTTCTTCTCCCCTCTTTTCTGAATTTCCCAGTTGACCTGACCAGAGGCTATTTACTGTTGTGGAATTCTAAACCTCTTACAACGTGAAAAAGCTATGGGCCCATAATTTTGCATGTAACTTTTGGAGTTCACAAAACTTCTAAATAACATCTCTGAACCTCAAGGTTTTTTTTTTAACTTTTTATTTTATATATATTTTTTATTTTATATTTTATATTTTTAACACAATATTGATTAACAATGTTGTGTTAGTTTCAGGTATACAGCAAAGTGATTCAGTTATACATATAAATGTATCTATTCTTTTTCAAATTTTTTTCCCATTTAGGTTGTGACATAATACTGAGCAGAGTTTCCTGTGCTAAAGAAGATATGGCACATATATACAATGGAATATTACTCAGTCATTAAAAAGAATGAAATAATGCCTTTTGCAGCAACATGGATGGACCTAGACCTCAAGTTAAGAGCCCTAGGTTTTAGGATTAATTTTTCAAGTAGAGATTTTTCTTTAAGTATTTTAAATCACCATCATTTAAGTTATTAATATATCTCTGTTGGTATACGTATATTTTTACATAAAGTAAGGCATTTCCTTGATGGGGGCTAATCAAGTCAAATAAGCAAATCATTTTGATCTATACAGGCTGAATTGGATCAACTTGTAGAAGTGGTTTGCATTGCCCTCGAGGGCATCGACAGATAGCCAACCTAGATTCCAGCCCCCAGTGCTGCCTCTTACTGTATTATCTGACGGTAAGAAGTGCTTAACTTCCCTGGTTTTTGTTTTTCATCTATAGAATAAAGATAATAATTCTAACAGTATGGGATCCCTCAAGTGGTTAATGAGTAAGTAAGATAATACTTATGAAGCCCATACCATAGCACCTGGCACATTGTATGTTTTCAGTAAGTGTTAGCTACCATTAAATGGCAAGTCTATCTCCTTTTCCTATTTAAAATCATTTGCATAATTTGACAATGCTGCAGATCTTGTGGAGTTGTGATAGCAAATAATGATTTGCCCAAAGCTTTTTAGATGGACAGGCACAAATCCTGAACAATATCTTGGCCAGTGAAGTAAACCTCCTTCCATCCTTTCTGACCCCAAAAAGAAATCAATGGGCAAGGATAAATGTAACATTTGCTATATTTAGGGAAACTGATTTTGGAGACATTTTCTCTTCAGCCATAAATTCTTTAATACCTAAGTACTTATAAATAAGCTGCCACCATTCTGTGTTTGTTTAATGGCATTCTTAGGTTTCACGTTTGTATTGACAAGTCCTATTGTGGGGAAGCTGCCTTTGAATAGCAGGAAGGACCACAGTGCTGTGCATGACATTTATTTACCCAGCTCTGGTCCACGGTAATAACTAATTTTATAATAAGATTTAGCTACTTTGCTAGGTAGAAATAAAATTTCATGTTTAGTGGCTTATTTCTTATTTAATTTACACTAATCACTGTTTTAAACAAAACACATGACATACAGCATGTGTTTTGTTTAAAAGCACGTCATAGCATGTCAGCATGTGACATACACAGGAGACCCAGGGTCTTCAATCCTCCTGTCTGGGTGCAATGCTAAGCCCAGCTTCGAGGTGAAAGACATATACATTTTCTGAGTGAATCAATATTTCATAGACTGTGCCTGTGATGTATAAATAAATTAATCCATATGTGTTGAGGCTTTTCTTACTGTGATTTGCATCTATTTTGTAGCTCTAAGTTCCTTAAATTTGAATGGAGAAAGCCTCATTGGGACTTTCCTTTTATTTGCAAGACCTAGAAAGAGCCAAGATAATTCTTCCCGTGACTAGGAAGCAAACTTTTATTTCAGGAGAAATTACTTTACATCTAAATTAGCTTGTATCTCCAGAAATCTTGTCTCAGGTGTGATAAGCCAAAAATAATTACCAATGTCATGTTGGTGAAATTAAAATCCATGAAAAGCTATTTGAAGCAATTTACAACTTGACAGAGGAAAGAGATTCTGTTTAAAGGGTAGTAAATTTTTCCTCCACTGAATTTAGACTAAGGTGCAGAGAGGATGAGAATTGGAAGAAAACAAAATAAAATTTTGTCCTTTCTTCCCTGGAACTTTAATATTAAGGTTGAGTGTATGCCCATTTTCCCAAGTGAAAAACCAGTTTCCACATCCTTTCAAACATTTTCTTTCCTTTGAATGATCTCAGGAACATTGCGAGGTCATTTTGTTTGGATTTCTATTTCCTAAGTTTTCTCATTTTGTTTTGTGCTTCGACATGGGTGCTAAACTACAGTATCTTTGGAGAAAAGCACCTTAAGGCTTATTGCAGGCTCTGGTCGCATAGTAAATGTTCCTTTCTGGAGCTGGCAAACTGTTATCTTGACTCAAATGCTAAGCTTCTGTCACAAGCCATCCATTCACATGGATGTCAGGCATGGCTGGACAGTGCCTCACAGTGAGCAATGTGGACCATATATCTGCCCTGAAAGAGAACTTTATTTGTCTTAGGTCTCTGCCAACACTCGATTACAAGCCAGGCTCCTAGCACTGCAGAAGCTCTCACCAGACAGGCAAGCAACCAGCTTAGACCAGACGCAAGAGGGAAGAGATATGGGAACATATATGTATGTATAACTGACTCACTTTGTTATAAAGCAGAAACTAACACACCATTGTAAAGCAATTATACTCCAATAAAGATGTTTAAAAAAAAAAGAAAGAAATCAGTCTTTTATTCCAGTCTGCTCTTGCTGTTGGTATTTCTTCCATTCTTAATTATCACACTTGTCACCTAGACCCTGGAAAGATGAATGTCATATCCCATATCATGCTGCAGAACCATTTTCTGAGCAAATACCCTCTTGCAGACATCAGAAGTACAAAGAACAAGAAGGGGAAACATCAGCTAAGGGCAAGCGAGGGAAACAGCATATTGAGGTGAGTGAGGTAGGCTCTGCTAGCTCTTTCCTTGGGTCACTGAATCTTCCTGAGGAACTTAGATCCACGAGCCTTTACATTTACTCTGCAGGCTGCAGTGTCAGCAGGAAGGTGTCCCATGTGACTCCCTGGGAGTCTTGGTCTAGTCTTGCAGTAATCTGCTCTTAAAGTTGTTAAAGTGGGTCAAAAGGGCATGACAGCCAAAGTTGGCCAAAGAAAAACACGAGGTCTGAGTTTTAATTGTCCACAGGCTACTTATCCCTATTTATTATTATACATGTATATATTTTATTGGAATATAGTTGATTTACAATACTGTGTTAGTTTCAGGTGCATGGCAAAGTGATCCAGTTATATATATATATTTTTTTCAATTATAGTTTATTGAAGATATTGAATATAGTTCCTGTGTTATTCAGTAAATCCTTGTTGCTTATCTATTTTATGTATAGTAGTGTGTAGTATAGTAGGGATCTGTTAATCCCATACTCCTAATTTATCCCTCACCCACCCCTTTCCCCTTTGGTAACCATAAGTTTGTTTTCTATGTCTGTGAGTCTGTTTCTGTTTTGTAAATAAATTCATTTGTATTATTTTTTAGATTCCACATGTAAGTGATATCATATGATATTTGTCTTTCTCTGTCTGACTTACTTCACTTAGTATGATAATCTCTAAGTCTATCCATGTTGCTGCAAATGGCATTGTTTCATTCTTTTTTATGGCTGAGTAATGTTCCATTGTATATATATACCACATCTTTTTTATCCATTCATATGTTGGTTGGCACTTATGTTACTTCCATGTCTTGGCTATTGTAAATATTATTTTATATTTTTATTTTTGCTGAGCTTTGTTTTCTTTTTATCTATTCTGACTCCATGTTCCTCCCTATTTTGTTCACCTCAAGTAACTATTGTTACATATCCCCAAACACATATAGCAACAGAATGTCCATGTTCACTGATCTGACATCTTGTTTTGAAGAAGACTATTTTTTAGAGCAGTTTTAGGTTCACAGCAAAATTAAGAGGAAGGTTCAGAGATTTCTCATATGTCTCCTGTCCCCACACATGCATAGCCTACCCAGTTATCAACATCTTCCACTAGAGTGGTACATTTATTATAGCTGATGACTTACATTGACATCATAATCACTCAAAGCCCATACTTTACATTACAGTGCACTCTTGGTGTTGTATATTCCATGGGTTTGGACAAATATATAATGACACATATTCACCATTGTATATCACACAGAGTATTTTCACTGCCCTAAATATCCTTGTGTTCTGCCTATTCATCCCACTCCACCCATGCAGCCCCTGGCAACTGCTGTGGCACCTCATTTTTTTATAGATTTCCATTCATAACTCATTGTGTATAACAAGAAGAATGTGTCACTTTTCAAAAAATTCCTCCCCAACTTCACAGAGTGAAGTAAGTCAGAAAGAGAAAAACAAATACAGTATGCTAACACATATATATGGAATCTAAAAAAAAAAAAAATGGTACTGATGAACCTAGTGTCAGGGCAGGAATAAAGATGTAGACATAGAGAATGGACTTGAGGACAAGGTGGAGAGGGGGAAGCTGGGGCGAAGTGAGAGTAGCATCGACATATATACACTACTGAATGTAAAATAGTTAGCTAGTGGGAAGCAGCAGCATAGCACAGGGAGATCAGCCCTGTGGGTGGGATAGAGAGGGTGGGAGGGAGATGCAAGAGGGAGGGGATATGGAGATATATGTATGCATATGGCTGATTCACTTTGTTGTACAACAGAAACTAACACAGTATTGTGAAGCAATTATACTCCAATAAAGATCTATTTAAAAATAATATGGCTGTTTGTGTTTTATTTATGACTTCATTCCTATTTTCTATGGCTGCAGGTCTTGCATCTTATTTTGCCTTACTGGGTAGAATTTTATGAACCTCTCACTTCACTTTCTTTACTGTTTTTCTTGACTGTAATGGGAAATGAGCTAATATATAGCCAGAGGCACATCATTATTGGAAGAGTTAGGACAAATTAATGGTGATTAACTAAGATCATGTGGTTCAAAGTTAAATTTGATGTTAAGTATTCTTGCCCCTATGAAAATTTTTGTAATTAAATCATGAAATATTAAATTGGCCAGGAATGATATTCAGCTACCATGAATCTGGAAAGTGCCACGTTCATTCTATAGTTTTACATATGCTTAATTACTTTTACTAAGAAAAATTAAAATTATTTTAAAAATGTAATAATACATCCTTACATCTCCATGATACTTCAGTATATCTTGACATGCATATATTTATTCTCAATATCATTAAACCATTTTAATTTCTTGAAAAACAGGTGATACGTTTAATTAACAATATAATTCTTTAACAGGTGAATGAACTAACTTCTGTTAAACCCTGATTATTTCTAGCTATTTCACATAAGCTATTTAATTTAATCCCATAGCAGCCCTGAACATTTATCTCTACTTTTCGGATACTCTCATTTTCCAGATGATGAAATTTGAGGCTTAGAGAAGTTAAGCAAGGTAGAAGGTGGTAGGGCTAGGATCAAAATTCAAATCCACCTAGATCTTAAATCATTGCCTGAAAACTCATATTCATTGCCTATGCTGTTAATCAGGATTTGTGGTTTATTGTAATTGTAAATAAATTCATTTGGATTGGCTTGTAATATTGTTTCATGGTTTGTCATGTCTGAATATGGGGTCTATGGGTCTAGCTTTATGAAAAGGTCAGGTTGTTGAATCATTTACCTCTCCTGGCAGCCTAGAGGGATTAATTAGTTGTATCCGAGGGAAGAGCCTCTAGTAGTGTAACAGGCCGCTCAAGCACTGAGAAGGGAAGAGTAATTCAGAGGTTTGTGGTTTCAGGGAGATCAGAGAAGAGACAGGCTGATTTTGAGAAAAGGCAGAACAAGAAGATGCATGGCTCTGTGTTGTCATTTGGTAATTCAGAGAAATAACAAGGTAGTGTCTCTTGGTTTTTAAATATTGGGACTTGTTCTAATTGATTGATAATAAACTTAGAGAGAATCAAAACAGAATAATTAAAACTGAGTTAGGAAGATACAAAGAAGCAAAGAAATAGGACTGAAGGAAAATACAGTACTTCAAAATATTATCAGTAGTTATGTCTGGGAGTAGAAGGGCAAATTATGTTTCCCTCTTTTTTTTTACTTATGAATTATTTATATTAAATATGCACTGTAAACACAATTTAGAAAAAAGTACATTATTATTATTACTATCATTTTTTGGTAACATAACATGATGATTTTTAAGTACTCTGGAAGCAAAGACTGATTGAGTTTTAAAACTAGTTTTACAACTTACTAGCTTTGCAACATTGGACAAGTTATACACCCTCTCTGAGCGTTGGTATTTTTACTTATTAAGTTACTACTGAGTACTATTTATTGAAAAAGTGACTGCTATTATAATTAATATAATTACAATTATTATTCCTAGTGTCTAGAATGTGTTGTTAATTATTAGTGGAATCGTTTAGTTTTCTTCTTTTTATGAGTTAACAACTTTATTTTATTTTAAATAATTAATAATTAAAAGTGTGATATTTCCTAAAGATTCTTTCCCCTAAAAGTATCCAGATCATAACTTCAAGGTTCACCTCAGTACCCCCACCCCGCCAGCATCACAAACCAGCTACTGGCTGTGCATAGATGGCAGGGAAAGCTTAGATGAGGGAGCGCTCTTGCTCAGCCAGGATATTTCAGACCTTCAGTTGGTGACTGTAATACTGGGAAGCTGTAGGAACTGCATATCTGTGCTATCAGCTCACCCATGTGGCCTCAGAAGTTCCATTTCTGTCTTAATTTTGAGAAACTCAATAAGCATTCAATACATGTTTAAATATAAGATTGTGACTACATGTAACCCAAATATATTCCAGGTTCCATGTGGCCCACATTTGTCACAGTGTCACAAGAGAAGAAATACAGTCCTGCAACTAAAAGTAATAAAAGTGATTCCAATCTTTACTTACTCTCGCAAAGAACATCACTATTATCAGTCACAACACTGACATAGCACTAAAAAAAGCTATTTTTTTCCTCCAGAGGAATTTCTCAAGACTTAATTTTTCTTAAAATTCTTTTCCCTATTCATCTTGCTCTTCCCCTCTCATATCCCAGGGCTTCCTCTAAGACTCTCCCACCCACAATATTCACCTTCTCTTGTCAAAACTGCCTCTCACCTTATACCAGTCAGGCTTCCCTTGTGTTCTCCCACCCCAACATTTTTATTCTTATTTTTCCTCTGGAGTAAACCATGGCCTTTTTGACTAAAAATATTCTAGTTTTCTCCTTTCCCACCCACCACAACAATACACCCATCTACTGAATATGACCAAGGGCCTGAAGAGGATATAGAGAATAAAATATTCTGTATACCCATTACACATGACAGCTATATCATGTTTAAAACAAGCACAGGGATGTTGTAGTTTCCAAAGATATTTTATTATATTAAATGACTATATATGCAGCAAATTGCCTTCATCCCATTATACTTTTCTATTATCAATAGTACTAATAGGTACAGTTAGTCAAACACCTACTATGAGCTAACTATTGTATAACCTACTATGTTATCTATTCTTCATAACAAACTTCTGAGAGTTTAGCTAGCTTGCCTAAGGTGATATAGTAAGTGGTAGAATTAAGATTTAATCTGAAAAAAAAGGGATTTAATCTTGATCTCAGATCTACATAACTCCAAAGCCCATTAGATTAACCACTATACTATTTCTAAGTAATTATAAGAGTACAGCTTCTGGTTAAAAAAATAATCATCCATGGTCCAATACTGGGTTAGTACCTGAGCTTATTAGCAGCTGGAAGACACTACGTTCTATTCCCTCATATAGAATGGAATTAATTCGATGATTTTATGGGTGCATAAACAAAGGCAAGAAGAGAAGTGGATAGTGTTACATCTGTTATATCTGATTTCTCCTCTAAAGGTTTATGACTCTGATAAATTTCTGAAGAAGAGTGTTAAGGACAAAATGACAACACTCCTTTGTTGACTGCTTCAGATTTTCTAGTTCTGAATTTTACTTTTAAGTGAATAAAGCCTCCTCAGTCATAAATCCTAGAATATTTGAGCTCCTGGGTTTAGATGCAAGTATGTTTGAGCCCCTATTGCACAAGTTGGCTCTTGCTTTTGACACACTTTGAACATTTCCTTATGGGACAAGCATGTAGAACACAGGCCTGTAAAACTCAATCATTCTGAGTTTAAAAACATGTGTGGAGGAGACCAACGTCAAATGCATCAACATCTTTTTGTTCATCCTTTCTGCCAGCTGCCACTAAAAGTTAACTTTGTTTTAGATTGCTGGCCGGTGTATGTGTGTGTGTGTGTGTGTGTGTGTGTGTGTAAATAAAGTATTTAATATGCATAGCCCGTCTTACTATCTATATAAAATGCATCAGCCTGGAAATCTTATAAGGATAAATCTTTCCCTCTAGATTTTGAAGCTATTTTTCCCTCTAATCTTGGCTGGAGACATTGTGAAAATGGCTTCTTACCCAGTTCAGCCCTACTCCTGTGGCCAACCATAGCAGAGAGTGGAAAGTTCATGGGTATAAATTGCTGAAATAAAATGATTGAAAAGCTTTCAGGCCCCAAGGAAAAGCTGGCTTCTTTAGCTGGATATGAGTCAAAAGGCATGTCTCAGTTGCTAAGACAATTCTTTCATCCCTGGTGAGTAAATACAGAGCCCACGACACGTTGTCTTCACCCATGGATTTCACCCAGATGGTTCTAGCAATTCCAGGGAGACGATATAAGATTAACCCTAGGTGTTATAAACAGAGTCTGAGAGTTCTTAGCATGTTTCCACCTATGTTGACTGTGTTACAGTAGTGTGTCTGAGTTAAACCCAAGTTAATATACTGAACAGTAATGATTTACCATGGCAGCAAAAGGCTTTCACAGGCTGTCTTTCCACCAGCTAGTACCAGGCAAGATTAGTCTTGTCTCTTCTCTTTTCCTTTAGCTTCAAACAGCATAAGTTGTCTTCAAATATACTTGAGTTGTCATATTTTCTCTCTAGTTACAGCTATCAGAACTTTTCACTGTGGACTTTTCAGATTCTTGTCTTTCTTTGCCACAAATTAGAGTCACAGGTATTGCCTCATTTGTTTACTGTAAGAATTAACCTCAAATTGTCTCAAAATATCTACTATTCCTCCAAAATGCTTTCTTGCCTATAAACATTTCATATGATACCATCTAATTCTGTTGCTTCCTAGCAACAAGGCCTGGTGAGTTGAGGATGAATAGGCAGTATTAATTAAGTAGGATGGGCCAAAGCTGATGACAGAGAGGAAAAGCCCTCCTGTTTCTTTTCCCCCACAACCTTGGGTTTGGACAGATAAATATATTAAATCTAAACTGCACTGTGTATTTGAAAAAAAAATTGAGAGGATATTTTTAACAAAGGGAAGACTACTCTTAAATATTAAGTTAGAAGAACTCAAATTCTAGCACCTATTGTATGAGGCCTTGATGGAAACCTAGACTTGACTTCTGGTTGGGTCAGTCCATGTTTCAGGGGAGTGTGTGTGTGTGTGTGTGTCTGTGTGCACGTGTGTATGTGTGTGTGTGTAACAGGTACAATGATAGACTAAAGAGTTGTAATTAGAGCAGAGTGACACAGAGAGGAGAAATCAAAGACCAATTCACATGTGAGATATTTGATGCAACTGGGAAAGAAGAGAAAACTGAGAGGCGAACAATAAACCTAAGGAAAGCCGCCTGACTTCTGGGCCCATTAACATGTGATCAGTTTAATATACAAGTTAAAAATGTATTTCTTGTAATTACTTTTACAGTAAAGTTGAAGATAATTATTTTCATAGACTAAAAACTGTTACTCATACTTTCACAATTCAATCCAAATATTTTCATTCATAAATATTCCCTCCCAGTTTTCACCTCTATACATTGATTTTTACATAATAGTCATAGTAGAAACAATTTGTGTTCTTTGTTTAATAAACATCATATCAAATGTGTTCCTTGCTGTCTAGTTCTCAAAATCATTTTCATTTTTAGTCGCTACAGCTTAAGTGGTTGTTGGATATTTTTAGACTGTTTTGACATGTAGCTATTATAACTAAAACTGCAGTAAACATATTCTTGAGCATAACTTGTCTTCTTTTTAATTCTTTACTTAAGATAAATCCACAGAAGCTAGTGTTTGGGTCAAAAGCATGAGTTTTTTGCTTACAGTTCTTGAAATTACTTGCCAAATCACTTCCCAAAAGGACAAAAAATAATGCCAATATACAAGTTTATATATTACAACTTTCATAATAATCCTATTATTGTGTTTTATAATTTAAAGGTAATTTTCAAGCTGAAGATTGCATCTCTACTTATTTAATATATTCTTTGTTTAGTTGTAAGGTAGAGTACATAAACTTATCATACTATTCATTTTTTATAAGATTTACTTCCTGCGATCATTTTGTTTTATTTTGTTAAATGTATTCTTTCTAGCTTTGTACTATCACCCCAATTTTAAAATCATCATCTATCATTCCCTCAAGTTTTGCAACTTACATTTAATAAACATGATTTCTTACATCATCATCCAAACTCTGGATTTAAAAACAAAATTAAAAACAAAACCCACCACCTACAAAACTCAGATCTTCCAACTCTACCTCTATTTCTGTCTTAGATTTATTTCTTATGATGTTTGCTTTTCCACTGAATTTACTTTATTTTATTTTTTGTTTATTTTTGTAGTTCTAAACATTCCAAGAAAGTATACCTAAGTGTGGATTTATTTTGACTGCCTGGTACATAAAATGAACTTTATACATATTTATGTATAGATGATTTCCCAGAGTTAAAGGACATGACTCTCCAGAATGAAAAAGCCCAGGTGCCCAAGAAAATGAATTGCTTCTGGAGAGTTTTTTGTCTTTCTGTTCTGGGAAATTATCTCTATTATTTTTTAAATACTTTCCTCATCTCCATTTTCTTAGTTCTCTCTTCCTGAAATTCCTGGGTTAGGTCTCCTGGATTGATTTTCTGTTAGCATCATTTTTTTTTTCTCCTCATATTCTGTCTTTGACTTTTTGTTCTACTTTCTGGGAGATCCTGATTTTAACCTCTAAACCAATGGGAGATCATAACCTATAACCCAGACCCCCAATCAGGACTGAGACAGTCATCTGCCATGGTTGGTGCTGAAGACGCTCAACAGAGTCCCACTCCAAGAGTTGCCCTCGCTGGCTTTCCTGAAAGCCATATAGCCCATCTTAGGGGCTGTCTGCATCCAGTGACTGGTCAATGTGGGTTATAAGTACCTGGCCTCTTGCCTCAGTTAAGACAATTCTAAAGGGCCATACCAGCTGAACAACCCCCTGAGGTCTCTACGGCAACTGCATCCATTGGACAAGTCAACTTCTCTCTCTGCCTAGTCCAGTTTCTTTCACTCCACAAATGTGTTTGTCCCAAAAGTCCTCCCCAGTCAACATTCTGCTCACAAATTTCAGTTTCATTCAGTCTCATCAGGAAGCTGACCTATAACAAAACTGTTGTTTTGAATTTCCAATTTCTTAGCTTTCTCTTCCTAGGTATTGGATAACTTGGATTGATTTTTTTTTTTTTTTTTTTTTTTTTTTTTTTTTTTTTTTTTTTGCAGTACGCGGGCCTCTCACTGTTGTGGCCTCTCCCATTGCGAAGCACAGGCTCCGGACACACACGCTCAGTGGCCATGGCTTCATGGGCCTAGCCGCTCCGCAGCATGTGGGATCTTCCCAGACTGGGGCACGAACCTGTGTCCCCTGCATTGGCAGGTGGACTCTCAACCTCTGCACCACCAGGGAAGCCCTACCCTTGTTTTATAATTTTTTTTGTATTGTTTTAGTTCTCATATGTTGTCTCCATTATGGCATTTTAACTCTCATGTTGGAGATGTTTCTTGAGTGTTTTTTGACACTCAGTTTTTGGAAGCAATGTACACATTTGTGGGTTTTGTTCCCTGGAAGGTTTTACTTTATAGAATGAAGAGGTGACCATTGTTATCATATACTCGCAAATGCCAGGAGATTTTCTCTGAGGCATTTAATCTCCAGAGATGAATCCTCCATCTTCAGCCTAATGAATGGAATCTGTAGTCAAGCATTCCAAAGAGGGAGTAGTCAGAAGAGGGGAGTATGTGTAGGTGTACATTTCTACATTCTGTATTTTAACTGTGCATCTCATTCAGCTTTTATTATTATTGCATTTTCTTTTTCTGGATCACTATTAGGTTCCTGTGTTTTTTTAAAATAATAGCTTCACTGAGATATAATTCACATACCAAAAATTCACTCTTTTAAAGTGGACAAAGAAGTATTCTTAGTATATTCACAGAACTGTACAACCATCACAACTGTCTAATTTCAGAACATTTTCATCACCTCTCCTCCAACCCCAACAAAAATACCCTGCACCCATTAGCAGTCAGCCTTATTCTGCCTTCTGGACAGCCTCTAATGACCACTGGTATACTTTCTGTCTGTATGGATTGGTCTATTCTGGGCATTTCATATAAGTGGGATTACACAATGCATGACATTTTGTGTCATAGCTCTTTTCACTCAGTTTTCAAGATTCATCCATGTTATAGCCTGCATCAGTATTTTATTTATTTATTCCATTATATAGCTATGCCACATTTTGTTTATCCACTTGTCAGTTGGTTGATATTTGGTTATTTCCACTTTTGGACTTTTATGAATAATATTGCTATGAATATTTGTGTACAAGTTTTTGTGTGAACATATATTTTCAGTTACTTTGGGTATGTAATATATCTAGGAAAGAATTTCTAGGTCACATGGTAACTCTATGTTTCATGTTTGGAGGAACTGCCAAACATTTTTCCAAAGTGGCTGCACCATTGTACATTCCCACCTGCAATGTTTGAAGGTTCCAATTTCTCCACATCCTCATTGACATTTCTTATTTTCAGTCTTTTTGATTATAGTTATCTCATCATGGTTCTGATTTTCAGAACATCTCATGTGCTTATTGATCATTTTTATTTCTTCTTTGGAGAAATGTCTGTTCAAAACTTGCTCGTTTAAAAATTAAGTTAATTGCCTTTTTATTATTGAGTTGTAAGAGTCTTTTTCATATTTTAGCTGTGAGTCCTTATCATATAAAAATTTATTAAAATTTTCTCCCATTCTGTGCATTATCTTTTCATTTTCTTGATGGTGCCCTTTGAATCACAAAATCTTTTAATTTTGATGATGTCAAGTTTACCTATTTTTGTAAATAGTGCTACAATGAACCTAATAGCCAGAACATGGAAGCAACCTAAATATCCATCAACAGAGGAATAGATAAAGAAAATGTGGTACATATATACAGGGGAATATTACTCAACAATGAAAAGGAACAAAATTGGGTCATTTGTGGAGATGTGGATGGACCTAGAGACTGTCATGAAGAGTGAGGTAAGTCAGAAAGAGAAAAATAAATATCATATATTAATGCATATATGTGGAATCTAGAAAAAAAATGGTATAGATGATCTTATTTGCAAAACAGAAATTGAGACACAGACATAGAGAACTAACATATGGACACCAAGGGGGGAAAGTGGTGTGGGATGAATTGGGAGATTGGGATTGACATGTATACAATATTGATACTATGTATAAAATAGCTAATTAATGAGAACCTACTGTATAGTTCAGGGAACTCTCCTCTGTGATGTCCTAAATGGGGAGGAAGGGAATATATGTATATGTAAAGCTGATTCACTTTGCTGTACAGTAGAAACTAACACAACATCGTAAAGCAACTATACGCCAATAAAAATTAATTAATTTAAAAAATATTTACCTATTTTTTTTATTTTGTTTCTGTGCTTTTTGTGTCATATCTAGGAAACCATTTCTTCTAGGAATTTTATAGTTTTAGATCTTACATTTGATCCATTTTGAGTTAATTTTTGTACATGGTGTGATGTAGCATTCCAATTTCATTCTTCTATGTGTGGATATGCAGTTGCCCCAGCACCATTTATTGAAAAGACTAATTCTTTCCTCCTTAAATTGTCTTGGCATCCGTGTCAAAAGTTAATTGACCATAGGTATATAGATTTATTTCTGTACTTTCAATTCTATTCTATTGACATAAATATCTATCCTTATACCAGCATAACATAGTCTTGATTGCTTTAGCTTTGTAGTAACTTTTGAAATGGAGATGTGGGAATTCTTCAACCTTATTCTTTTTCAAGATTTTTTGGCTGTCCTAGATCCCTTGCATTTCCATATGAGTTTTAGGTTCATCTTGTCATTTTCTGAAAAAATGGCAGCTTGGATTTTGATAAGGTTCTCATTGAATCTGTAGATAAATTTGGGGACTACTGCCATTTCAACAATATTAAGCTTTCCAATACATGAACACTGAGTGTCTTATTTGGGTCTTCTTTAATTTTTTTCAATGATGTTCTGTAATTTTCAGTGTACAAGTCTTATACTTCTCTTGTTATTTTTTCTAAGTATTTTATTCTTCTTAATGCTAACTTAAATGAAACTGTTTTGGATTTTTTCAGTTTTGGATTTTTTATTACTAGTGTGTAGAAACACAACTGATTTGTGCATATTGATCTTGTATCCAGTCACCTTGCTGAATTTATTATCTCTAATTATTTTTTGGTAAGCTCTTTAGGGTTTTCTATATACAAGATCATGTCACCTACAAATAGAGAAATGCTTGCTTCTTTCTTTCGAATCTGGGTGCCTCTTATATCTTTTTATTGCCTAAATTGTTCTGACTAGGATCTCCAGTACAATGTTGAGTAGAAATGGCAAGAGTGGACCTCCTTGTCTCATTCTTCATTTTAGGAATGCTTTCGGTTTTTTCTACCATTAAGTATGGTGTTAGATGTGTGTTTTTCATGGATGTCATTCATCAGGTTGAGGAAGTTCCTTTCTATTCCTAGTTTGATGTTGGTTTTACCACTGTATCTCATTCATCAGGTTGAGGAAGTTCCTTTCTATTCCTAGTTTGATGTTGGTTTTACCACTGTATCTCATTCTTGCCCTAATACCTGGTGATACCAAAATCTATCAGTGCTTAGAATTCTATGGGTCAAATGGAGCTCCTCTCAATTGTAGACTCTCCCTCATACATTTTAGACTGTGGATTCCTCTGCCCTGCCTATGGCAGTCACTATTAATATAATGTAGTGTTTATGTGGAAATGTGAGACTTCAAAAAATATCACAATTTTTTATCAATTAGCACACATAACACACACTAACAATAGACTCTCTTTTGTTCTTCCCCTTTTCTACAGTGTATTGTTGATACATCATAGTTTACATAACTTACTGCCTTCCAAAACTAACTTAGTCATGACTCCCTTTTTAATTTGCTATTTTTCATTCTTTTAACTTTTTATTCATTGTCTTACTTTTTTATACTCTCATTTTCTTTAACCTTTTTTTTTCTCAACATTTTTTCAGTTCAGTGGTTTCTGTTAAACCTAACATTAAACAGAGTGCTATGGAAATCTTCATCCTTCATCCTTCATGTGCATTATTGCATTCTGAGCTTGAAAGTCAAGACTTTTCTGGACTAGAAATCAGAAAGTGTGGTGTTAAGACATGGCTCTGGCACTTAAATTTGTGATCATAGGTGAATCAAGATTCTCTGAGCTTGGCTTTTATTATCTATTTCATGTGGTAGTTGTAATAACTGAATGAGATTCCATATACAAAGTTTCTATTACATTGCCTTGCATGATCCAGTGCTCCATTAAATTTTAACTTCCTTCCCTTTCTCAGCTACTAATATGCAAGATGGGTTTTATTCTTCTATGCATCTCTCTCTCTCTACTGAGTCATAACGACAGAATGTAAATGCATTAATTTACTGACTTACTGTTAACTTTCTTTGGCTTTTCTCCAGGAAACTTCAGAAGGTACTCTACAGCTATAGCTCGCATAGGTAAGTGGCAATAATCTTGCATTGGGAATGAATCACCATTTGGTGCATTTTATTCTTAGTCTTTAACACCTTATGGCTAACTATAAGCTCATTGTAGCCAGGGTTTTTTGGCATGACTTAGAAACTCATTGTGAATATTCATCTTCTCACATTCCTTTTGTAAGATCTGTTCACCTCAGGTTTAATCTTTGTGTTAAACAAGATCGGAATTATCTTTGCATCTCCAGCTTCCAAACTTATTCTCTTGGGAGCTCTGGTCAAGACAAGATTTTCATAAGAGTAGTAGCTTAGTAGCTACAAGCAGGTCCAGTGATAATGTGATTTCCTAGGTTTAAAATGTGTTTCAGCCTTTCCTATTCCATCAAAAGTCATTTTAGTCCTTTTATTAAAAATTAAATGCAAACTTTTTTATATTAAAAAATGCTCTAATTGTTTACCATAGAAAAAGTAGAAAACATGAGTAAGTATAATGAAGTGTGAATATTTAAAAATCCACTCATAATTTTACTATCTAATACATAATAATATTTTCAGATATTTTTCTATAGTTTTATACTTGATTCAGGTCAGTGAGTGGAAGCTTCATATGTCTGTGTGGACACCACCTAAATATGAAATGTGTGTAATCAAATTGGCTGCCAAATATTCAGAAGATTTGGTAGAAGGGAGTGGCAGCCTTATTTTTCACATGCTTTTTAGTACATATGCAAACTAATAACTCACTACTGTGTGATGTGAATCAGGTTAGCTGTTTAAAATTCTTTCTTTTCTAATAATAATGTGTTGTTTATAACACATTTAATGGTTTCTCTTCAGTGTTCCTACAAAGTTCCTCTAAATAATAAATATTGTACTTGAGAATGTTTATAGCTAAATTCTCAGATTAAGTTAAATTTCACAAATGTGGCAAAGATCAGAACTGTGAGATAGGATATTTGCTGTCACTTTTGGAGGTTAACTTTGCAAGGTCAGGATATAACACACTATTTTGTTTCCCCAAAACAATCTCTTGCTAGTAGATGGATGGTGGAGAATGATCTCTAAAAATGAAAACCTCTCTTGCAGGTATAATGAAATGCCTCAATCTGATTTCACTGGACTACCTCTTCTATTAAAATACTTTATTAGTCTTTAAAGCACAGCAAGCGGTGGATATTATCATATGTAAATTTTACATATCATGTATATGCGTACTATTTTGAGCCTAATTTTAAGAAATACAAACACTTGGGACCATTTAGCTTTCTTCTTCACTAAGTTAAGACTTTTTAAATCACTTTTTAAATCCTTTGACTATTTCTTAGAGTTAGGTAGAAAACTGCTTTCTTATCTACTCTGTACATTTAGAGTAGTGAGTCTCAACCTTGATTGCATGTTAGAATCATGGAGCTTTTGAAATCCTAATGTCCAGGATATATCCCAGAATAATTAAATCAGAATTTCTGGATGTGAGACACAGGTATATTAATTTCTTAGGGCTGTCATAACAAATTACCTCGAGCTTGTTAACTTAAGCAATAGAAATGTATTCTCTCACAGTAGTCTGAAATCAAAGTGTTGGCAGGGCCATGCTCTCTCTTGAGGCTCTAGGGAAGGGTCCTTCCTTGTTTCTCCCTATATTCTGATGGCTGCCAGTGATCCTTGGCATTCTTTGTTTTGTAGTTGCATCACTCCATCTGTTGTCACATGGCCTTCTTCCCTGTGTCTCCTCTGTGTCTCTGTATCCAAATCTCCCTCTCCTTTCTCTTATAAAACCACAGTTAGATTAAGGACCTAGTCTAACCTAATATGATCTCTTCTTAACTGGATGACATCTGCAAAGACTGTATTTCAAATTAGGTCACATTCACATGTAATAGAGGTTAGGAGTTCAGCATATATTTTGGGGGGACACAATTCAGCCCATCAGAGTAGGCACTAGTAGTTGTGTTTCCCCTGGGGGTTCTACAGCTCAGTAGCTAATGCAGAGAGACACTTCTTTCAGAAAGGTGCTTCTCAAACTTTAATAGGCATATGAATCACTTGGGGATCTTGTTAAAATGTAGATTCTGGTACACAAGTTCTGAAGTGAGGCCTGAACCCTGCATTTCTCACAAACTCCTAAGTGGTGCCAGTTGTATGGTCCATACCACAAGGAGCAAGCACTCAGAGTAAAGGCTTTGTAGGTTTCTTTGTAGCTCCACCTCTGGCTCCCCTTCTAGAGTCAGGAGCATCTCTGTGTTAAAAGTCTTTACAAGAAACTCCCATTAGGTTAAACATCTAGCTGAGGAAGGGGTTAATTTTTCCTTCTGAATTACATGCTCTAGCCCTTGCTTCATCTCTTCTCTTTGTGGCAAAACTGAAATGTGAAAAAAAGTAAAAGTGTAGACACACAATGAACATTCAGGGAACATACTTTTTAAATGAGTGAGAGTTTCCTGGTAACCACTTTTAAATCACTCCATCTTCACTCATCCTTTCCTCATCCATTCCCATAATAAAAATCAAGAACTTCCATTTAATTTTAAAGAGACTTTTATCCTCATGCTAAAATTCTAAAGCGCATTTAAACAGAACAAAATTCAGATTGACTAGAGATATAAATTGATATGGACAAGCCCTGCTAGGGTCGGTTTCACTTATCCTTCTAAAACAAATTTAAACTTCTCTAACTGGGATTAAAAATAACTAAGTGACATAACTTGCTGGGCACAACAAAAACATGAAATAAACTAATATTTTAACAGATGATTTTTTTTCCTTTTGGATCACAGATGTCATTTTTCTTTCATGTGACTCTTCTCTGAAAGTTAACCAGAAATAATCTTGTGTTTATGAAAACAATATTGGCCAATTAAGGAGAAATCACAAAATCTACTTAAGAGAACTGTGAAGGATGCTGGCACATAGTCCTTTTTAGTTGAGCTGAAATATAAGACTTACCAACATGAAGAGTTGAGGTTTTCTTTCCTAACTTTTTAATTTTGAAATATGTCAAACCTACAATTTAGTGAGTCGTATACTGAACACCCATATACATGTCAGCTAGATTCCTCTATTGTTAATATTTTGTCATATTTGCTGGAATATTCAAATCACCCAGCAAAAATAAAAATGGAAAGAGACAGATAAAAGAGACAAATATGACAAAATATAATATTCCAGCACACCCAAGAAATTTACCATATATAATAGTATTATCCAAAATACAGTCCATATGAAAAAAAAAAACCTTTAGTTTTCCTCTTTATTTTCTATATAGCTGAGTTTTTCTTTTCTTTCTTTTGCTTTTTATTATTTTAAAAATTCAGGTTCCAACCAAGCATGTGCCATGGAATTAGTTGCCCTGTTTCTTTACTTCCCCTTATTCTAGAAGAGTTACCTCTACCCTCCCACTTCTCACCCAGGTCTTTTATGACATTGACATAAATCAAATGACATTGTATTAAATGACATATGACATTGGCATATGACAAATTTGGTCTGTGGGAGCTCCTTCAGGCCAGTTCCTGTCCTTTTGATATGTCCCCATAATTGAGCGCTTCCTTAATTTTTGGCATAGCCCAAGGCTGTATTTTTGTTGTTGTTGTTGTTCTATATCTGAAATCAGCTATTTTTTTCTCCAAGGAGCTCTGGAGTGAAGAATGGTATTAGAAATCAAGATCTGACTGCTAGGCATACTCACTGCAACCAAGTTTCATTGCCTCTAAGTCTTGTAAGTGGACAGAACTGAAGAAATGTAATATAAATAAACATCGATATTGATAATTCATACCTTAATTTCATGTCTTTTCCTTACCTTTCCCCTTTGCATGTTTCTATTTTCCTACTGCTACAGTCAAAATTCTGGTCCCCCAAACATAAATGCATTTAAGTCATTAGTTCTATCTTTTTTATTTTATTTTATTTTATTTCATTTTATATTTATTTATTTATTTATTTATTTATTTATTTTTTGCGGTATGTGGACCTCTCACTGTTGTGGCCTCTCCCGTTGCAGAGCACAGGCTCCAGATGTGCAGGCCCAGCAGCCATGGCTCATGGGCCCAGCCGCTCCACGACATGTGGGATCCTCCCAGACCGGGGCACGAACTCGCATCCCCTGCATCGGCAGGTGGACTCTCAACCACTGCGCCACTAGGGAAGCCCTATTTTATTTTTTAAAAGTTTTATCAGCTTTATTGATATACAATTCACATCTAATACAGTTCACCCATTCAAAGTGTACAGTTCAATGGCTTTTTATATTCAATATCTACTGAAGTGTGCAATAATCACCACAATCAATTTTACAACATTTTTATCACCCCTGAAAGGAAACCCTACATTCCTTAGTCACCCCCCTACCCTACTCGCCCATACCTCCCAGCCTTAGGCAACCACTAATCTGTTTTCTGTCTCTATATATTTGCCTATTAGGATATTTCATATAAATTGAATGATACAATATGTTGTCTTTTGTGTCTGGCTTCTTGCACTTAGCATGATTTTTCAAGGTCCATCCATGTTGTAGCATGTATCATTACTTCACTTCTTTTTATCAACAGATACTAATCCATTGTATGGATATGCCACATTTTATTTATTCATTCACCAGCTGATGGTCATTTCATTCTTTTTTAGTTTTGGTCTATTATGAATAATGCTGTTATGAACATTCGTGTACAAGTTTTTGTGTGGATGTATGTTTTCATTTCTCTTGGGTATTCCACCTAAGAGTAGAATTGCTGGGTCATATGGAAACTCTTTGTTTAAACTTTTGAGAAACTTCTAGAATGTTTCCTAAAGAGACTGAACCATTTTACATTCACATTAACAGTTTATTAGGGTCCCAATCTCTCCACATTCTCGACAACACTTGTTATCTAACTTATTGATTCTAGCCATCCTAGAGGATGTGAAGTGGTATCTTGTGATTTTGATGCACATTTGCATGATGGTTAATGATATTGAACATTTTTTATATGCGTATTGTTCATCTGTATTTCTTCTTTGGAGAAATGTCTATTCATATCCTTTGCTCATTTTAAAATTGGATTAGTTGCCTTTCTATTACTGAGCTGTAATTGTTATTTTTATATTCTAGATAAAAATCTCTTATCAGATATATGATTTGTAAGAATGTTCTCCCATTCTGTAGGTTGGCTTCTCACTTTCTTGATGGTATCCTGTGAATATATGTGTGTGTGTATATATATGTACATATACATATATAAATACACATATATATATCACTGTGTTGCAATGATAGTAATAAATAGACTTTACTTTCAAGTTCCTATAGAGCATGTAGGGAAAAAAAAGACACTTTGTATGATCACAAAAAAAAACTTCAATAAATAGCAAAAAGTAGCCACAATTCAGCTAATGATCTCTGACAAAAATGCAATAAAAGTAGAACAAAATTTTAAAAAATGGCCTTTCATCCTGTAAATATTTTAAATATCTCTATTAAATAACTCGTAGGTCCAAAGGAGATATAAAATCCAAATTTCAGAATGTTTAGAAAATCATAATAATAATGCTACATGTCAGAAACTATGGAATATTGCTAACACAATAATCAAAAGGAAATTCATCACCTTAAATACCCGAATAACAGCAAAGCTATAATACATAAATTAAGCATAGTCACAAAAAAGAACAACAAAAATAAACTAAATATGGGGAAAAAATTAAAGCAAAACTGAGTTATAAATCAGAAAACAAATAAAATTTAAAAACATTTTTTGATCTTTTCAACAAATGGTAATAAAACAAATGGATATCCACCTGCAAAAGAATTGGGATCCCTACAACAGATCATATATAAAATTAACTCGAGCTCCGGAGGAAGATGGCGGAAGAGTAAGACGCGGAGATCACCTTCCTCCCCACAGATACATCAGAAATTCAATTACACGTGGAACAACCCCTACAGAACACCTACTGAACGCTGACAGAAGACCTCAGACCCCCCAAAAGGCAAGAAACTCCCCACATACCTGGGTAGGGCAAAAGAAAAAAAAGAATAAACAGAGACAATAGGATAGGGATGGGACCTGCACCAGTGGGAGGGAGCCGTGAAGGAGGGAAGGTTTCCACACACTACAAGCCCCTTCGCGGGCGGAGACTGCAGGTGGCAGAGGGGGAAAGCTTCGGAGTAGCGGAGGAGAGCACAGCAACAGGGGTGTGGAGGGCAAAGCGGAGAGATTCCCGCACAGAGAATCGGTGCCCTCAGGCACACACCAGCCCGAGAGGCTTGTCTGCTTGGCCGCCGGGGCGGGAGGGGCTGGGAGCTGAGGCTCGGGTATCGGCTTTCAGTCGGAGCGCAGGGAGAGGACTGGGGCTGGCGGCAGGAAGAGAGCCTGAAGGGGTTAGTGCACCACGGCTAGCCCGGAGGGAGTCCGGGGAAAGGGTCTGGAGCTGCCGAAGAGGCAAGAGACTTTTCTCCCTTTTGTTTCCTGGTGCGCGAGGAGAGGGCATTAAGAGGGCTACTTGGGGAAGAGCCAGAGACAGGCGCGAGCCGCGGCTAAAGGCGCGGACCTCGGAGACGGGCGTGGGACGCTGGGGTTGCTGCTGCTGCTGCCGCCGCGGGGCCTGTGTGCGAGTGCGGGTCACTGTCCGCCCCGCCTTCCGGGGGGCCTGTGCACCCCGCCACTGCCGGGGTCCCGAGACCCGGGGACGGCTTTCCCGCGAAAGCGCATGGAGCACCACGGGCTGCTGCAACGTCAGGCCGGCCTCTGCCGCCGCAGGCCCGCCCCACACTGCACGCCCCTCCCTCCCCTCTGCCTGAGTGAGCCACAGCCCCCGCATCAGCGGCTCCTTTAAACCAGTCCTGTCTGAGCGAAGAACGGACGCCCTCCGGCGACCTACGCACAAAGGCGGGGCCAGGTCCAAGGCTGAGACCCGGGAGCTGTGAGAGCAGAGACAGGGAAATCTCTCTGTGCAGCCTCGGAGGCAGCGGATTAAAGCTCCACGGTCCATTTGATGTGCCCTGCGTCTGTGGAGTGCATAAATGGACAGTGAATCATCCCAAATTGAGGAAGTGGACTTTGAGGACAAGATTTAAGACTTTCCCCCCTTTTCCTCTTTTTACAACGAATTATTCCAAATTAAGGAGGTGGACTTAGAGAGCAAGATTTCAGACTTCTCGCCCTTTTCCTCTTTTTACAACGAATTATCCCAAATTGAGGAGGTGGACTTGGAGAGCAAGATTTTTGATTTTTCCCCCTGCTCTCTTTTTGTGAATGTGTATGTGTAATCTTCTGTGTAAGATTCTCTCTGTATAGCTTTGCTTCCACCATATGTCCCAGGGTTCTATCAGTCCGTTTTTTTCTCAATAATTACTTTCTAATTTTAATAACGCTACTATATTTCATACTTTATTCTATTTTAGTTTACCTGCTCTTTGTCTTTTTTCCTACCTTCCCTTCCTCCCTCCCTCCCTCCGCTCCTCCTTTCCTTCTTTCTTTTTCTTTCCTCCCTCCCTCCCTCCCACCCTTCTTCTTTCCACTTTCTTTTTCTTTCCTTCCTCCCTCCCTCCCTCCTGTCTTTCTTTCTTTCTTTCCTTCCTCCCTCCCTTCTTCCATTCACTCTTGCTTTTGCTTTCATTCCTCCCTCCCTCCCTCCTTTCTTTCTTTCTTTCTTTCCATCCTTCCTCCCTCCTTTCTTTCTTCCTTCATTCCTTCCTTCCTTTCTTCCCTTCTTCCTTTCTTTCCCTCTCTCTTTCTTTCTTCTGCTAATTCTTTCTTTCTAATTTTTCTCCCTGTTATTCTGAGCCGGGTGGATGAAAGGCTCTTGGTGCTGCAGCCAGGAGTCAGTGCTGTGCCTCTGAAGTGGGAGAGCCAACTTCAGGACACGGGTCCACAAGAGACCTCCCAGCTCCACATAATATCAAGCAGCGAAAATCTCCCAGAGATCTCCATCTCAACACCAGCACCCAGCTTCAGTCAACGACCAGCAAGCTACAGTGTTGGTCACCCTATGGCAAGCAACTAGCAAGGCAGGAGCACAACACCACCCATTAGCAGAGAGGCTACCTAAAAACATAATAAGGACACAGGCACCCCAAAACACACCACCAGACGTGGACCTGTCCACCAGAAAGACAAGATCGAGCCTCAACAACCAGAACACAGGCATTATTCCCCCTCACCAGGAAGCCTACACAACCTACTGAAACAACCTTAGCCACTGGGAAGAGACACCAAAAACAACGGGAACTACGAATCTGCAGCCTGCAAAAAGGAGACCCCAAACACAGTAACATAAGCAAAATGAGAAGACAGAAAAACACACAGCAGGTGAAGGAGCAAGATAAAAACCTACCAGACCTAACAAATGAAGAGGTAAGAGGCAGTCTACCTGAAAAAGAATTCAGAATAATGATGGTAAAGATGATCCAAGATTCTATTTCTAAGATCCAAAATCTTGGAAATAGAATAGACAAAATGCAAGAAACAGTTAACAAGGACCTAGAAGAACTAAAGATGAATCAAGCATCGATTAAAAACCCAATAAATGAAATGAAAAATACTCTAGATGGGATCAATAGCAGAATAACTGAGGCAGAAGACCGGATAAGTGAGGTGGAAGATAAAATAGTGGAAATAACTGATGCAGAACAAAATAAAGAAAAAAGAATGAAAAGAACAGAGGACAGGCTCAGAGACCTCTGGGACAACATTAAACGCACCAACATTCGAATTATAGGGGTTCCAGAAGAAGAAGAGAGAAAGAAAGGGACTGAGAAAATATTTGAAGAGATTATAGTTGAAAACTTCCCTAATATGGGAAAGGAAATAGTTAATCAAGTCCAGGAGGCACAGAGAGTCCCATACAGAATAAATCCAAGGAGAAATATGCCAAGACACATATTAATCAAACTGTCAAAAATTAAACACAAAGAAATCATATTAAAAGCAGCAAGGCAAAAACAACAAATAACACACAAGGGAATCCCCATCAGGATAACAGCTGAACTCTCAGCAGAAACTCTACAAGCCAGAAGGGAGTGGCAGGACATACTTAAAGTGATGAAGGAGAAAAACCTGCAACCAAGATTACTCTACCCAGCAAGGATCTCATTCAGATTTGATGGAGAAATTAAACGTTTACAGACAAGCAAAAACTGAGAGAGTTCAGCACCACCAAACCAGCTTTACAACAAATGCTAACGGAACTTCTCTAGGCAAGAAACACAACAGAAGGAATATACCTACAATAACGAACCCAAAGCAATTAAGGAAATGGGAATAGGAACATACATATCAATAATTACCTTAAATGTAAATGGACTAAATGCTCCCACCAAAAGACACAGAGTGGCTGAAAGGATACAAAAACAAGACCCATATATATGCTGTCTACAAGAGACCCACTTCAGACCTAGAGACACATACAGATTGAAAGTAAGGGGATGGAAAAAGATATACCATGTAAATGGAAATCAAAAGAAAGCTAGAGTAGCAATCCTTATATCAGACAAAATAGGCTTTAAAATAAAGACTATTAGAAGAGACAAAGAAGGACACTACATAATGATAAAGGTATCGATCCAAGAAGAAGATATAACAATTGTAAATATTTATGCACCCAACATAGGAGCACCTCAATACATAAGGCAAATACTAACAGCCATAAAAGGGGAAATCGACAGTAACACAATCATAGTAGGGGACTTTAACACCCCACTTTCACCAATGGACAGATCATCCAAAATGAAAATAAATAAGGAAACACAAGCTTTAAATGATACATTAAACAAGATGGACTTAGTTGATATTTATAGGACATTCCATCCAAAAACAACAGAATACACATTTTTCTCAAGTGCTCATGGAACATTCTCCAGGATAGATCATATCTTGGGTCACAAATCAAGCCTTGGTAAATTTAAGAAAATTGAAATTCTATCAAGTATCTTTTCCGACCACAATGCTATGAGACTAGACATCAATTACAGGAAAAGATCTGTAAAAAATACAAACACATGGAGGCTAAACAATACACTACTCAATAACGAAGTGATCACTGAAGAAATCAAAGAGGAAATAAAAAAATACCTAGAAACAAATGACAATGGAGACACGACGACCCAAAACCTATGGGACGCAGCAAAAGCAGTTCTAAGGGGGAAGTTTATAGCAATACAATCCCACCTTAAGAAACAGGAAAGAGCTCGAGTAAACAACCAGACCCTGCACGAAAAGCAATTAGAGAAAGAAGAACAAAAAACCCACAAAGTTAGCAGAAGGAAAGAAATCATAAAGATCAGATCAGAAATAAATGAAAAAGAAATGAAGGAAACGATAGCAAAGATCAACCAAACTAAAAGCTGGTTCTTTGAGAAGATAAACAAAATTGACAAACCATTAGCGAGACTCATCAAGAAAAGAAGGGAGAAGACTCAAATCAATAGAATTAGAAATGAAAAAGGAGAAGTAACAACTGACACTGCAGAAATACAAAAGATCATGAGAGATTACTATAAGCAACTCTATGCCAATAAAATGGACAACCTGGAAGAAATGGACAAATTCTTAGAAATGCACAACCTGCCAAGACTGAATCAGGAAGAAATAGAAAATATGAACAGACCAATCACAAGCACTGAAATTGAAACTGTGATAAAAAATCTTCCAACAAACAAAAGCCCAGGACCAGATGGCTTCACAGGCGAATTCTATCAAGCATTTAGAGAAGAGCTAACACCTATCCTTCTGAAACTCTTCCAAAATATAGCAGAGGGAGGAACACTCCCAAACTCATTCTACGAGGCCACCATCACCTTGATACCAAAACCAGACAAGGATGTCACAAAGAAAGAAAACTACAGGCCAATATCACTGATGAACATAGATGAAAACATCCTCAACAAAATACTAGCAAACAGAATCCAACAGCACATTAAAAGGATCATACACCATGATCAAGTGGGGTTTATTCCAGGAATGCAAGGATTCTTCAATATACGCAAATCAATCAACGTGATACACCATATTAACAAATTGAAGGAGAAAAACCATATGATCATCTCAATAGATGCAGAGAAAGCTTTCGACAAAATTCAACACCCATTTATGATAAAAACCCTGCAGAAAGTAGGCATAGAGGGAACTTTCCTCAACATAATAAAGGCCATATATGACAAACCCACAGCCAACATTGTCCTCAATGGTGAAAAACTGAAACCATTTCCACTAAGATCAGGAACAAGACAAGGTTGCCCACTCTCACCACTCTTATTCAACCTAGTTTTGGAAGTTTTAGCCACAGCAATCAGAGAAGAAAAGGAAATAAAAGGAATCCAAATCGGAAAAGAAGAAGTAAAGCTGTCACTGTTTGCAGATGACATGATACTATACATAGAGAATCCTAAAGATGCTACCAGAAAACTACTAGAGTTAATCAATGAATTTGGTCAAGTTGCAGGATACAAAATTAATGCACAGAAATCTCTGGCATTCCTATATACTAATGATGAAAAATCTGAAAGTGAAATCAAGGAAACACTCCCATTTACCATTGCAACAAAAAGAATAAAATATCTAGGAATAAACCTACCTAAGGAGACAAAAGACCTGTATGCAGAAAATTATAAGACACTGATGAAAGAAATTAAAGATGATACAAATAGATGGAGAGATGTACCATGTTCTTGGATTGGAAGAATCAACATTGTGAAAATGACTCTACTACCCAAAGCAATCTACAGATTCAATGCAATCCCTATCAAACTACCACTGGCATTTTTCACAGAACTAGAACAAAAAATTTCACAATTTGTATGGAAACACAAAAGACCCCGAATAGCCAAAGCAATCTTGAGAACGAAAAATGGAGCTGGAGGAACCAGGCTCCCTGACTTCAGACTATACTACAAAGCTACAGTAATCAAGACAGTATGGTACTGGCACAAAAACAGAAAGATAGATTAGTGGAACAGGATAGAAAGCCCAGAGTTAAACCCACGGACATATGGTCACCTTATCTTTGATAAAGGAGGCAGGAATGTACAGTGGAGAAAGGACAGTCTCTTCAATAAGTGGTGCTGGGCAAACTGGATAGGGACATGTAAAAGTATGAGATTAGATCACTCCCTAACACCATACACAAAAATAAGCTCAAAATGGATTAAAGACCTAAATGTAAGGCCAGACACTATCAAACTCTTAGAGGAAAACATAGGCAGAACACTCTATGACATAAATCACAGCAAGATCCTTTTTGACCCACCTCCTAGAGAAATGGAAATAAAGACAAAAATAAACACATGGGACCTAATGAAACTTAAAAGCTTTTGCACAGCAAAGGAAACCATAAACAAGACCAAAAGACAGCCCTCAGAATGGGAGAAAATATTTGCAAATGAAGCAACTGACAAGGGATTAATCTCCAAAATTTATAAGCAGCTCATGCAGCTCAATAACAAAAAAACAAACAACCCAATCCAAAAATGGGCAGAAGACCTAAATAGACATTTCTCCACAGAAGATATACAGACTGCCAACAAACACATGAAAGGATGCTCAACATCTTTACTCATTAGAGAAATGCAAATCAAAACTGCAATGAGATATCATCTCACACCAGTCAGAATGGCCATCATCAAAAACTCTAGAAACAATAAATGCTGGAGAGGGTGTGGAAAAAAGGGAACACTCTTGCACTGCTGGTGGGAATGTGAATTGGTACAGCCGCTATGGAGAACGGTATGGAGGTTCCTTAAAAATCTACAAATAGAACTACCATATGACCCAGCAATCCCACTACTGGGCATATACCCTGAGAAAACCATAATTCAAAAAGAGACATGTACCAAAATGTTCATAGCAGCCCTATTTACAATAGCCCGGAGATGGAAACAACCTAAGTGTCCATCATCAGATGAATGGATAAAGAAGATGTGGCACATATATACAATGGAATATTACTCAGCCATAAAAAGAAATGAAATTGAGCTATTTGTAATGAGGTGGATAGACCTAGAGTCTGTCATACAGAGTGAAGTAAGTCAGAAAGAGAAAGACAAATACTGTATGCTAACACATATATATGGAATTTAAGGAAAAAAATGTCATGAAGAACCTAGGGGTAAGACAGGAATAAAGACACAGACCTACTAGAGAATGGACTTGAGGATATGGGGAGGGGGAAGGGTAAGCTGTGACAAAGTGAAAGAGCGGCATGGACATATATACACTACCAAACGTGAGGTAGATAGCTAGTGGGAAGCAGCCGCATAGCACAGGGAGATCTGCTCGGTGCTTTGTCACCGCCTGGAGGGGTGGGATAGGGAGGGTGGGAGGGAGACGCAAAAGGGAGGGGATATGGAAACATATGTATATGTATAACTGATTAAATTTGTTATAAGGCAAAAAATAAAAAAAGAAAAAAAAAAGAAATGAAAAAGGAGAAGTAACAACTGACACTGAAGAAATACAAAAGATCATGAGAGATTACTACAAGCAACTCTATGCCAATAAAATGGACAACCTGGAAGAAATGGACAAATTCTTAGAAATGCACAACCTGCCAAGACTGAATCAGGACGAAATACAAAATATGAATAGACCAATCACAAGCACTGAAATTGAAACTGTGATAAAAAATCTTCCAACAAACAAAAGCCCAGGACCAGATAGCTTCACAGGCGAATTCTATCAAACATTTAGAGAAGAGCTAACACCCATCCTTCTCAAACTCTTCCAAACAATATCAGAGGAAGGAACACTCCCAAACTCATTCTATGAGGCCACCATCACCTTGATACCAAAACCAGACAAGGATGTCACAAAGAAAGAAAACTACAGGCCAATATCACTGATGAACATAGATGCAAAAATCCTCAACAACATACTAGCAAACAGAATCCAACAGCACATTAAAAGGATCATACACCATGATCAAGTGGGGTTTATTCTAGGAATGCAAGGATTCTTCAATATACACAAATCAATCAACGTGATACACCATATTAACAAATTGAAGGAGAAAAACCATATGATCATCTCAATAGATGCAGAGAAAGCTTTCGACAAAATTCAACACCCATTTATGATAAAAACCCTCCAGAAAGTAGGCATAGAGGGAACTTTCCTCAACATAATAAAGGCCATATATGACAAACCCACAGCCAACATTGTCCTCAATGGTGAAAAATTGAAACCATTTCCACTAAGATCAGGAACAAGACAAGGCTGCCCACTCTCACCACTCTTATTCAACCTAGTTTTGGAAGTTTTAGCCACAGCAATCAGAGAAGAAAAGGAAATAAAAGGAATCCAAATTGGAAAAGAAGAAGTAAAGCTGTCACTGTTTGCAGATGACATGATACTATACATAGAGAATCCTAAGTTGCTACCAGAAAACTACTAGAGCTAATCAATGAATTTGGTAAAGTTGCAGGATACAAAATTAATGCACAGAAATCTCTGGCATTCCTGTACACTAATGATGAAAAATCTGAAAATTAAATCAAGGAAACACTCCCATTTACCATTGCAACAAAAAGAATAAAATATCTAGGAATAAACCTACCTAAGGAGACAAAAGACCTGTATGCAGAAAATTATAAGACACTGATGAAAGAAATTAAAGATGATACAAATAGATGGAGAGATATACCATGCTCCTGGATTGGAAGAATCAATATTGTGAAAATGACTCTACTACCCAAAGCAATCTACAGATTCAATGCAATCCCTATCAAACTACCACTGGCATTTTTCACAGAACTAGAACAAAAATTTCACAATTTGTTTGGGAAAACAAAAGACCCCGAAAAGCCAAAGCAATCTTGAGAACGAAAAACGGAGCTGGAGGAATCAGGATCCCTGACTTCACACTATACTACAAAGCTACAGTAATCAAGACAGTGTGGTACTGGCATAAAAACAGAAAGATAGATCAATGGAACAGGATAGAAAGCCCAGAGATAAACCCACGCACATATGGTCAACTTATCTTTGATAAAGGAGGCAGCAATGTACAGTGGAGAAAGGACAGTCTCTTCAATAATTGGTTCTGGGAAAACTGGACAGGGATATGTAAAAGTATGAGATTAGATCATTCCCTAACACCATACACAAAAATAAGCTCAAAATGGATTAAAGACCTAAATGTAAGGCCAGAAACTATCACACTCTTAGAGGAAGACATAGGCAGAACACTCTATGACATAAATCACAGGAAGATCCTTTTGGACCCACCTCCTAGAGAAATGGAAATAAAAACAAAGATAAACAAATGGGACCTAATGAAACTTAAAAGCTTTTGCACAACAAAGGAAACCATAAACAAGACCAAAAGACAACCCTCAGAATGGGCGAAAATATTTGCAAATGAAGCAACTGACAAAGGATTAATCTCCAAAATTTATAAGCAGCTCATGCAGCTAAATAGCAAAAAAACAAACAACCCAATCCAAAAATGGGCAGAAGACTTAAATAGGCATTTCTCCAAAGAGGATATACAGACTGCCAACAAACACATGAAAGAATGCTCAACATCATTAATCATTAGAGAAATGCAAATCAAAACTACGATGAGATATCATCTCAGACCAGTCAGAATGGCCATCATCAAGAAATCTAGAAACAATAAATGCTGGAGAGGGTGTGCAGAAAAGGCAACACTCTTGCACTGCTGGTGGGAATGTGAATTGGTACAGCCACTATGGAGAACAGTATGGAGGTTCCTTAAAAAACTACAAATAGAACTACCATATGACCCAGCAATCCCACTACTAGGCATATACCCTGAGAAAACCATAATTCAAAAAGAGACATGTACCAAAATGTTCATTGCAGCTCTATTCACAATAGCCCGGAGCTGGAAACAACCTAAGTGTCCATCATCGGATGAATGGATAAAGAAGATGTGGCACATATATGCAATGGAATATTACTTAGCCATAAAATGAAACGGAACTGAGCTATTTGTAATGAGGTGGATAGACCTAGAGTCTGTCATACAGAGTGAAGTAAGTCAGAAAGAGAAAGACAAATACCGTATGCTAACACATATGTATGGAATTTAAAAAAAAATATCATGAAGAACCTAGGGGTAAAATGGGAATAAAGACACAGACCTACTAGAGAATGGACTTGAGGATATGGGGAGGGGGAAGGGTAAGCTGTGACAAAGCGAAAGAGAGGCATGGACATATATACACTACCAAACGTAAGGTAGATAGATAGTGGGAAGCAGCTGCAGAGCACAGGGAGATCAGCTCTGTGCTTTGTGACCGCCTGGAGGGGTGGGATAGGGAGGGTGGGAGGGAGGGAGTTGCATGAGGGAATGGATGTGGGAACAGATGTATATGTATGACTGATTCACTTTGTTATAAAGCAGAAACTAATAAAAATAAAAAAACCTGAAAAATAAAATAAAATAAAATAAAATTAACTCAAAATGGATGAAAGATCTTAATGCAGGAGCTAAAACTATAACACTCTTAGAAGAACATAGAGTCATAAATTGTTGTAACCTTCGATTAGGCAATGATTTCTTAGTTATGGCACCAAGAGCATTCTCAATAGAAGAAAAAGTAGATAAATTGCATATCATCAAATGTTAAAGCATTTCTTTTCCATCTTTTAATATACACAAAATGTTTTCAGAATTACTACATCAAGACCATGATGAACAACAAATCAACTAAATGTAGTTCAAGATGTCTTTATTTATTTATTTATTTATTTTATTTTTTGCTTTATAACAAATTTAATCAGTTATACATATACATATGTTTCCATATCCCCTCCCTTTTGCGTCTCCCTCCCACCCTCCCTATCCCACCCCTCCAGGCGGTGACAAAGCACCGAGCAGATCTCCCTGTGCTATGCGGCTGCTTCCCACTAGCTATCTACCTCACGTTTGGTAGTGTATATATGTCCATGCCGCTCTTTCACTTTGTCACAGCTTACCCTTCCCCCTCCCCATATCCTCAAGTCCATTCTCTAGTAGGTCTGTGTCTTTATTCCTGTCTTACCCCTATGTTCTTCATGACTTTTTTTTTCTTAAATTCCATATATATGTGTTAGCATACAGTATTTGTCTTTCTCTTTCTGACTTACTTCACTCTGTATGACAGACTCTAGGTCCATCCACCTCATTACAAATAGCTCAATTTCATTTCTTTTTATGGCTGAGTAATATTCCATTGTATATATGTGCCACATCTTCTTTATCCATTCATCCGATGATGGACACTTAGGTTGTTTCCATCTCCGGGCTATTGTAAATAGGGCTGCTATGAACATTTTGGTACATGTCTCTTTTTGAATTATGGTTTTCTCAGGGTATATGCCCAGTAGTGGGATTGCTGGGTCATATGGTAGTTCTATTTGTAGTTTTTTAAGGAACCTCCATACCATTCTCCATAGCGGCTGTACCAATTCACATTCCCACCAGCAGTGCAAGAGTGTTGCCTTTTCTCCACACCCTCTCCAGCATTTATTGTTTCTAGATTTCTTGATGATGGCCATTCTGACTGGTGTGAGATGATATCTCATTGTAGTTTTGATTTGCATTTCTCTAATGAGTAAAGATGTTGAGTATCCTTTCATGTTTGTTGGCAGTCTGTATATCTTCTGTGGAGAAATGTCTATTTAGGTCTTCTGCCCATTTTTGGATTGGGTTGTTTGTTTTTTTGTTATTGAGCTGCATGAGCTGCTTATAAATTTTGGAGATTAATCCTTTGTCAGTTGCTTCATTTGCAAATATTTTCTCCCATTCTGAGGGTTGTCTTTTGGTCTTGTTTATGGTTTCCTTTGCTGTGCAAAAGCTTTTAAGTTTCATTAGGTCCCATGTGTTTATTTTTGTCTTTATTTCCATTTCTCTAGGAGGTGGGTCCAAAAGGATCTTGCTGTGATTTATGTCATAGAGTGTTCTGCCTATGTTCTCCTCTAAGAGTTTGATATTGTCTGGCCTTACATTTAGGTCTTTAATCCATTTTGAGCTTATTTTTGTGTATGGTGTTAGGGAGTGATCTAATCTCATACTTTTACATGTCCCTATCCAGTTTTCCCAGCACCACTTATTGAAGAGACTGTCCTTTCTCCACTGTACATTCCTGCCTCCTTTATCAAAGATAAGGTGACCATATGTCCGTGGGTTTAACTCTGGGCTTTCTATCCTGTTCCATTGATCTATCTTTCTGTTTTTGTGCCAGTACCATACTGTCTTGATTACTGTAGCTTTGTAATATAGTCTGAAGTCAGGGAGCCTGATTCCTCCAGCTCCATGTTTTGTTCTCAAGATTGCTTTGGCTATTCGGGGTCTTTTGTGTTTCCATACAAATTGTGAAATTTTTTGTTCTAGTTCTGTGAAAAATGCCAGTGGTAGTTTGATAGGGATTGCATTGAACCTGTAGATTGCTTTGGGTAGTAGAGTCATTTTCACAATGTTGATTCTTCCAATCCAAGAACATGGTACATCTCTCCATCTATTTGTATCATCTTTAATTTCTTTCATCAGTGTCTTATAATTTTCTGCATACAGGTCTTTTGTCTCCTTAGGTAGGTTTATTCCTAGATATTTTATTCTTTTTGTTGCAATGGTAAATGGGAGTGTTTCCTTGATTTCACTTTCAGATTTTTCATCATCAGTATATAGGAATGCCAGAGATTTCTGTGCATTAATTTTGTATCCTGCAACTTGACCAAATTCATTGATTAACTCTAGTAGTTTTCTGGTAGCATCTTTACGATTCTCTATGTATAGTATCATGTCATCTGCAAACAGTGACAGCTTTACTTCTTCTTTTCCAATTTGGATTCCTTTTATTTCCTTTTCTTCTCTGATTGCTGTGGCTAAAACTTCCAAAACTAGGTTGAATAAGAGTGGTGAGAGTGGGCAACCTTGTCTTGTTCCTGATCTTAGTGGAAATGGTTTCAGTTTTTCACCATTGAGGACAATGTTGGCTGTGGGTTTGTCATATATGGCCTTTATTATGTTGAGGAAAGTTCCCTCTATGCCTACTTTCTGCAGGGTTTTTATCATAAATGGGTGTTGAATTCTGTCAAAAGCTTTCTCTGCATCTATTGAGATGATCATATGGTTTTTCTCCTTCAATTTGTTAATATGGTGTATCACGTTGATTGATTTGCGTATATTGAAGAATCCTTGCATTCCTGGAATAAACCCCACTTGATCATGGTGTATGATCCTTTTAATGTGCTGTTGGATTCTGTTTGCTAGTATTTTGTTGAGGATGTTTTCATCTATGTTCATCAGTGATATTGGCCTGTAGTTTTCTTTCTTTGTGACATCCTTGTCTGTTTTTGGTATCAAGGTGATGGTGGCCTCGTAGAATGAGTTTGGGAGTGTTCCTCCCTCTGCTATATTTTGGAAGAGTTTCAGAAGGATAGGTGTTAGCTCTTCTCTAAATGCTTGATAGAATTCACCTGTGAAGCCATCTGGTCCTGGGCTTTTGTTTGTTGGAAGATTTTTTATCACAGTTTCAATTTCAGTGCTTGTGATTGGTCTGTTCATATTTTCTATTTCGTCCTGATTCAGTCGTGGCAGGTTGTGCATTTCTAAGAATTTGTCCATTTCTTCCAGGTTGTCCATTTTATTGGCATAGAGTTGCTTATAGTAATCTCTCATGATCTTTTGTATTTCTGCAGTGTCAGTTGTTACTTCTCCTTTTTTATTTCTAATTCTATTGATTTGAGTCTTCTCCCTTTTTTTCTTGATGAGTCTGGCTAATGGTTTATCAATTTTGTTTATCTTCTCAAAGAACCAGCTTTTAGTTTTATTGATCTTTGCTATCGTTTCCTTCATTTCTTTTTCATTTATTTCTGATCTGATTTTTATGATTTCTTTCCTTCTGCTAACTTTGGGATGTTTTTGTTCTTCTTTCTCTAATTGCTTTAGGTGCAAGGTTAGGTTGTTTAGTCGAGATGTTTCCTGTTTCTTAAGGTGGGATTGTATTGCTATAAACTTCCCTCTTAGAACTGCTTTTGCTGCATCCCATAGGTTTTGGGTCGTCGTGTCTCCATTGTCATTTGTTTCTAGGTATTTTTTAATTTCCTCTTTGATTTCTTCAGTGATCACTTCGTTATCCAGTAGTGTATTGTTTAGCCTCCATGTGTTTGTATTTTTACAGCTCTTTTCCTGTAATTGATATCTAGTCTCATATCATTGTGGTCGGAAAAGATACTTGATACAATTTCAATTTTCTTAAATTTACCAAGGCTTGATTTGTGACCCAAGATATGATCTATCCTGGAGAATGTTCCATGAGCACTTGAGAAAAATGTGTATTCTGTTGTTTTTGGATGGAATGTCCTATAAATATCAATTAAGTCCATCTTGTTTAATGTATCATTTAAAGCTTGTGTTTCCTTATTCATTTTCATTTTGGATGATCTTCCAACTCGTGAAAATGGGGTGTTAAAGTCCCCTACTATGACTGTGTTACTGTCGATTTCCCCTTTTATGGCTGTTAGTATTTGCCTTATGTATTGAGGTGCCCCTATGTTGGGTGCATAAATATTTACAATTGTTATATCTTCTTCTTGGATCGATACCTTTATCATTATGTAGTGTCCTTCTTTGTCTCTTCTAGTAGTCTTTATTTTAAAGTCTATTTTGTCTGATATGAGAATTGCTACTCCAGCTTTCTTTTGGTTTCCATTTGCATGGAATATCTTTTTCCATCCCCTTACTTTCAATCTGTATGTGTCTCTAGGTCTGAAGTGGGTCTCTTGTAGACAGCATATATATGGGTCTTGTTTTTGTATCCATTCAGCCAATCTGTGTCTTTTGGTGGGAGCATTTAGTCCATTTACATTTAAGGTAATTATCGATATGTATGTTCCTATTCCCATTTTCTTAATTGTTTTGGGTTCGTTATTGTAGGTCTTTTCCTTCTGCTGTGTTTCTTGCCTAGAGAAGTTCCTTTAGCATTTGTTGTAAAGCTGGTTTGGTGGTGCTGAACTCTCTCAGCTTTTGCTTGTCTGTAAAGGTTTTAATTTCTCCATCAAATCTGAATGAGATCCTTGCTGGGTAGAGTAATCTTGGTTGCAGGTTTTTCTCCTTCATCACTTTAATTATGTCTTGCCACTCCCTTCTGGCTTGTAGAGTTTCTGCTGAGAGATCAGCTGTTATCCTGATGGGGATTCCCTTGTGTGTTATTTGTTGTTTTTGCCTTGCTGCTTTTAATATGATTTCTTTGTGTTTAATTTTTGACAGTTTGATTAATATGTGTCTTGGTGTATTTCTCCTTGGATTTATTCTGTATGGGACTCTCTGTGCCTCCTGGACTTGATTAACTATTTCCTTTCCCATATTAGGGACGTTTTCAACTATAATCTCTTCAAATATTTTCTCAGTCCCTTTCTTTTTCTCTTCTTCTTCTGGAACCCCTATAATTCGAATGTTGGTGCATTTAATGTTGTCCCAGAGGTCTCTGAGACTGTCCTCTGTTCTTTTCATTCTTTTTTCTTTATTTTGCTCTGCAGCAGTTATTTCCACTATTTTATATTCCAGGTCACTTATCCGTTCTTCTGCCTCAGTTATTCTGCTATTGATCCCATCTAGAGTATTTTTTGTTTCATTTATTATGTTTTTAATCGATGCTTGATTCATCTTTGTTTCTTCTAGGTCCTTGTTAACTGTTTCTTGCATTTTGTCTATTCTATTTCCAAGATTTTGGATCTTGGAAATAGAATCTTGGATCATCTTTACCATCATTATTCTGAATTCTTTTTCAGGTAGAGTGCCTATTACCTCTTCATTTGTTAGGTCTGGTGGGTTTTTATCTTGCTCCTTCTCCTGCTGTGTGTTTTTCTGTCTTCTCATTTTGCTTATGTTAGTGTTTGGGGTCTCCTTTTTGCAGGCTGCAGGTTCGTAGTTCCCGTTGTTTTTGGTGTCTGTCCCCAGTGGCTAAGGTTGGTTTAGTGGGTTGTGTAGGCTTCCTGGTGGAGGGGACTAGTGCCTGTGTTCTGGTGGATGAGGCTGGATCTTGTCTTTCTGGTGGGCAGGTCCACGTCTGGTGGTGTGTTTTGGGGTGTCTGTGGACTTTTTATGATTTTAGGCCACCTCTCTGCTAATGGGTGGCGTTGTGTTCCTGTCTTGCTCGTTGTTTGGCTTAGGGTGTCCAGCAGTGTAGTTTGCTGGTCGTTGAGTGAAGCTGGGTGCTGGTGCTGAGATGGAGATCTCTGGAAGATTTTCGCCGTTTGATATTATGTGGAGCTGGGAGGTCTCTTGTGGACCAGTGTCCTGAAGTTGGCTCTCCCACCTCAGAGGCACAGCACTGACTCCAGGCTCCTCAATTTGGGATGATGTGTTTTCTATTCATGTATTCCACAGATGCAGGGTACATCAAGTTGATTGTGGAGCTTTAATCCGCTGCTTCTGAGGCTGCTGGGAGAGGTTTCCCTTTCTCTTCTTTGTTCTCACAGCCTCTGGGTCTCAGCTGTGGATTTGGCACCGCCTCTGCGTGTAGGTCGCCGGAGGGCGTCTGTTCTTCGCTCAGACAGGACAGGGTTAAAGGAGCAGCCTCTTCGGGGACTCTGGCTCACTCAGGCCGGGCGGGAGGGAGGGGCACGGAGTGCGGGGCGAGCCCTCAGTGGCAGAGGTCAGCGTGACGTTGCACCAGCCCGAGGCTCACCATGCGTTCTCCCAGGGAAGCCGCCCCTGGATCCCGGGACCCCGGCAGTGGCGAGCTGCACAGGCTCCCGGAAGGGCAGTGTGGACAGTGACCTGCGCTCGCACACAGGCTTCTTGGCGGCGGCAGCAGCAGCCCCAGCGTCCCACGCCTGTCACTGGGCTCCGCGCTTTCAGTCGCGACTCGCGCCCGTCTGTGGAGCCCCTTTAAGCAGCGCTCTTAATCCCCTCTCCTCGCACACCAGGAAACCAAGAGGGAAGGAAAAGTCTCTTGCCTCTTCGGCAGCTCCAGAGTTTTCCCGGACTCCCTCCCGGCTAGCTGTGGCACATTAGCCCCCTTCAGGCTGAGTTCTCGCCGCCAACCCCAGTCCTCTCCCTGCGCTCTGACCGAAGCCCGAGCCTCAGCTTCCAGCGCTGCGCGCCCCGGCGGGCGAGCAGACAAGCCTCTCGGGCTGGTGAGTGCCGCTCGGCACCGATCCTCTGTGTGGGGATCTCTCCGCTTTGCCCTACCCAGGTATGTGGGGAGTTTCTTGCCTTTTGGGAGGTCTGGGGTCTTCTGCCAGCGTTCAGTAGGTGTTCTGTAGGAGTTGTTCCACGTGTAGCTGTATTTCTGGTGTATCCATGGGGAAGAAGGTGATCTCTGCGTCTTACTCTTCCGCCATCTTACCCGGAAGTCCAAGATGTCTTTACTGTTCTTTTTGTCTTTAGATTACATCCTCCTAAGGAGGCACAGTCAGAGAACCATATTCAAAAGTTGTTGAGTTAATATTTTTTCTCTGTGATTAATGTTATCAATTTGATATAAAGCTAGATTCACTTAGTTTTGTTTGTATTTAATGCTTCAGTTTGTGTTTAGGAATATTTTTGATTTAATTTTCTGTTTTTTGACTATGTATAGCATATACATGGTTGAAAAGTTAAAATTATATGGGAGAGTATACTCAGAGAAGTCTCACTCCCATCCCTAACCCTTTCATTCCATGTTTACCCATCCCTTGTAGGCAACCATTTTTATTATTTCTGGTTGGTCTTCTCCATGTTTATTTTCAGAAAAAATAAAAAAATACTTAAGACACATACCTATTTTTTCTTATTTTCCCTTCTTTCTTACACAAAAAGTTTATGGACCCTTGTGTGAATCTTTTCATCTTTTCCACAACTTTTTTATCCTATCCCTGTTCTTCAGTATACATTTTCCAAACAAAAATCAACAAGGTATTTAGAAGCTTGTTAAAGCACAGAAATCTTTAATTCATAAGATACTTTTACTAACATATCATAGAAGTTAGAAATCATCTTAAGAAAGACTTATTCCCACTGTGCTGTTTATATCAGTCATCAGGAGAAAGCCAGGACTTTCTCAGCTCTTATTCTCAACCCCATCAAGCTCCTCACATCCCCATTTCTGACCTTATGCCATCCCTCCCAGCTCCTAAAACTAATGAGTTGTACTTTCTGAAACTCAAGGTCAGTTTTCAGCAAAATTCCCTCATCATCAGAACTTGTTCTGAATGTTCCTTCCAATTAGAACTGAAGTTTGGTTCTAATATCCAAGTTTGGTACCCTTGTACCACTGGGTTTAGAGGTGGGGTTGGTATCTTCCTTGCTCTTTCCTTCCAGAAATCCACCATCATTGGGATTCATGTCATCTACTACCTCTCCTTGTTGTAGACATCTACCAACCTCAAAGTAAATCCCCCTGTTTCCTTGAGTATTTTACCTTATAACCAATCATTTTATTTCTCTCATGCTTTTAAAATGCATTTATAATGGGAGAAATTCAGGGCTGCATTTGTATTCAGCATGTATCATGTTTGGAAGTGGACTTAATGCCAATTATTGGTCAGTCTCTCAGGAGACTGTGTATTTCATTATTTTAAAAGCTGAATAATTAGAAAAAAACTGTCAAATTAATTTGGACATTTAAATAGTGGGACAGCATCACTCATATTACAATACAGAAAATTACTTTATGTTTGAATATTGAATTGTAACAGCAAAAAAATAGTTGATTGAGATAAGCAGAATAGTTGGAATATAAAGAATTGGCTGCAGGCAAGTACTCATGTTTTTATTCTTTCCTGAGAGAGAACAATGGGAGAAATTGATGAAGACCCAGAGGTAAATACAGATAAGTAAAATGTAAGTAGACTGTAGATGTCAATTAGTCTTACAAATTTGTGTGTGTGTGTGTGTGTGTGTGTGTGTGTGTATTTCATATATATGCATGGCGTTATCTGTTAATATTTCACAACCTACTGTCAAGGAGTTTAATTTGTATTCAAAGACTAGTTTACATTTTCTAAATTCAAGGAAGTTTCAGGTCTGAGAATTTATATTGATTTAGAAAAATTATTTTAATTTCTTCTCTGAAGAATTGATTCCAGTAAAATCTATATCAGTGAGATGTCTGTAACATAAATTAGCTCAAATGTTTCTTCTTGATCAAATATGACAGGTCTGTGGACTCACTGTTGGCTAACACATAGACAACTTACCATACAGATTTAAAGGAATTTCTTCTTATTTGGAGAATTTGTGAGATGAATGATGTACTGGACTCCATTTTTTTTGCATTTATTCCAGAGGGATGAAAATTTTGCTGTATCAGGTTATGATTCCTTATGTTACTATTTTAGAGGCTTATTTAACACAGTAAGGAAATGTAGGAAGTGTTTAATTTTCCTCCTCCTCCTCACTGTACAGACTACTATTACATGCATAGACCAGCATTTGTCATCCCTAGCCTGATCCCAGGAATCTTCTTTAAGGTGACTGCAAGTATGACTGGGTTGGTGTATAAATCTTTAGAGTATTTACACCAAAATATGAGCAACTTTCTCTCTTAAATGTGGTAAGACAGACATGGTCAACATAGATGAGTAACTTCATTTACTAGACTGGATAAACAGAACTAAACATCTCCTAAGCTAATATACACCACCTTGTATTTTGCATTCTGTCCAAAAGAAGGCTTCAGAATATGTGTTGTTCCAGAATTTCTACTAGGCTTATCTCCTTGAGAGTGGTTGAAAGCAGTTTCAAGCTCTTCTAGCCCTAAATTTTTGGCCAAGACATTTAACTCTTGAAGGTAAATATTACTGTTCTGAAAACTAGTTTTTCCTTGATATTTGGGTAGGAAGAGAACTTGATGAGATGGCATCAGTGGTAAAATCCACAGCTTATGAGAGACCTGCATTTTAAATCCTTTCCATAAAATTGATAAGCATTTGTTGGTTGCAAGTGGCAGAACTCTGGTCATGTTCATTTAATAAACACAAGAATTATTATTGACTTATGCACCTGCAAAATGCAGTGATGCATCTGACTTCAGGACGATTGGATTCAGAGGCTCAAATGTTAACAAGAAGATACTACCTGTCCATCTCTAGACTGGCTTGCCTTTCTGTATATTGGCTTCATTCTGAAATAAATTCTTCCTTTTATGGTAGCTACCAGCAGCTTCAGGCTTATTACCTTAGCAGCCTCAGTGAAAAGAAATAATTTTATTATCAATAATATCAAAAGCTCATGTATGTTCCTCATTGGCCCTGCCTGGATTATGTACCCATACCTGAACTAACCATTTTGGTCAAGGAGATGGTGTCCTCATCAGCTAAGCCTGGATCATCATATTACTAGGTGTGGGAAGAGAGGAGTTCCTTAAAGAGAGCATGGCCAGTCAAAGGCATAATATACATTTATCTTTAATTCATTGCAGCATAAAATGAATTGGAGCTGCTCTAATACATGAATTCTTCAATTTGGTCTAAAGACAAATCAAACAGTCCCCTTTTCAAAAGAGTAGCTTCTGACTTGATCAGCATAACATATAACCATCTTTAATATTCAGAGTTCATATAGATTGATGCTTACTCCTCAGGCTGCACAATGGAGCCAGATTTCTGACCTTATACAGAAGTCAAAATGGTAAAGTATATAACAACATAAATATATAAATACAAATAACTATATGGATACACACATTGGCATATATATTTTTATATATATGTATATACATATAAAATTCAAAATAAACATTTGTGTGATGGCTTATAGTTTACAAAGACTGTTTATATTATCCCTTGGAAGCTCTTTGGCTCATGTGATTTTTTTAAAATTGTCCCAGAAATAAACTCTAGAAACACTCAGACCCTTTTTGATTTCTATATTCTGCTCCTTATGCCTTCTACATCATCAGGATACATTTTGTCCATAACTATTAGTTCTTCTGAGATGTACTAAAGGATACTTAGTTTTTAGTGTTATCCGTGTTTCATACTTTACAAAGCTCATTCACTTTCATTATTTCATTAGTTCCTCTCATAACAAAAAGCATATGCTTTATACATATTTACAAGTCTTCTCAACAATCATTAAACAAAGAACTCTCCCAACACTGAGTTACATTCAGTTTTGCATAACTATAAAATAAAATTATCTTGTTCCTCATCCTTGCTGCTACTTTCTGCAGAGCTTTGTCAAATAGAGTTCCTAAACTTCTGTATTATAGGCTTTCTCATAGTCAGTTATACCCACAAAGCCTGAGTAGGTTTAGATAGCCCACTATAGCTTCCTTGGATATCTGTCTTCCTTTGATGCCTTTCTTTCTATTATTTGTACTGGTCTCAAGGTCTATCCATTATGTTCTGGTTGCTTCCATTGTTGGTCCTTTTGTTTTTGGTATGTTCTCTAGGTCAGCAGAGGCCCATCTACTCAACAAGATGCTACAATGAGTCAGGAGGAGGCAAGGACAAAGCAGTCTCTTGGGAAAGAAGGATCACCTTGAGCAAAGGTGAAGGACACTGCTCTTGTTATTACCTGAGATTAAGTTGGGGTGTTATCGAGGTGGAATTTAACTAGGGGCCCAGTGATGCTCAAGTTGTGTTCCAGACCAGAGCTAAGTCTCTCAAAGGACCCACAGGAAAACAGATGAATAGAATCATGAAGAATTAGATGATTACAGTAGTTGTCCTAGAATATTCTTAAACAGCTTTATTGAGTTACAACATACTATAAACTGCATGATTTAAAGTGTACAGTTTGATAAACTTTGACATGCAAATCACCACTGAAGTTAACATAATATACATATCTATTGTTCCAAAAGTTTCATCATATCTACCATAAGTAGAACTCTCTCTAAGAAACCTATTCCTCTATGTTTTGTCATACGTTCCTGTCCAGAGATAAATCTGCAAAGTAAAAAGTGAATGTTGATTATGTATGTTTCTTTCACCACTCGGAGGGTCAAGGCTGAGCCAAGGCTGCATGCCCAAGTCAGTTTATTATACCCTCTTTTATGCACACATGACCTTTACCTTGGTTTACATAGATATACATTGATTTCTCTTCAAATATTTTAAAACCTTTTGTAGGTTTATTTGGTTATGTCATAATCTCTCTTTTCTTTTGGGCTTACTTCCAAAAATTGTCTGTGGAACTGTCTTCTAAATTTTAATTAAGAGTACTTTTTGTTTGGGCCATAAATTAAAATGTTCTGAGTTTCTTTTCCCAGTGTCAGTTTCAAGGAAGGCAGCCAAATGTGAAGCACTACCAAAGAGACAGATTCTCTATAAATGCCTCCCCTCTCTCTGTAGTCATTGATGTAGAACATAGATTAAAGAAGTGTTAGAATTAGAATGCATCTTCAAGAGATAGTTGATAAGACAATGAAGAAGTCATTAAAACACCCCAAAGGGCAAGGCTACTTGCCTAGCGTCACACAGCTAGATAGCGGCAGAGTACTCATTCAAACCCGGTTGTCTTGACTTTTAGCCTCATGAACTTGCAACTGTAACTTTTCGTGCTTGCCATCTCTCAGGACTTCACTCTTTAAGATGAGATGGTAAGATGTAGATGTAGATAACAGCTTTTAAACTAAGAAGTCTTTATATATATATATATATATATATATATATATATATATATATATATATATATATATATATTTTAAAGGCATCCCAGAAAACTAGAGATAGGACATTCACTTTATTGGAAGTTCTTCGGCACTCAGTAAATACTACTATCACTACTACTACTACTTCATAGTTATTGAATGCTTACTATATGCCAATAAATACTTTGAGTAGTTTGTATGTACTGATTCATTTAATCACCACAAAATCATGTTGTTGAAACTTGGGCACGGATTGGTCAGGTAACTCTTCCAAAGGATCAACATGGGTTTTGGAGGAGTATTTTTGTTATTATAGTTGAATGAAGCCAACTATACAACAATTTTATGTGTATAGAGATTTCTCTCACCTGTAAAAGAAGATTTGGAAGAGATGTTCTTAATCTGAGGTCAAGGGGTCAGATTTAGAAAATCTCAGAGCTCCCTAAAATGGTAAGAATGTGTTTCACAGATCAGAAGGGTGCAAATAGATGGAGGGAGTGGGAACAGGGTAGGGTAGTATCAAACCAACTCTGGGCCAAGCATTGCTCCAAAGGCTTTTCATGTGTTGTATGCCTCACAGCAACCAGCAAGATAGGTATTATCATTCATACTAATTTATTTTTTTTCAGATGAAGAGTCTGAATTTCAGAGAGATTAGATAATGTGATTAAACCACCCAACTAGAAGAGACATAGTTAGAATTCAAACTATTTCAAATTCTCTGCTTTCTCTATACTATTCTTTCTTTTTCTTTGGGGGACCAGGAGGTGAACAGGAAAGAAAACAAAGAGGGGAAGAGAAGAAAAGTGAAGAAGTGTTCATAGGACAACCAGGTACTTAGGGCATTCTGTACATAGTATTTTACCTTCCAGTCTCAGGAAGTGATAGACAAGAGAGGACCAGGAATTGCTCCTGTAAACCAGAGACCTTATACAAATTGAGAAAAAAAAAAAGTCAGGCAAAAGGAGAATACTCAAGGTGGTATAGAAGCTAGAGACCGAGGCATTTAAAGATCATTTGTGGCTAGAGAGCTTTTCTGTAAATTCCACTGATTTCAAAAACAGCTGACGTATTCTTGCTACAATGACATCTTACATTTGAATGGCAAAAAAATATTTTAAATATTTAGGAAGACTTCACAAGCTTTTTCTCACTTGATAATCTTCAAACCCTTGTGAAGGGTATGGGAACATTGTAACTCTCCCTAAACCCCTCTGCCTCACATGTTACCACCCCCACCCCTCCAATGCCAACTCCCTCCACTTCCCCACACTCCAAAAACACAGAATCACAGGGTGTGATGGGGCTGGTGTTAGAACTCACATGTCTTAAGATTGCCTTCTACTCAGGGCTATAGCAAATGGCTTCTGTCTGCAGTGCCTCCTACCTGGAACTCCACAGTTGCTTACCTATTTTTGGTCTCTGTAATCAAAACATGGGACAGGTCCAAGGAGGTGTCAATTACCAGAAGAATTTGCATTCAGCACTTAACTGCAATCAGCTAGGGAGCCAAAGCTTTCCAGCTGGGCCACTGCAGACTGACTCAGGGAGAAATGGCTTCATCAACACAACCGACTGTGCTCTTTACCTGTTGGGGCAGTGCTCTGCCAGCAGGATGTCATATGTGATTTTAGAGAGCAAAAGTAGAATTAAAAGAAAACACTTTTCCTTAGATATCCTGCACATTCCCCAACAGTTACTTAGGAAGGAGATGATTTAGAAGATAAGCTTTTTTTTTTTCATGCACAGAACCAAATGTGTTCTGTTCCCAGAATTTATATAATTCATGCTTCTTTAGAAATTTTCTTTGGCCCAGGCTTGGAGGCTGGCTTTGCTGAAGTAATAGCCTCTGTTTCTTTGGATCCATGGCAAAGTCAACAGCAGAGAGGGAGAGATTGGTTGTGAAGAAATGGCACTTAGTCACCCTCTGATGTTTACTACCAAGGGAAGGTTTGGGATTTAAATTTTTATATATTCACCTGCTGGCATGTACGTAGTAAGAAGCAAGGGTTGCTGAATAAACATTTGTTGGATGTGGGCATGTGGAAACAATGTTTGTTTTCCCACCTTTATTCCCGACTCAAAATCCCATCAATCAACAACTCAGTGAGAACAAGGTTATCAGAGCATTCCTCAAGAACTGTTTAGGACAGGGGGCAAGTGAGCACCCCGGGCATCTTGTGATGAGAGTTCTTTCAGGAGCTTAGAGCTCCAAAGATAAAATTTGTCAACTTTAAGGATTTGCCTGGGCTGTCTCATTATGGGTCAATCATCTAATAGCAGAACAAAAGAAGAAAACAAATGTGATATTTCAAAGCTAGAGATATTTTTGTATTATAAAGGAAGGGACAAGGAAGACCACCATCATTAAAACAACCCCTGTGTAGAAAAACATTTTAAGGAAAGGAGCATTGCTCTTGTAATAAAGTGACAATCCTTTCTGCCAAGCATGCAGAGAAATAAGGAAGAGTGTAGATTCTAGTGACATGGGAATTAGTTTGGGTTTAGGGAGAGAAACAAGAAATAAGAGAGCCCCTGAGGCAGGAAATGTCCAATGGGCTTAGGAAGAGTAGTGTCCAGATTAGTTCCCAGTTTTCTTCCATAATTACCTTCTGTTTGCCTGTTGTGAACTGATCTTAGATCATCTCACCATGCACAACTCTGAGGTTCTTTCTGATAGTAACAGTAGGCTCAAAAGAAGTTTGAAGTAAGTGAGAGGTAACTATTCCCCACGACCTTACTACCATGAGGTTTAAATTATTACTAATGGGAACAAGTCTCAGACCACATTTTGCATACAGGTCAACATTTATTAACATACATGCTTTAATAACCAAGCTCAGTATGGTTGATTAAGTGTGTCCTTTAAGTTCAGTGATGTCCCAGCTCTTTGTCATTGCTCTGTGTGCCACTTCACATGAAGGGTCACTTGAAATATTCAGACAAGATTCCAGAGGCAGGATTTCTGTTACTTAACAGTTGACGTCAGCCCATCAGAAATCCTTGTATGTACTGGCTGAATCTAGGACAAAGGGTACAGCCTCCAGGCTTGCAAGAGTCTTATACTCTCTTCAAGCAAGGGCAGGAAATATTTCTAAAATACCTAAGCCAATACACATATATTGAATGCCTACAATATCATTAGTGAAAGTCCATTTCTAACATTTATCATATTAATTGACAAGCCACTATTTTCACCAATAATATTGCCATGTATATTATTTATGTCAATTAGCCAAGACTTAGGTGTTGAGTGGGACCTGGATAAAGATCCAATGCAGTTGTCTTAGCTTGAGTGTGACCCTTGATGCACAACTAGCAGACTACTCCTGCAGTGTGATCTTCAAATCAATCAACTGATTATCCCTAGAGCTGAATCTTAAACTGCCTACGACATAAATGATAATGTGCTTGTCTTTAGATGTCAAAGCATTTGAAGACAAAATATAGACAAGTAATAATTTCCAAAGTTTTATGAAAAAGTGTTTCAGATAATAGTTGTATATCCTTGGGATAGGACAGAAGAGTAGAAAGAGTGGTGGTGAGAAGGGAATGGGCAAGAATTGTACCTGGAGCAGTTTTTCAGGGTGAGAAGAGTATAGCAACTGTCTGAACAGTATAAATGTGTCACAAATGTACCCACTTACTAGCTCTCCTATTTACTCAATCTCTTAATGACCCCAGTTTCTTCATCTACAAAATGCAGACAATAGTACAAACCTTATAAGGTTGTTACAACAATTAAATGAATTAATATTTCTAAAACACTTAGAATGGTACCTGGCTATATAAATGTTTGCTAAATAAATAAATCACAAATGATGAAAATATCACTTGGTGGCAATCTTATGCAGTTGCTCCTGGCTTTAGAAAACTAAGGCATTTTGTTTTGTTTTGTTTTTTCTGAAATCAGAGGAAAAGGAAACTGTTAATGAAGTAGATACTAAATATACTTAACTTTCATGGATCAATAATCTTAAAATGCAGTGTCTATCAGCGATATGGCTTATTCAATATGAAATTCCATAAGACACCTCTGATAACTTTGGACTTCGGTATGGAGACAGAATGATGGTAGCTGTCAATACTACTTTCTTCAATTGTCTGGGGGCACTTGGGGATAAGAGAGATAGGCTGTGAGTGCTGAATCTACCATCTTGAACAGAAACCTAAATTTTCTTCTTCCTGTGTGTTTTCCAAAGTTTACATAGTGAGCATGAACTCCATAAAAATCCTAATAAAACAACATGTTTTATTTACAAGTTAGTTTTTTAATGACCCAATTCCTATTGTCTATTATTTTCTTGGAGGAGTAAGGGTAATCCATTGGTTATCCAGATCAGCATTTCTTTTAAATTGAATTAAAAACTAATTCAATTTATCTTATTTCACAGCTTGGTTTTAAAACTCTGCTTAAAATCATCTTTAAAACATGGTATTTGTCAAAGCAGTCGTGTCTCTGACGCAAGTGTGCAAAAGTTTCCATAGCTGCTGTTCTACTCTGGGAAATTGCTAGGCTATCTCCATGGAAACAATTGTTTCAAATGATTAATAATATAAGTTTGAGCTCAGAGGCAAAGATCTAAGGTTGGGAGAAAGAAAGTGTATCTCTTCTCTAAGTAGAGAGAATATTGAAAGATTAGAGCAAGAGGCATTTTATTAAAATTAAATTTCATTCTCATTGTTGGGTTTGGCTTTGTTTTGTTACGTTTGCTTCAGGGACCATGGACGTTTCTATCTCTCAAGTTGCTCAGGCAGGACTTGGAAGGCTCAAAGGGCCCAACCTGTAAAACTCACTGCTTTTTCTGTCTTACTCAAAGGATCTGGGAATTCAGTAAGGAATAAATATATGTGAAGGTTGTCAGAGTTCTCTAGGGACCTGGAAATGATTCCAAGAAATCATTCATTCATGTATTCATTCATTTGTTCATCATTTATTGAACCCTGTTGTGTAAAAGTCACTGAGCTAGGTACAGAGATAAAATATATGACTCTTGTCCTCAAGGAGGTCACCAGCAAGTGAAGCAGACAGAGAATTAAACAGAAGTTATCATCCAGGGATAAGAGTTTGCACACCGAGGCATGAAAATCCTGCACCAGCATAAAGTATTTCATGTAAATTCCATGGCAGCAGGAGTTTGTTCTACATATAGGCAGAAATTGACTCATATCTGGAATATTAGTAAACATTCAATAAATATTTGTTAAATGAATGAACAAATTAATGGAACTAATCCATCTGCAATTGTGAAAGATGTCAACTCACAATGTATGTCCCAGTTATATTACCATAGGATGCTGCCTGCTTGCAGAGCCCCCAAGAGACAGTGGAAAGTACACATAGGGCCACCCAGCCCAGTCATCATTCACTCATCATTGATTTGGTCAATATTTAGTAATCTTCTGCTGTGGGAGTACTGTAAAGGGCCTGTGATACAAAGACAAGTAAGAAATGATCCCTGACCCCATAGAGTGTATAACTTCTGAAGGAGGAGAAAGGCACTAATAGCTATTATTTAAGGTTGTATATTATGAGTCCGTTGAATGAAAACTTGTTTAAGAGGTATAAACAATAATAACTAATGTTTTCTGAGTGTCATGTACACTGTACTAAGCATGTTATACATATTTTCTCACAACACTAGATGGTTGGTTCATTTTTATCCTCATTTGATACATGAAGAAACCAAGGTTTAGTAAACTACCCTGGGTCATACAGTTACTATGTAGCACAGCCAAGACTCAAACCCATATCTTAACTTCTATATTTTATCAATAAATAGAGGTCAAGTAAATCCTGAATTGTTTCTATTGGGTCAGAAGACTCCAAAAGACTCATTTTAGAAAAATAGTGCAAAGATTCCCCCCCCCAAGTTTTCTTCAACCCCTCACCTCTTTTCTAAAATGACAGGAACTCCAAATTCATCCTGATGACATAGTTCATTTCACCACTCTGGAAAAATCAGGTTAGAACATGATAGTCCCAAGGAATCCAAGGATATGGAAATAGGGATCTGATTCCATCATGTCTCCCTTCCCGCTCTGGGCTGGGTCCTCCTAAACTCTGTCTGCCAAGAATTCCACTTCTTCTCAGAACTGTCCCCTCCATCCCCATTTACATGGTTAGCACGGGAGCCACAGTATTAATCTGGCCTGCTTCAGCCCTCATGGCCATGGTGGCTGGTCCAGGCCTGGGCACCTGATACAAGCTGTGCCCATCACAGACATGGTTGTTGTCTAGGGGTGGCTACCTTGCCCAAACTGGGCAATTACTGTCTTTCCTTGATTGTTTGTAACTGGATCTCACAAAGATAAGTTAGTCTGGTTCTACGTACCTAGACTGTAAACTGTAAACCCAAAAATATCTTCTGCTGCTTGGATTCCACTGTTACACGGCTCCACAGTGATGACCTCAGCAAAAGAGGCAATGAAACAAACTTAGAAGAAAAGTTTAAGGACACAGTCCAGGCTCTAGTAGCAACTCCCGTTGACTTTCTGAGCACAAGCTTAGCTCTGTTCTGCCTTGGGAACAGAAAAAGAGAATCCTACTCAACAAAGCAAAGCAATTGGGTCCCTGCCTTCTGATTCTGGTTATTACTGAGACCCAGCTGCATTTCTCTTTGAATTTTCCTGAAACATTCTAAGATCCTTAAAATAAATTGCTTCTTCTATCTTTTTCTAGTTCAAGCTGTTTAGTTTAGTTTGTTTGTTTTTGTCATGATTATGTGCAATGACAGAGAGACTGATGGCCTAGAGTAACGGCCACTGTACTCTGGGACTTTCTACCTCCCTTAAGAAGAAAGTTACAATGGCCTTGAGAAGAGAGATGCTTTTCTTCCCAGCGCCTATGACACTACCATCACCACCAGTGACCTATTGAGTGCTGGGCAAGTGACAAACACCTTAAAAACATTATTTCCCTTAATCCTCACAAGTACCTTCTAAGATTAAGTTTTATTATAACATTCATTTTGTTCCTGAGAAAAACTAGTTTACTTTAGGTGACAAAGGTCCTGAATGAATAAGAAATGACTGAGCTTGGATATGAAAATAGGTCAGCATGATGCCAACCTCTGTAGCTGTTCTCCTTTTAGTATGCCAGAGTGCTGAGCAGAGTCCTCCAGCCCTACTCAGTCCCACAGTCTCCCTTTCCTCTAGTCCCCAAGTTTCAATTTTCCCTGGACACCAAGGGATGTTGCCAACAATAGTGGTTTGTTTCCACCCCCTTTTGGCCTTTTCCTTATCTTTTTCCCAATGGTTCTCCATTCAAAGAGAGAATGTGACTTTTCTTCTGCACATGGTGCTGCTCTTCTGATTCACCCACTTGCCATATAGCCCCACCCCCAGTCCAGGTTGTTCCTCAAGGATGTGAATAGTCACATCAAGTTTCCAGGAATCTCTGAGATGTTGGTAAAGCCAATAAATTCCATTTAAATCTGATATAGTAGAGCAGCAACTCCATTTGGCTTCTCACTGACTTAATTCTGTGCTGCTTCTTGAAAGAGAGAGAGGAAAAAATCACATTCACAAGACAGAGTAATTGAGTTCAACCTCCATTTTGAATGGGTTTTCACTATAGTTTAAAACACTGCCATCTAAAACCATAAAGTAATATGGCCTCTCTGAGTCAAGGGCAACAATTATTTAATCTCTGCAGCTGCCCAGCATGTAGTTGCTACCTGGATCTAAAGCCCACATGGCAGATGCTATGAAGTAGAGACTGTAGCTGATTCATAAAAAGGGTGGGATGCAACTACCTGACATGGGCCTTTCTCTTTGGCTCATTGGGTCTGCATATTAGAGTGAGCCTGTTTGAAACCACCCATCATTGCTGCTGGATGCCTTCCCAGCTCACAGAATGAGCTCTTCTGGAATCTGTCAGCCCATCACAAAAGGGTGGGGCTTCTCAGTTGCTCTGCTCCATCCAGGAGGGTTCTTTCCCTCCTACAATCACAGAAGGTACTGATTTACCTTCCACTTCCTGGAAACGTGCTGATGCATCTAATTAGCCAAAACATTCTCTGTATTTTTAGACTGTCCATGCCAAGAAGAAAAATATTATTAAGAACAAGTCCAGTACACCCTTGAAGTGTGTCCCACACCCCCATCTGGGCTCTTGGCATAAAATTACACAAACATTATGAAGCAATTACACAGGAATTGGGAATTTAGACCTCAAATTTCTCTTTTCTTTTACTCCCCACAATCTTTTCCACCTGTCTTTGGACAAACTTGGCTTGCCATCATCTCTGCTGAAAGATGGAGAGTAAGAATAAAATTTGAATCTATCAATTGCATTGCTATCAAAGTAGCTCTGGTAAAAGATTCAGGCAGAAGAGGATCAAATGATTAAAAGGAAGAGCAGGGATTTTCCTTATTGCTCTTTTCTCTATTCCTGTCCCCATGTTTTCATGAAGAATTGCACCCTGCATTTTATTCCATTCTGTCTTTACTTATGAAATTGGGCTTTAAGAAGTCAGGTTTATTTATGCCACATCAGACTTGGAAAATGTGTTACCTTGAAAAAGGCAGAGCTAGTTATTACACAAGCTAATATGAGGTAATCTTGCCATCTCGGCCTTGTCTGTGCTACAGGTGAAAACCTGGCTGCTACAGGTGAAAAGCTGGCTGCCACAGGCCATGAGCAGGCTTCCTGGGGCAGTACACCTCAGTGGGATCCTCCCAAGAGTCCCCTAAGCCTCATGGACTGGGTCACCTGAGGCCCCAGGAATGGGAGAAGGCCAGAAAGAGTGAATGGCTCCAAGAAGGAGTTGTTTTCCCCAAACTATAACTGAGCACTTGAACAACCAGAGATCAGAAGTTGTTCCACTCCATGTCTGAGGCCACCTCCTTTTAGACAACTTAAGCCTCTACATTGAGTTGGGAGAGCTCCTCCATGTAGTGGAGTGAGTTGAGAGGGCTCAGCCTCAAGTCTTTCTGGCCACAGTGGATGATTGGACAAAGAGTTTATACTTGAACTTTAGACTTATTCATGGTGTCTATCTTTTAATATTCAAGAAACTGCTTTGTTTCACGTATGATTTATTGGCTGAAACAAAGAATCCTTAAGGGGCAAAGAAAATATATCTGTTAGCTTTTAAGGTCTTTTAGTTTTTATGTACTATTTAGATTAGAAACAAAGTATTTGAAACAAAGGATATAGAAAGACTGAGGACCTAATTTTGCAGAGGTTCAGGAATTGAAGAATGAAATAATTTATTCAGCAGTTTTCAAATTTTTAATGCTTTACATACAATGGAAGGTTCTGATTGCACAAAGAATCCACGAGTTCAGAAAGTCCTTAGGAACATTGTCTTATTGATGTGCTGATGACCTATATTCAAGCCGAGTTTTCACTGATATTCAGGGATTTGACCATTTGGTTCACTTATGCTTAGAAAAAGAAGATAAAATTTTTGATGAATTCATTGTATAGTTTTTCAACCTTGAATAAATCCATTATATTCTACCATTCTCTCTCATCTTATTCTCAGGAATAACCTTGCCTCTGTTGTCCTGTGTTAGGTCCCATTGTGTCTGGAATCATAGTGCAGTGACCCCCTCTGCTACAGGAAAAGAAAAATCTTAGTAGTAAAAAAAGGTCTTAGTAGTAGCCACTCATGAATGCATTGGGATTACTGAGATGTATACAAAACATTTCTTAGCAGTTGCCACTGATCAACTTTCAACCATAGATTCACTTTCCAGTGGAGTGTCTGGGTCCCATTTCTCTTAATCCCTTCCTCCTTCCATACTCTTCTTCCCTTGGGTACGATCTTCCCAATTTCTCCTGCTCTCTTCTCCTTTTGTCAAGGCTGATGAGCTCTTCCTCTTGTGTTGCAGGTTGATACTGGACATATTTCAGCACCTATAGGATGAAAACCCTATCCACAATAATATGGATCAGTTCTCAATGCCTAACTTTGGTATATTTTTTGTTTGTTTAATGTAGGAAAACTCCCCTCTGAAGAAGGTTAAGTGCCTTTGTCTGAAATTCTACTCTGAATCCATGCAGTGAGGATCATTCCTTGAATGTAAATCCCTTGCTATCCATTTCTTTTTGTTGTGTATCTCATGAAACCATGTTTAAGCTTTTGGCTTCAGCAAACTCTTACTTTAAGATTAACTTGGTAGACAGCATTTATTCTGCTTCATCCTGGAAACCTCACCAAAATGAAAGTAAGAATTTTTTTTAAATTGCAAAATTACACAAAAAGGAAGAAAACAAAGCAAAAAACAGCAACAAAATAACAAAAGCAAAAGGCGGCGTGGTTATTGACTCAGCAGCAGAGTAAGCAAACCAAATTCATGAACACCTTAGGAATTGGAGGCAATAGTTGGGTAAGACAGAAAATAAAAGAATTAACTTAAGTAGCTAGGAACCCAGGTCTACATCCCCCATCCATTCTGTACAGCCAGGCAATTACCCATCTCCCACCAACAGAAAACTGCAAGTTATTTTCTAGAAACAGTATAAGAGAGAGTCCTTCAAATGGGAGTCACCTTAGGTGTAGTTCAGGGTGGGGAACGAGGTCAAGGGGGGTGGTAAATATTTATATCAAATGTATAGCACATTTTTTCCCAATTCAATTGCCAGGACAACATGGCCACTAGGCAGGAGCTTTGTGCATCTGAGCAGCCCAGTGTTAAAGCCCCAAAGACAGTACTATCAGTTACTAGTGAAAGTGCCTAGCAAGGACTCATCCAGTGATGCCCAAAACAGCAACCCCCTTTCTGAACACCTGGATCATTATAAATTCATAAGAAGTTGCAAAATATAGTATAGAGAAGTCCTATGTGTCCATCACCCAACTTCCTCAAATGCTACATCTTAATTCTAGTGCATTATCAAAACTAGAAAATTGACATACTCACAATATATCCAATTAGTTTTTTAAACAATTTCATTTTTAAGTATGAACAGATGGCTAAGGATAGTCAGATATATCAGGAAATATTTTTCTTTAATTAGAAAGAATATCTTAGAAACCAATATTGTGAGTGACAGTGAAAACTTCAAAACATAAGAGAAAAGAGAAAAAAAGAATATCCAAGAACCAAGAACAAGATTAATAAAGGAACTTTAGTGAACAATAAAGAGAACCCAGAAATTAAAAATAATTGAAACATAAAGTAAAACAAACAAAACAATAAAAATGAACAAACGAAACTTCAGTGTAAAGGTTGAAAGAAAAATTAATGTATGACATGGTGACTGTAGTTGAGAACACTACTGTATAATTAGAATTTTCAAGGAGAATAGAACTTAAATTTTCCTTAACTTAAATTTAAACTTAAATTTAAAGAAGTAAATATGTGAGATGATGGATTATTAACTCAATGGTGAGAATCCTTTCACAAGGTTATGTATATCAGATTATCACATTGTACACTTTAAATTTCTTACAATTGTATTTGTCAATTATATCTCAATAAAGCTAAAAAAAGAAAAATTATGATAATTTCACAGAAGGTAGAGGGAATAAAAGGGAAATAAGAGATAAAAGAAGAACGTTAAAGAATCAATTCAGGAGGTTCAATATCCCAATAATAGAAGTTACAGAAAGAGAAAACAGACAAAAGACAGGGGGAAAATAAGTAATGAAATAATGGCAAAAAATGTCAAGGCCATGAATTTTTACTGGAAAAAAAAAACAGACAAATTACTCCACCAACTAAGGACCATGAGTTTTTAGATTAAAGGATTCCATTGAATATTCAGCACAATGGATAAAAAAGACTCACATTTATATGCATTACTGGGAATTTAAGAAAAATACTATAGACTATCAGAGATTAAAAACATGTCATACATATAGTATAATGATTCAGAATGGCTTTGAACTTGTCAAGGCAACACTGAGAACCAGAATAAATCCATGCTTCCACAATTCTGGAATAAATTCAACATAAAATTCTATATCTAGAAAATTTATTAATTAAGTGTGAGGATAGACAATAGACTTTCAGACATGCAAGGACTCAGAAAGTCTATCCCTCCCACTCACACACAGGCTCACATGCACCGACACTCTTTATGAGGAAGCTGCTAGAGAATGTGCTCCATGAAAACAAGGGGCAAGGCCAAGAAAAGAGGAAAAAACAGGATCTAGTGATCAGATCAAACTCAAGGGAAACACAAAGGAATCCCCAGCTTAATAATTAAGGGCAACTCCAAGATGACAGCCATGAAACATAGAGACCATATTTCATATTTGAATAGAGCAGAAAACTATGAGAAAGATGTTTCCAAGGATATGAAATTGATAAGATATCTGATGTGCTGCATATACTGAGAGAAAGTTTTAGTTGACTGGGAGAGAGTTTGTTGATGAATTGATAGGTGCATAGAAAACTAAGCAAACAGAGTACAACACAATTTTTAATTCCAGGAAACAAAACAAATGCAAGAAAGTAAAAGTAATTTTAGTATACTACAAGTCTCAACTGAGAATAATGTCTACATTGTCATACTAATGTAAGTACTGAATGCTGGTTTAATCATAACTTGTTACAATCATTTCAGAAAAATGAGGCACAAATACAGTGGAGGGCTAAATCCTCATCTTCCATAGAACCACAATCATTAATACCAAAACCTCGTAAATTAAAAAGTGGTCCAATAATCATGTTACTTATAGATGTGGAGGTAAATGCTGAAATAAACAACCAAACAAATTTAGAGTCGTTGCCCCTGGGAGCAGGAAATGGGCAAAGTGTTGGGCAGATGACAGCTGTTTTGTTTAGTTTAATTTTGTTTCAATAATAATAATTATGGAAATTTTGATGTTTTTAAATTGTGTGCATTTATAGCTCTGATAAAAATAAACATTAAGTAAAAAAGATTAGAAAGAATAAGGATTAGCCCAGAATAGATAAGTCTCCAGCAAATAGTAATATGATAACCTGAGTTTAAAGGAGACTGGCAGTATTTGGGGGCAGTTTTATAGGACCTATCCACATTCAAGAAGTGGAGATTAATTACTTTAAGTATTCTCAGACACAGGTGCTAAATGATAAAATGATAATCGAGAAGCCAGATGTTCATTTATGTTCCTGTTTCATCAAGTGCAAGAGTCATTCTGATAGGAGGGGCTATGTTTACCATGAATCCAGCATGCTCTCCTCTACTCTTCTTCAGCCCATCCAGCAATACTCATCTAAGAAGAGCACGTGGGAGAGGCAGAGTAAGGAACATCTTCTGTGGTATGAGCCCTCACTGTAATACATCCACCATAATAAGCAGAGACTTTGCTCTTTGCCAAGAACAAGATTCTTTAATCTACCCTATTTATAGAGTCTTTGTCATTAGCCATATGGATCAAGAGAAGTCTAAGGTGTTGTCAAGTTTAGAAATCCTGGCAATGTATAATTTATTTGGAAAACAAATAGTCTGAATCTTATACAGTTAGAATGCTAGCTTTGTAAGCATTTTAGAGATGTAGATGGAAATGGAGATAAAGAACACACAACATATTAGAATGATATCATTAACTTATTAACACATTAAACAAGAAAAAAAAATGTGTCCCTAGCCAAAGGGGCTGATTAAGCAAGAAAAAAAATTTGTCCCTAGCCAAAGGGGCTGATTAAGATAAGGTTAAGTGATTAACTGGAAAAAATGTGCTCCACGTGCTTTAAATATTCTTCTAAGGCTCAGCAAATATCATGAACCTGTGAATGCAGGATGTATATAATAGATTCAAGGGGTGTCTATATAGACAGGATGTATGTATAGGAGGGGTGAGGTGAGAGTGGGGGCTGAAAAGGTAATAAAATCACTATCCAGATTTTAAATATACATTCAAAGGTATTTTACTATATAAATTGTGATTCTGGAGATTTGTTCAAGATGGTGGAGTAGAAGGACGTGCATTCACTTGCTCTTGAAAGAGCACCAGAATCACAACTAACTGCTGAATAATCGACAGGAAGACACTGGAACTCACCAAAAAAGATACCCCACATCCAAAGACAAAGGAGAAATTTCAATGAGTTGGTAGGAGGGGTGCAATCACGAAAAAATGAAATCCCATAACCACTGAATGGGCAACTCACAAACTGTAGAACAATTACACCACAGAAATCCACCCACTGGAGTGAAGGTTCTGAGCCCCATGTCAGGCTTCCCAACCTGGGGAAGGGACTCCACTCTTGGAGGGCACACACAAAGTAGTGTGTGCATCAGGACCCAGGGGGAAGGAGCAGTGACCCCATAGGAGACTGAACCAGACCTACCTGCTACTGTTGGAGGGTCTCCTGCAGAGGTGGACAAGGATATTGGCAGCAGAAGTTATGGGAAGTACTCATTGGCATGAGCCCTCCCAGAGTCTGCCATTAGCCCACCAAAGACCCAGTGCTGGGTTGCCTCAGGCTAAACAACCAACCGGCAGGGAACTCAGCCCACCCATCAGCAGACAAGTGGATTAAGGTTTTACTGATCTCTTCCCACCAGAACAAAACCCTGCTCTATCCACCACCAGTACCTCCCATCAGGAAACTTGCACAAGCCCCTTAGATAGCTCATCCACCAGAGGGCAGACAGCAGAAACAAGAAGTACAATCCTGCAGCCTGCAGAACAAAAAACACAATCTAGAAAGACAGACAAAATGAAAAGGCAGAGACCTATGTCCAGGATGATGGAACGAGATAAAACTCCAGAAAAACAATTAAATGAAGTAGAGATAGGTAAGCTTCCAGAAAAAGAATTCAGAATAATGATAGTGAAGATGATCCAAGACCTCGGATAAAGATGGAGGTAAAGATGGAGAAGATGCAAGAAATGTTTTAAAAAGACCTAGAAGAATTAGAGAACAAACAAACAGAGATGAACATACAATAACTGAAATGAAAACTACACTAGAAGGAATCAATAGCAGAAAAACTTAGACAGAAGACCAGATAAGTAACCTGGAAGACAGAATGGTGGAAGTCACTGCCACAGAACAGAATAAAGAAAAAAGAATGAAAAGAAACAAAGACTGCCTAAGAGACATCTGGGACAACATTAAACACACAAACGTTCACATTATAAAGGTTTGAGGAGAAGAGAGATAGAAAGGACCCAAGAAAATATTTAAAGAGATTATAGTTGAAAATTTCCCTAACTTGAGAAAGGAAATAACCAGCCAAGTGCAGGAAGCACAGAGAGTTCCAGGCAGGATAAACCCAAGGAGAAACATACCAAGACACATATTAATCAAACTATCAAAAATTAAATACAAAGAAAAAATATTAAAAGCAGCAAGGGAAAAGCAACAAATAACATAGAAGGGAATCACCATAAGGTTAACAGCTGATCTTTCAGCAGAAACTCTGCAAGCCAGAAGTGAGTGGCAGGACATATTTAAAGTAAGGAAAGGGAAGACCCTACAACAAAGCATACTCTACACAGCAAGGATCACACTCAGATTCGACAGAGAAATGAAAAGCTTTACAAACAAGCAAAAACTAAGAGAATTCAGCACCACCAATCTGGCTCTACAACAAATGCTAAAGGAACTTCTCTAAGTAGGCAACACAAGACAAGAAAATGACCTACAAAAACAAACCCCAAACAATAAAGAAAATGGTAATAGGAACATACATATTGATAATTACCTTAAATGTGAATGGATTAAACCATCCAACCAAAAGACACAGACTGTCTGAATGGATACAAAAAGAAGACCTGCATATAAGCTATCTACAAGAGACCCAGTTCAGATCTAGGGACACATACAGACTGAAAGTGAGAGGATGGAAAAAGATATTCTATGCAAATGGAAATCAAAAGAAAGCTGGAGAAGCAATACTCATACCAGAAAAAATAGACTTTAAAATAAAGAATGTTATGAGACAAGGAAGGAAACTATAAAATGATCAAGGGATCAATCCAAGAAGAAGATATAACAATTATAAATATATATGCACCCAACATAGGAGCACCTCAATACATAAGGCAAATGATAAGAGCTACAAAAGAGGAAATCAACAGTAACACAGTAATAGTGGGGGACTTTAACACCTCACTTACACCAATGGACAGATCATCCAGACAGAATATTAGTAAGGAAACACAAGCTTTATATGACACAGTAGACCAGAGAGATATATGTTACATATATACAATGGAATATTACTCAGCCATAAACAGGAATGAAATTCTTCTTTCGGGTCATCTGTAAGGATGTGGAGGGATCTAGAGACTGTCATACAGAGTGAAGTAAGTCAGAAAGAGAAAAACAAATATCATGTATTAATGCATATATGTGGAATTTAGAAAAATGGTACAGATGAACCGGTTTGCAAGGCAACAATAAAGACACGGATATAGAGACCAAATGTATGGACACCAAGGGGGAAAAGCAGCCGGGGGGGTGGGATGAACTGGGAGACTGGGATTGACATGTATACACAAATATGTATAAAATAGATAACTAATAAGAACCTGCTGTATAGCACAGGGAACTCCACTTCACTGTACAGTAGAAACTAACACAACACTGTAAAGTAACTATACCCCAATTAAAAAAAAATGTGATTCTACCACATCTAAACTAGATACAGTGAATTCCAATACATAGCCAAATCATCTGAGAGTGAAATATTTCATTTCTTCAGGTAAGTGGTAAGTAGGTATGGGTTGGGGTTTGAAGTTAGCTTCGTAATATAGCAAAGAGTAGAAGAATTGTATCAATTTTAATAGACCTAACCTGCTATTTTAAATAATACTAGTCCTCTTTAATCTTGGAATAACCATATGAGTGAATGCTAGCTCAGAAGCCAGATAACTGTTCCTCCTGGGAGAAGTCTCATTCCCTAATGCCGACCTCTGATTTTCAAACCATCTTATTTGACTTCAATCAATATCTCAGATTTGGCCAACATTTTTAAAGTGCACACATTCTGGTATTTCTTGGAAGCTTTTCTTAGCCACTAATCCTTCTTGCAACCTTTATTTATTTCACAGTTTGAAAGTGATACACAAGATAAACTCACAGGGACCATCCGATTTATTTATTGAAACATTTCATTAGCTTTATATCAAATATCTTTCAATTAAAACACTTGTGATAGAGCCATTTTCCTCCCCAAAATCCCAGATCAAAAATAATGTTAATTGTCTGTAGATCTATTTCTATACTATGATGCCAGTTCACTGAAAGAATAAAGGATAGAGCAAGGAAAGTTTATCACTACCATTATATATATATATATATATATATAGGCTGCCATGAATTATGTAAACCATGCCTACCCAACAATTGCCCCTGACCCAACAGAAATCAGACCCAACTGTTGATTAGAATTCAGCTCTCAGGACGAAGGAGGATTCATAAGGGAATTATAATTTAGGATGGTAAGTATCTTGTATTTTATCTGGTAATAAGGAATCATTTTTTTGTACTAAGAAAAACATTTGTAGGTTTTCAGACTTGGAAGGGAATATGTAATTCCTTCAGTTCTCTTTCCCTTTCATCCTACCTTAATAAACTCCCTTTCATATCTTTTTCAGATCAGGCTCACTTGGATGCTTGAAATATCAGGGTGTTCCTTCCACTGGTAGCCTGTTTATTCACTTGGCTCCCAAAAGTGGATTCAGAATTCAGCAGATGAAGCCTTTCTATCGTGCTCTCCAGATAGTGAGAGTAGCAGACGGGGCATCCTTTTTTTTTTTTAATTTATTTATTTATTTTTGGTTGTGTTGGGTCTTCATTGCTACACATGTGCTTTTTCCAGTCTCTGTGAGTGGGGGCCACTCTTCATTGTGGTGCACGGGCCTCATGGGGGTGGCCCCTCCTTGTTGTGGAGCATGGGCTCCAGGCACGTGGGCTTCAGTAGTTGTGGCGCATGAGCTCAGCCGCCCCACAGCACGTGGGATCCTCCCAGACCAGGGCTCGAACCCGTGTGTCCTGCATTGGCAGGCAGATTCTTAACCACTGCACCACCAGGGAAGTCCCCAGGTGGGGCATCCTTACAGTTTCAACTCATGAGAAAATAAAATCGAAGAAGTAGTGATTCACTCAAAATAGAAAAAGATTAAGGTAAGTAGAAAATATCTATATATTTAAATTTTATGCCCCTAAATCCATTCCTTACTGGAACTAACCCCTTCCTCATCTCCTTATGGTTCTATGGAGTTATTAATCAACGGATCTTACCATTCTTACCACAATAGTAGATATGTGACCTAGGCTTGCTAATCAGAATATCCCATCAAAGTTTGGATAGGATTGGTCAAAGATAAGCACATAACCCAATCAGCATCCTTTTGGGGTATTGATATAGATATTGGGAAAGAATAAATATGTGGAAACTCAGAGCTTTCAAGGTCCACCTTTGCTACTCCTTAGGGATAACCTCCCAGAAATGGAAACTGATCAGATAAAAACAGCCAAGGGAAGAAGAAATAAAGTCCTGTGTGAGTACTTGGATCTTCCTGTGCTTTCCATTAAATAAGCCAATACATTATCTTGTTTTAAGTTACTGTACATTCTTCCCTTAATGGTTTCATTTCCTCTCTAGGGCACGTATTGTAGTCTAGATTGCCTTATAACTCCCAAGATGAAACACATATCTTAAAAGAATAATGAGAGACAAGTACCACTGAAAATAAATATTATGCTAAAATATCCAGTGAAACCTATTATACTTCTAAGTGTGGTCTCAAAAAAAAAAAAATCAGATAGACAAATTCTTACAAGACTTCAAAACAAGACCAGACAGCTCTCTAGAAAGAAAAGCAACAGGGAACCCTAGTCTCAGCAGGGGGAAACAGCATAAATGAACAAATCTCTTCAGTCTCTGCTTTCAATAATTCTATAATAATTGTCTGAAGCTGTTCTTAATTAGATTCAATTATGGGATTAGTTTGAATTATATTATGAGGCATTGATTTACAGAATATAACCACTGAAGACCTAGGTGCTGAGTGCAGTAAATGTGTTACAATCTTGTGTAACGAAATTGCAGCAGGGACCAGAGGGATTATTGATCTATTTATAATGAACTTATGTCCAAATTGCTTTTTATTTCCAGTTAATAAATCTAATGTGGGTAGGGAAGAATTTATTTAGAAGTGGTGCCCATTCATTAAGGAGGGACAGAGAAATGTGCTGGGGAAATCCAGTTGCAGGAGCCTCTGAACTTGCAGGTTTCTGGAAAGATAGTCTTAGAGGAGAGAACTGGAGAAGTAATATTCACCACTTCCTTCATGAATTTAGTATAAAAATTCCTACAATCTTTCTTTGAGGGATTTCTCAAAATGACATACGTGATAAAGTTCAAGGAGACATAAATATGGTATCATGTGGAAAGCAAGTCAGATTCATTTCAAAAGCCATGGCTAATTCCTAGGGTGTAAGTTAGTGGTACTCCAATGTTGAAAAGCTGAGGGAGGTATTATGAGGGCATTTATTTCGACCTAACCCAAGAAGAAATAATATTGATAACAGTTAATTTTGTCAAATGGTTACTATGTGCCAAGCTGTGGGCTAAGCAATATACTCCTCTCAATAATATCATTATTAGCCATATATTGTAGACAAGGAGGTTGATAAAGTAAAGATGGCTAATCTTCTGGGACATAAATTTTACATCCATTTACAGGGGAAAATGAGTTATTTGCCTATGTATTTAAAACATGTTTAGGGCTTCCCAGGTGGTGCAGTGGTTGAGAGTCTGCCTGCCGATGCAGGGGAAATGGATTCGTGCCCCGGTCTGGGAAGATCCCACATGCCATGGAGCAGCTGGGCCTGTGAGCCATGGCCACTGAGCCTGCACATCCGGAGCCTGTGCTCCGCAATGGAAGAGGCCACAATAGTGAGAGGCCCGCCTACTGCAAAAAAACAAAAAACAAAGAAACAAAAACAAGTTTATACTCATGGTGGATTGCATTAATGGCTATGATTCTTCACCATCCTGCAGCCATGATCTTTGCTAGTGATTCCTCAATTATGCAGTATATTACTTTGCCCCTGACTTTGGATTTAGCCATGTGACTTATTTTGACCAAAGATATGTTAGTGGACTGGACATGAGCAAAAGCTTAAAGACTACTTACATGATGGGACTTACTTTCTTGGATCCCAGTTATTGTTCTTCTTCCTCACTGGTCACAAGAGGAAGATGAGAGACAGGTGGATTCCAGTTGAGCTGCCCCAGCCAAGTCCTGACCATATCAGTCAACTCCTATCTACCTAGGAGTCCCTTAGTCCAGTCAAGTTGACACATAAAGTTAACTATTGTAGGGTTAGATTACAAAATTTTGTGTCAGAGAGACTTGGATTCAATTCTTTTCTCTACCACTTTTTAAACTGTGGGAACTTCTGCAAATCACTTGAATTGTTGTTTCCCCACCTGAAAAAAAAGGGGCTCCATCTCCCTCATGCTCTAGCTGGAAGGAGTAAATGAGTTACATGTGTGAACTGTTTAGGCTGAGATTAACACATAATAACTATTTTGATAATTTATAGTTATTATCATTATCCTCATTATTTCTGGAATAAGCATAAAATCTATACCCATGTTGTCCCATCATCAAATTTTTACACCTGTTGGGATGTTAAACATACACCCTAAGAGTTAGTTATAGATCTTGCAATAACACTTCTGGGCATATATCCAGAGAAAACCATAATTTGAAAAGACACATGTACACCATTGTTCACAACAACACTATTTACAATAGCCAAGACATGGAAGAAACCTAAATGTACATCAACAGATGAATGGATAAAGAAGATGTGATATATATATATGTATGTATGTATATATATATATATATATATATATATGTATATATATATATATATAATGTAATACTACTCAGTCATAAAAAAAGAATGAAAAATAATACAATTTTCCACAACATGGATGGACCTACAGATTATTATACAAAGAGATTACTATACTAAGTCAAGTAATCCAAACAGAGAAAGACAAATATCATAATATCTCACATATATGTGGAATCTAAAACAAGATACAAATGAATTTATTTACAAAACAAAAAGAGACTCATAGACATAGAAAACAAATTTATGGTTAACAAAGAAGAAAGGAGAGTGGGGGGAGGGATAAATTAGAAGGTTGGGATTAACATATACACACTACTGCATATAAGATAGATAACCAACAAGGACCTACTCTACAGAACAGGAAACTATACTCTATTTTGTAATAACCTAAACCTATAAGGGAAAATAATCTAAAAAGTCATATATATATATATATATATATATATATATATATATATATGACTGAATCACTGTGCTGTACACATGAAACTAACATATTATAAATTAAGTATACTTCAATTTTTAAAAAGTAGCCTCTGAGAAGAGAACTGGGATATAAAGAAGACATTGTATGCTTTTAAAAATATTGATTTGGGGGGCACCTTCAAGATGGTGGAGGAGTAAGATGTGGCGATCAACTTCTTCCCCACAAATACATAAAAACTACATTTAAATGTGGAACAGCTCCCACAGAACACCTACTGAATGCTGGCAGAAGACCTCAAACTTCCCAAAAGGCAAGAAACTCCCCATGTGCCTGGGTAGGGCAAAAGAAAAAAGGAAAAACAGAGACAAAAGAATAAGTATGGGACCTGCACCTCAGGGAGGGAGCTGTGAAGGAGGAAAAGTTACCACACACCAGGAAGCCTCTTCACTGGCAGAGACGGAGGGGTGGGCAGGGCAGAAGCTTTGGAGCCATGGAGGGAAGCACAGCAACAGGGGTGCAGAGGGCAAAGCAAAGAGATTCCTGGACAGGGGATCAGTGCAGACCAGCACTCACCAGCCTGAAAGGCTTGTCTGCTTAGCTGCCAGGGTAGGTGGGGGCTGGGGGCTGAGTCTAGGGCTTCAAAGGTCAGATCCCAGGGAGAGAACTGAGGATGGCTATGTGAACATAGTCTGAAGGGGGCTAGTGCACCTAGTCAGGAGGGTGTCCAGGAAAAGTCTGGACCTGCCTAAGAAGCAAGAAACCATTGTTTTGAGGTGTGCGATGAGAGAGGATTCAGAGCACCACCTAAATGAGCTCCAGAGACGGGTGTAAGCCTTGGCTATCAGCATGAACCCCAGAGAAAGGCATGAGATGCTAAGGCTGTTGCTGTAGGCACCAAGAAGACTATGTGCAAGAACAGGTCACTATCCACATCTCCACGACCAGGAGCCTGTACAACCTGCCACTGCAAGGTTCTGTAACCCAGGGACAACTTCCCCGGGAGAACACATATCATGCCTCAGGCTGGTGCAACACCACACCGGCATCTGCCACCGCAGGATTGCCCCTCATTCCATAACCCTCCTGCCCCCCGACCTGAGAGAGCCAGAGCCCCCTAATCAACTGCTCCTTTAACCCTGTCCTTTCTGGGCAGGGAACAGATACCCTCAGGTGACCTACATGCAGAGGCGGGGCCAAATCCAAAACTTAAGCCCTGGAACTGTGTGAACAAATAAGAGAAATGGAAATTTCTCCCAGCAGCCTTGGGAGCAGGGGATTAAATCTCCACAATCAACTCCATGTACCCTGAATCTGTGGAATACCTGAATAGACAATGAATCATCGCAAAATTGAGACAGTGGATTTTGGGAGCAACTGTAAACTTGAGGTTTGCTTTCTGCATCTAATTTGTCTGTGTTTTTATGTTTATCTTAGTTTAGTATTTAGAGTTTATTGTCATTTATAGATTTGTTTAATGATTTGGATGCTGTCTTCCTTTTTTTAAAATATATATATATATATATATATATATATATTTTCTTTTCTCTTTTTGTGAGTGTGTATGTGTATGCTTCTTTGTGTGATTTTGTCAGTACAGCTTTGCTTTTGCCACTTCTCCTAAGGTACTGACTGTTGGGTATTTCGTGTTTGTTTGTTTGTTTGTTTTAGTATACTTTTTGGCGCTTACTATCATTGGTAGCTTGTTTTTTGGCTTGATTGCTCTCTTCTTTCTCTCCTTTTTTATTACATTTTTATTTTCAATAATATTTTTCTATTTTAAAAACTTTATTATGATTCACCAGAGGGCAGAGAGCAGACGCAAGAAGAACTACAATCCTGCAGGCTGTGAAAAAAAAACACATTCACAGAAAGATAGACAAGATGAAAAGGCAGAGGGCTATGTACCAGATGAAGGAACAAGATAAAACCCCAGAAAAACACTAAATGAGTGGAGATAGGTAAACTTCCAGAAAAATAATTCAGAATAATGATAGTGAAGATGATCCAAGACCTCGGAAAAAGAATGGAGACAAAGTTCGAGAAGATGCAAGAAATGATTAACAAAGACCTAGAAGAATTAAAGAACAAACAAACAGAGATGAACAATACAGTAACTGGAATGAAAACTACACTAGAAGGAATCCATAGCAGAATAACTGAGGCAGAAGAACGGATAAGTGAACTGGAAGACAGAATGGTGGAATTCACTGCTGCAGAACAGAATAAAGAAAGAAGAATGAAAAGAAATGAAGACAGCCTAAGAGACCTCTAGGACAACATTAAACACAATAACATTTGCATTATAGGGGTGCCAGAAGGAGAAGAGAGAGAGAAAGGACCAGAGAAAATATTTGAAGAGATTAGAGTCAAAAACTTCCCTAACATGGGAAAGGAAATAGCGACCCAAGTCCAGGAAGAGCAGAGAGTCCCATACAGGATAAACCCAAGGAGAAACACACTGAGACACATAGTAATCAAATTGGCAAAAATTAAAAACAAAGAAAAATTATTGAAAGCAGCAAGCGAAAAATGACAAATGACATACAAGGGAACTCCCATAAGGTTAACAGCTGATTTCTCAGCAGAAACTCTACAAGCCAGAAGAGAGTGGCATGATATATTTAAAGTGATGAAAGGGAAGAACCTACAACCAAGATTATTCTACCCAACAATGATCTCATTCAGATTCGATGGAGAAATCAAAAGCTTTACAGACAAGCAAAAGCTAAGAGAATTCAGCACCAGCAAAACAGCTCTGCAACAAATGCTAAAGGAACTTCTCTAAGTGGGAAACACAAGAGAAGAAAAGGACCTACAAAAACAAACTGAAAACAATTAACAAAATAATCATAGGAACATACATATTGTTAATTACCTTAAATGTGAATGGATTAAATGCTCCAATCAAAAGACACACGTTGCTGAATGGATACAAAAACAAGAACCCTATATAAGATGTCTACAGGAAACCCATTTCACACTTAGGGACACATACAGACTGAAAGTGAGGATATGGAAAAAGATATTCCATGCAAATGGAAATCAAAAGAAAGCTGGAGTGGCTATACTCATATCGAATAAAATAGACTTTAAAATTAACAATGTTATAAGAGATAAGGAAGGATGCTACATAATGATCAATGGATCAATCCAGGAAGAAGATATAACAATTATAAATATATATGCACCCAACATAGGAGCACCTCAGTATATAAGGCAACTGCTGACAGCTATAAAAGAGAATATCGACAGTGACACAATAATAGTGAGGGATTTTAACGCCTCATTTACACCAATGGACAGATCATCCAAAATTAAAATAAGTAAGGAAACAGAAGCTTTAAATGACACAATAGACCAGATGGATTTAGTTGATATTTATAGGATATTCCAACTGAAAAGAGCAGATTACACTTTCTTCTCAAGTGTGCACGGAACATTCCCTAAGGTAGTTCACATGTTGGGTCACAAATCAAGCCTCAGTAAATATAAGAAAATTGAAATCATATCAAGCATCTTTTCTGACCACAACGCTATGAGATTAGAAATGAATTACAGGGAAAAAAACGTAAAAAACACAAACACATGGAGGCTAAACAATACGTTACTAAGTAACCAAGAGATCACTTTGAAGAAATCAAAGAGGAAACCAAAAAATGCTTAGAGACAAATGACAATGAAAACACGATGGTGCAAAACCTATGGGATGCAGAAAAAGCAGTTCTAAGAGGGAAGTTTATAGCTATACAAGCCTACCTCAAGAAAGAAGAAAAATCTCAAGTAAACAATCTAAACTTATACCTAAAGGAGCTAGAGAAAGAAGAACAAACAAAACACAGAGTTAGCAGAAGGAAAGAAATCATAAAGATCAGAGCAGAAGTAAATGAAATAGAAACAAAGAAAACAATAACAAAGAGCAATAAAACTAAAAGCTGGTTCTTTGAGAAGATAAACAAAATTGATAAACCATTAGCCAGACTCATCAAGAAAAAGAGGGAGAGGACTCAAACCAATAAAATAGAAATGAAAAAGGAGAAGTTACAACAGACACCGCAGAAATACAAGCATCCTAAAAGAGTACTACAAGCAACTCTATGCCAATAAAATGGACAACCTTGAAGAAATGGACAAATTCTTAGAAAGGTATAACCTTCCATGACTGAACCAGGAAGATACAGAAAATATGAGCAGACCAATCACAAGTAATGAAATTGAAATGGTGACTAAAAATCTTCCAACAAACAAAAGTCCAGGACCAGATGGCTTCACAGTTGAATTCTATCAAACACTTAGAGAAGACATAATACCCATCCTTCTCAAACTCTTCCAAAAAATTACAGAGGAGTGGGGCATTCCTGGTGGCACAGTAGTTGAGAGTCTGCCTGCCGATGCAGGGGACACAGGTTCGTGCCCCAGTCCGGGAAGATCCCATATGCTGTGGAGCAGCTGGGCCCGTGAGACATGGCCATTGAGCCTGCACGTCCAGAGCCTGTGCTCCACAATGGGAGAGGCCACATCAGTGAGAGCCTGCGTACCACAAAAAGAAAAAAAAAATTGCAGAAGTAGGAACACTCCCAAACTCATTCTATGAGGCCACCATCACCCTGACAACAAAACCAGACAAAGATACTACAAAAAAAGAAAATTACAGACCAATATCAGTGATGAGTATAGATGCAAAAATCCTCAACAAAAAACTAGCAAGCAGAATCCAGCAACACATTAAAAGGATCATACACCAAGATCAAGTGGAATTTATCCCAGGGACGCAAGGATTCTTCAATATATGCAAATCAATCAATATGATACACCATATTAACAAATTGAAGAATAAAAACCGTATGATCACCTCAATAGGTGCAGAAAAAGCTTTTGACAAAATTCAATACACATTTATGATAAAAACTCTCCAGAAAGTGGGCATAAAGTGAACCTACCTCAATATAATAAAGGCCATATATGATAAACCCACAGCAAACATCATTCTCAATGGTGAAAAACTGAAAGCATTTCCTCTAAGGTAAGGAATGAGAGAAGGATGTCCACTCTCACCACTATTTTTCAACATAGTTTTGGAAGTCCTAGCCATGGCAATCAGAAAAGAAAAAGAAACAAAAGGAATACAAATTGGTAAAGAAGATGTCAAGCTGTCACTGTTTGCAGAAGACATGATACAATACATAGAGAATACTAAAAATGCCACCAGAAAACTACTAGAGCTAATCAATGAATTTGGTGAAGTTGTAGGATACATAACTAATGCACAGAAATCTCTTGCATCCCTATATACTAATGATGAAAAATCTGAAACAGAAATTATAGAAACACTCCCATTTACCATTGCAACACAAAGAATAAAATACCTAGGAATAAACCTACCTAGGGAAACAAAAGACCTGTATACAGAAACTATAAGACACTGATGAAAGAAATTAAAGATGATACCAACAGATGGAGAGATATACCATGTTCTTGGACTGGAAGAATCAGTATTGTGAAAATGACTATACTACCAAAAGCAACCTACAGATTCAATGCAATCCCTATCAAATTACCAATGGCATGTTTTATGGAACTAGAACAAACCATCTTCAAATTTGTATGGAGGTACAAAAGGCCCCAAATAACCAAAGAAGTCTTGAGGGAAAAAACGGAGCTGGAGGAATCAGACTCCCTGACTTCAAACTATACTACAAAGCTACAGTAATCAAGACAATATGGTACTGGCACAGAAACAGAAATATAGATCAATGGAAAAAGATAGAAAACCCAGAGATAAACCCACGCACCTATGGTCAACTAATCTAACAAAGAAGCCAAAGATACACAATGGAGAAAAGACAGTCTCTTCAATAAGTGGTGCTGGGAAAACTGGACAGCTACATGTAAAAGAATAAAATTAGAACACTCCCTAACACCATACACAAAAATAAACTCAAAATACATTATAGGCCTAAATGTAAGACCGGACACTATAAAACTCTTAGAGGAGAACATAGGAAGAACACTCTTTGACATAAATTACAGCAAGATCTTTTTTGATCCACCTCCTAGAGTAATGGAAATAAAAACAAAAATAAACGAATGGGACCTAATGAAACTTCAAAGCTTTTTCACAACAAAGGAAACCATAAACAAGATGAAAAGACAACCCTCAGAATTGGAGAAAATATATGCAAATGAATCAACGGACAAAGGATTAATCTCCAAAATATATAAAAAGCTCATGCAGTTCAATATTAAAGAAACTAACAACCCAATCCAAAAATTGGCAGAAGACCTAAATAGACATTTCTGCAAAGAAGACATGCAGATGGCCAAGAAGCACATGAAAAGCTGCTCAACATCACTAATTACTAGAGAAATGCAGATCAAAACTACAATGAGGTATCACCTCACACCAGTTAGAATGGGCATCATCAGAAAATCTACAAACAACAAATGTTGGAGAGGGTGTGGAGAAAAGGGAACCCTCTTGCACTGTTGGTGGGAATGTAAATTGATACAGCCACTATGGAGAACAGTATGGAGGCTCCTTATAAAACTAAAACTAGAATTACCATATGATCCAGCAATCCCACTACAGGGCATATACCCAGAGAAAACCATAATTCAAAAAGAGATATGCACCCCAGTGTTCATTGCTGCACTATTTACAATAGCCAGGTCATGGAAGCAACCTAAATGCCCACTGACATATGAATGGATAAAAAAGTTGTGGTACATATATACAATGGAATATTATTCAGTCATGAAAAGGAATGAAATTAAGTCATTCTTTGAGACGTGGTTGGGTCTAGAGACTGTCATACAGAGTGAAGTCAGTCATAAAGAGAAAAACAAATATCATATATTAACACATGTATGTGGAACCTAGAAAAAATGGTAGAGATGAACCAGTTTGCAAGGCAGAAGTTGAGACAGAGATGTAGAGAACAAAGGTATGGACACCAAGGTGGGAAAACTGCAGTGGGTTGGGGATGTTGGTGTGCTGAATTGGGCTATTGGGCTTGACATGTATACACTGATGTGTATAAAATTGATGACTAATAAGAACTAGCAGTATAAAAAAACAAACAAAAAAAAAACCACTTTTCTTTTATTTTCTTTCTTTCTTTCTTTCTTTCTTTCTTTCTTTCTTTCTTTCACTTTGCTTCTGAGCCATGTGGCTGACAGGGTTTAGGTGCTCCGGCCAGATGTGAGGCATGTCTCTCTGAGGTGGGAGAGCCGAGTTCAGGACATTGGTCCACCAGAGACCTCCCGGCTCCACATAATATCAAATGGCAAAAGCTCTCCCAGACACCTCCAATTCAACACTAAGACCTAGCTCCACTGAGCGACCAGCAAGATACAGTGCTGGACACCATATGCCAAACAACTAGCAAGACAGGAACACAACCCCACCCATTAGCAGAGAGGCTGCCTAAAATAATAATAAGTTCACAAACACCCCAAAACATACCACCAGTCATGGTCCTGCCCAACAAAAAGGCAAGATCCAGCTTCATCCACAAGAACACAGGCACCAGTCCCATCCACCAGGAAGCCTACACAACCCACTTAACTACCTTAACCCACTGACAGCAGACACCAAAAAAAAAATGGGAACAACAGCCCAGCAGCCTGTGAAAAGGAGACACCAAATACAGTAAGTTAAGCAAAATAAGAAGAGAGAGAAATACACAGCAGATGAAGGAGCAAGGTAAAACCCCACCAGACCAAAAAAAATGAAGAGGAAATAGGCAGTCTCCCTGAAAATGAATTCAGAATAATTATAGTAAAGATGATCCAACATCTTGGAAATAGAATGGAGAAAATACAAGAAACGTTCAACAAGGACCTAGAGGAACTAAAGAGCAAACAAGCAATGATGAACCACACAATAAATGAAATTAAAAATTCTTTAGAAGGAATCAATAGCAGAATAACCGAGGCAGAAGAAAGCATAAGTGACCTGGAAGATAAAATAGTGGAAATAACTATCACAGAGTGTAATAAAGAAAAAGAATGAAAAGAATTGAGGACAATCTTAGAGGCTTCTGGGACAACATTGAATTCACCAACATTTAAATTATAGGGGTCCCAGAAGATGAAGCGAAATGAAAAGGGATGGAAGAAATATTTGAAAAGATTATACTTGAAAACTTCCCTAATATGGGAAAGGAGATAGTAAAGCAAGTCCAGGAAGCACAGAGAGTCCCACACAGGACAAATCCAAGGAGAAACATGCCAAGACACATATTAATCAAACTATCAAAAATTAAATACAAAGAATAAATATTAAAAGCAGCAAGGGAAAATAAACAAATAATATACAAGGGAATCCCCTTAAGATTAACAGCTGACCTTTCAACAGAAACTCTTCAAGTGCAAACTCTTCAGTGGAAGGACATATTTAAAGTAATGAAAGTGAAAAACCTACAACCAAGTTTACTCTATTCAGCAAGGATCTCATTCAGATTGGACAGAGAAATTAAAACATTTACAGAAAAGCAAAAGCTAAGAGAATTCAGCACCACCAAACCAGCTATACAACAAATGATAAAGGAACTTCTCTAGGCAGGAAACACAAGAATAGGAAAAGAACTACAATAACAAACCCAAAACAATTAAGAAAATGGTAATAGGAACATACATATCGATAACTCCCTTAAATATAAATGGATTAAATGCTCAAACCAAAAGATATAGGTTGACTGAATGGATACAAAAACAAGACCCGTATATATGCTGTCTACAAGAAACCCACTTCAGACCTAGGGACACATACAGACTAAAAGGTAGGAGATGGAAAAAGCTATTCCATGCAAATGGAAATCAAAAGAAAGCTGGAGTAGCAATTCTCATATCAGACAAAATAGACTTTAAAACAAAGACTATTAAGGAGACAAAGAAGGACACTACATAATGATCTAGGGATAAATCCAAGAAGATATAACAATTATAAATATTTGTGCACCCAAAACAGGAGCACCTCAATACATAAGGCAAATACTAACAGCCATAAAAGGGGAAATCAACAGTAACAAAAACATAGTATGGGACTTTAACACCCCACTTTCACCAATGGACAGATCATCCAAAAGGAAAATAAAAAAGGAAACACAAGCTTTAAATGATACATTAAACAAGATGGACTTAATTGATATTAATAGGACATTCCATCCAAAAACTCCAGATTACACTTCTCAAGTGTACATGGAACATTCTGCAGGATAGATCAAATCCTGGGTCACAAAATAAGCCTTGGTAAATTTAAGAAAATTGAAATTGTGCTACACATCTCCTCCTACCTCAACACTCTGAGATTAAAAATAAATTACAGGAAAAAAAATGTAAAAAACACAAACACATGGAAGGTAAACACTACACTAATAGAAAACCAAGAGATCCCAGAGAAATCAAAGAGGAAATTAAAAAATATCAAGAGACAAATGACCATGAAAACATGATGATCCAAAACCTATGGGATGCAGCAAAAACAGTTTTAAGAGGGAAGTTTATAGCACTAAAATCCTACTTCAAGAAACAAGGAACATCTCAAATAAACAATCTAACCTTACACCTAAAGCAATTAGAGAAAGGAGAACAAAAACCCCCAAAGTTAGCAGAAGGAAAGACATCAGAAATAAATGAAAAATAAATGAAGGATATGATAGCAAAAATCAATATAACTAAAAGACGGTTCTTTGAGAAGATTAAAAAAATTGATAAACCGTTTGCCAGACTCATCCAGAAACAAAGGGAGAAGACTCAAATTAATAGAATTAGAACTGAAAAAGGAGAAGTAACAAGTGACACTGCAGAAATACAAAGGATCATGAGAGATTACTACAAGCAACTCTATGCCAATAAAATGGACAACCTGGAAAAAATGGACACATTCTTAGAAAAGCACAAACTTCTGAGTTTGAACAAGGAAGAAATACAAAATATAAACAGACCAATCACAAGCACTGAAAGTGAAACTGTGATTAAAAATCTTCCAACAAAAAAAGCCCAGGACCCAGATAGCTTCTCAGGGGAATTCTATCAAACATTTAGAGAAGAGCTAACACCTATCCTTCTCAAACTCTTCCAAAATATAGCAGAGGGAGGAACACTCCCAAACTCATTCTATGAGGCCACCTTCACTCCTATACCAAAACCAGAAAAAGATGTCACACAAAAAAAGAAAACTACAGGCCAATATAACTGATGAACATAGATGCAAAAATCCTTAATAAAACACTAGCAAATAGAATCCAACAGCACATTAAAAGGATCATACACCATGATCAAGTGGGGTTTATTTCAGGAATGCAAGGATTCTTCAATATATAAAAATCAATCAATGTTATAAACCATATTTAAAAATCGAAGGGAAAAAAAAGTATGATCATCTCAATAGATGCAGAAAAAGCTTTTGAAAAAATTTGACACCCATTTATGATAAAAGCCCTCTAGAAAGTAGGCATAGAGGGAACTTACCTCAACATAATAAAGGCCATATATGAAAACCCACAACCAACATCCTTCTTAATGGTGAAAAACTGAAAGCATTTCCACTAAGATCAGAAAAAAGAAATGGTGGCCCACTCTCACTACTATTATTCAACATAGTTTTGGGAGTTTTAGCCACAGCAATCAGAGAAGAAAAAGAAGTAAGAATCCAAATCAGAAAAGAAGAAGTACAACTGTCACTGTTTGCAGATGACATGATACTATACATAGAGAATCCTAAAGATGCTACCAGAAAACTACTAGAGCTAATCAATGAATTTGGTAAAGTAGCAGGATACAAAATTAATGCACAGAAATCTCTGGCATTCCTATATACTAATGATGAAAAATCTGAAAGAAATTAAGGAAACACTCCCATTTACCATTGCAACAAAATGAATAAAATACCTAGCAATAAACCTACTTAAGGAGACAAAAGACCTGTATGCAGAAAACTATAAGACAGTGATGAAAGATATTAATGATGATACAAGCAGATGGAGAAATATACCAGGTCCTTGGACTGGAAGAATCAACATTGTGAAAATGACTCTACTACCCAAAGCAATCTACAGATTCAGTGCAATCCCTGTCAAACTACCAATGGCATTTTCATAGAACTAGTGCAAAAAATTTTACAATTTGTATGGAAACACAAAAGACCCCAAATAGCCAAAACAATCTTGAGACAGAAAAACAGAGCAGGAGGAATCGGCTCCCAGACTTCAGACTATACTACATAGCTACAGTAATCAAGACAGTCTGGTACTGACACAAAAATAGAAATTTAGATAAATGGAACAGGATAGAAAGCCCAGAGATAAACCCATGCACATACGATCACCTTGACTTTGATAAAGGAGGCAAGAATATACAATGGAGAAAAGACAGCCTCTTCAATAAGTGGTGCTGGGAAAACTGGACAGCTACATGTAAAAGAATGAAATTAGTACACTGCCTGACACAATACACAAAAATAAACTCAAAATGGATTAAAGACTTAAATGTAAGGCCAGACACTATAGAACTCTTAGAGGAAAACATAGGCAGAACACTCCATGACATAAATCATAGAAAGATCCTATTTGAATCACCTCCTAGGGAAATAGAAATAAAAACAAAAATAAACAAATGGGACCTAATACAACTTAAGGTTTTTACACAGCAAAGGAAACCATAAACCAGATGAAAAGACAACACTCAGAATGGGAGAAAATATTTGCAAATGAAGCAACTGACAAAGGATTAATCTCCAAAATTTACAAGCAGTTCATGCAGCTCAATATCAAGAAAAACAAACAATGCCATCCAAAAATGGGCAGAAGACCTAAATAGACTTTTCTCCAAAGAAGATATACAGATTGCCAACAAACACATGAAACGATACTCAACATCACTAATCATTAGAGAAATTCAAATCAAAACTACAATTAGGTTTCACCTCACACAGGTCAGAATGGCCATCTTAAAAAATCTACAGACAATAAATGCTGGAGAGGTTGTGGAGAAAAGGGAACCCTCTTGCACTGTTGGTGGGAATGTAAATTGATACAGCCACTATGGAGAACAGTATGGAGGTTCCTTAAAAACTTAAACTAGAACTACCATATGACACAGATCCCACTACTGGGCATATACCCTAAGAAAACCATAATTCAAAAGGAGTCATTTATCACAATATTCATTGCAGCTTTATTTACAATAGCTAAGACATGGAAGCAACCTAAGTGTCCATCGACAGATTAATGGATAAAGAAGGTGTGGTACATATATACAGTGGAATATTAGCCATAAAAAGAAACGAAATTGAGTTGTTTTTAGTGAGGTGGACGGACTTAGAGACTGTCATACAGAGTGAAGTAAGTCAGAAAGAGAAAAACAAATACCATATGCTAACACATATATATGGAATCTAAAAAAAAAAAAAAAATGGTCTGAAGAAACTTGGGACAAGACAGGAATAAAGACCCAGATGTAGAGAATGGACTTGGAGACATGAGGAGGGGGAAGGGTAAGCTGGGACAAAGTGAGAGAGTGGCATGGACATATATACACTACCAAATGTAACATAGATAACTAGTAGGAAGAAGCCACATAGCCCAGGAAGATTAGCTCGGTGCTTTGTGTCCACCTAGAGGGTTGGGATAGGGAGGGTGAGAGGGAGAGGCAAGAGGGAGGAGATATGGGGACATATGTATATGTATAGCTGATTCACTTTGTTATACAGCAGAAACTAACACACCATTGTAAAGCAATTATACTCCACTAAAGATGTTAAAAACAATATTTATTTTTAAAAAAACCCTATGAATGTCAGAAAAAAAAAAGTTAATTATAGCCCATACTAGGGTTACCAATGTGTTTTCCTAGAATATACATTGTAACAGGCCAAATTCTAATATTTTTGCTTTCCCACCCTGAGTATATGTAGGACACTATATGATCATTCTTGAGTATTGCTTCCACAGAAAGAGAGAAATTAGAAATCACTTTGTCAAGGTAATTTTTTTTTTAGGTAGCAAAGCAGCCAAGAGTGGGAACAACTGCCCCCTACTCTCCAAATCTGTCTCCTTTAGACAATGTCTCTGAGAAATAAACCAAGGCCCTTTGTCTCATGTCTGTCATACCTTTTAACTAAGGTTTGCAAAATAATATTTTCAATGCCCTTGATGGTGTGATCTTCTCTCTTATATGCCAGGCACATCTATTGAATACAACGGGACCTGACTGCTTTCCCAAAGTTGACTCAGCAAGAGCACTCAGAACTCAGTTAAGGCCCCAGGAGGGCAAGTGTTGGGAGTTCACACTTTGCCCTTGGGAAGAAATCTCCTCCTGCCTACATTACTAGAAAATAATTCCTGCTTTTTTACTGTATTTTTAAAAGGGCCTCTGGAGCCCAATCTTCCTGTATGTTGAGAAAAGAGGTTGGAATGAAATCAACACTAATGTTACAAATAAAGTTATTATTCAATAGAAGAAAAATTGGAAGTTTGAATAACGAGTATTACAGCCACTGCCTGTTCCTAAAAGCATGTTCATACAGGGCAGATACTGATTACAGCATGCTGTATTTATGTAATCCAACAGAAATAAGCTAATTTACTGACAGAGGGAAGAGAATGGATCTCAGAAAACAAGAGCCAGTGACATGTTACAACTTTGCTCTCTTTCTCTTGGTTTAACATATTTGTAAGCTATCATTCGTTATAATAATTGACAAAACTGTGCAGACGTTTTGCTTTCTGGAAAGTTGGATGTCATATGTTATGCCTAAGATCCATCAGTAATGAGTTAAATTGGGCTATTGGACTTGTGGAGGCACTTCTGTTCTTAGCCTAATGATTTGTTTATTTAACCATTTTTGTTAGAGACAGCCCATAAAAAAGGAGATTTTTTTTTTTTTTTTTTTTTTTTTTCAGTACGCGGGCCTCTCACTGTTGTGGCCTCTCCCATTGCGGAGCACAAGCTCCGGACGCGCAGGCTCAGCGGCCATGGCTCACGGGCCCAGCCGCTCCACGGCACGCGGGATCCTCCCGGACCAGGGCACGAACCCGTGTCCCCTACATCGGCGGGCGAACTCTCAACCACTGCGCCACCAGGGAAGCCCAAAAAAGGAGATTTTATTTTAAAAATTAATCTTGAGAATAAATGTGTAAACACAAATACAGTGTTTTGTGGCCAATTCAGTTCTCAATCAATACCATTTTGAAATGCTAATTGTAATGAAGACAATGGACACTAATTAAATAAGCAAGATATACATCATCATGAAAAGGCCAACTTAACTGACCCAGCTTATTAATTTTCTGATGGTTATATTTAGAACAATAGCAACAAAATAAGTCTTTTGCATCCATTGGACCTCTGCACAGTCTTTCAGTACTAGATGTTATAAAATAGACAAATCTTCTAAATATGCCAGTCAATTGGAGGTATATTTACAAGATGGTTATCTCTCATGTCTTTATAAGGTCTTTGGAAGCCTACAGAAATTAGCTTTTCCCTATGTTTTCTTATAAGACATTGTTTAAAATAATCTCACCCACTAATAATTAATATTTCTTGACCTTCCTATGTCTAAAGTTAGATAGCCCAGAGTTCAAGTGCAAATTCTCCCACTTATTAGCTGTGTGATTCTGATATCTTTTATACCTCTGTAAGCTTGGCACAAATAAGTATTAATATATATTAGCTTCTATTATTATATTATTATTATTAATATAACAGCCATCAATGCTGGCTGTTCAATGGTGGTTTCATCACTCCTTGTTCTACTCTGATCCCTCATCTGATGATGCATGTGCATTCAATCTTACTTTAATTTGTGCAGTTACTCAGTGCTTATGCTTGGGTCAGAATGTGCCTGGCCACTCTCCACTTCAACCTTGTCATTTGGTGGATGGAAGATTGCAGAGGGTAAAAAGGGTCATTGCTATTTTGTGAGCCCATTATACAGCAGACATCTCACTAACCATGTAGCAAATGTTATCTTATCATCATTTAACTCTTATAGAACTGTTAGGTAGGTGTTATTACCTCCATTTTTATAATGAAGAAATAGAAAATTTAAAACGGCAAGGCAACTTGCCCCAAGTCACAAAGGAACAATTGGTAGGATTCTGACTGAAGTCAAAATCTCCACATCATGAAAACTTACTTTATTATGTCAGACTGTTTTCAGATGTCAGGAGCTCAGTCCATTAACTAACTCAGTGCCTAAGGTAACACTAAATGCTTAGTAAATAATATTTCTGATGACTGTTATAGTAATAATAATGATATAATAATAGAAGCTAATAGATATTAATACTTATTTGTGCGAAGCTTACAGAGGTAAAAAAGATATCAGAATCACACAGCTAATAAATGGGAGGATTTGCACTTGAACCTGGGCTATCTAACTCTGAAAACCATATCTTAAATTTCTATGTCATAGTACTCCCCTAAAGCCTTAGCAGTATAAATTAACATCCTCAGAAGGAAGGCTGATGGGAAGGCAAACATGCTTTACAAATAAGTTTTATTTTTCTAAGGTTCTTGAGGATCTATATATTTCATAATTGGAACCGCATCTGCACTCCCGGTGACTGGTTTTCAGTGAGTGTAAAGGCTGCTAGTCCTGTTCGTATCCTGCCATTGTTTGTTCATGATTACACATCCCATTTAGGTTGATTTCTCAACACTCAACATGCTGTGGGTGCTCTATTGGAACTACAAACTGACGTACAAATACAGACGTTTCTATTGGTTTTGTGATTTTCTTTATTCACAGACATATTTTGGTCACATTTTAGCCACTTACTCCTTAGCCTCTGCTTGCATAATTACTCCTCCTTATATATAGGACCTTGCAATTTTTATTTTCTGCTACATATCTTTATTTATTTATTTTTCTTTCAAAATTGAGATTTTATTGGTTGTTTTGAGAATCAGTACTCAGACATTTCAAGTTGTACACAATTCTTTTTTTTTTTAAGTTAAATAGTTAAATAATTTATTTTTGGCTGCACTGGGTCTTCGTTGCTGTGCACGGGATTTCTCTAGTTGCAGTGAGCGGGGGTTACTCTCCGTTGCGGTGCCGGGCTTCTCATTGCGGTGGCTTCTCTTTGTTGCAGAGCACGGTCTCTAGGCATGTGGGCTTCAGTAGTTGCGGCATGTGGCTCCGTAGTTGTGGCGCACGGGCTTAGTTGCTCTGCGGCATGTGGGATCTTCCCGGACCAGGGCTCGAACCCGTGTCCCCTGCATTGGCAGGTATTCTTAACCACTGCACCACAAGGGAAGTCCCTGTACACAATTCTTAACATACGTACCAAAAATCTAAAAAATCCTGTAGTTATGGTTCTTTTCTGAACAGTTATTGCAGTGAATTTCCAGCTTAAAATTTGGAGGCAAATTTTCCTTAACAGGATAGCAAGTACCAATATCTTCAAATATTGATATGCTGTTCCGTCATAAGTCCCACTAACTCACAATTGAATATCATATACTGTACATACTCAAATTGTCAATTGTTCACTGTACATTAACAAAGTTACTAGAACTGTACTACCGCGACCAAAGATGTTACAGAACACACAAAATTCTGACCAGGAGAGCCAAGATCAAGGAGTGAGTGGTTTGCTTTAGGAAAAATTCAACCAAAAACAATATGGGAAGAGAAGTAATTTAAAGTTGGGAGTGGGAGGGTGGGATGAATTGGGAGATTGGGATTGACATATATACATTACTGATACTATGCATAAAATAGATAGCTAACGAGAACCTACCGCACAGCACAGGGAACCCTACCCAGTGCTTCGTGGTGACCTAAATTAGAAGGAAATTCAAAAAAGAGGGGATGCATGAATATGTACAGCTGATTCACCTTGCCACACAGTATAAACCAACGCAACACTGTAAAGCAACCACACTCCAACAAAAATTTTAAAAAAAAAAGTGTTCAAGACATTAAATGCACAACTTACTCCAAATGCCATTTAGTATGCTGTGTATTATAGTATATAAAAGCTACCCCCATCTGTGGAATGTTAAGCTGACATCAAAGACAATCAAAGCCTCCCATATTCAATATCCCACTATTTTCTGGTTGTACCAAAAATAAACGACCAGCAAATGATTTCACCTTTAAAAAAAAAAATTACCCTTAAAAATTTTTTAAGGGTAAAAAATTTGCGATGAGGGAGTATTCCCTCCTTTTTAAAAATGTTTCTAGAGCTACTAAAAAACGCATTTACAAAATAGTTGATAAAAATATTCCTCTGGATTGTGCAAGAAGAGAGACAGGGACCACTGATAGGACCAGGTGCGTGATATTAATCAGACTTGGCTTCTTTCTTTCCTGCTTCCTCAGAAGCTGGGCTCTCCTCGTTTTTAGTTTCTCCATTTTCTGCAGGTACATCTTCTTTAGTCTCTTGGTTAGCCTCTTCAGCCTGTTTTCCCTTTGCTCCCCTTTTCCCTTTTGTTTGCACTTTTGTCTGAAGATTTATTCTTTCCTGCCACATTTTTGGGCTTCGTTTCCACTTTTGCAGGAGCCGGTTTAGCTGACAACCTCGCCGATCTCCTCTTGGGCTCCTCCTTCGCCGCCCCCTCGGCGGAGTTGAGCTTCCTCTCGGGCACCATGGTGGCGGTGAAGCTGCCACTTGCCGCCGCCCTGCTGCATATCGGCGGCTGCCAGGCGACTAGGCGGAGAATGCCGGCGGGGACAAGAGCTGCTGAAGCCGAGGGGGTGGCCCGGCCCACCCGACCTGACAAAACCCGCTGGCCCAGACCTTGCACTTTCCTTCTTCTCTCCGGTCATCTTTTATGTTGGTCAGATCATCATGGTCACACACAAGCGGTCACTGGTGTTATGACCTTTAGCATGAGAAGAGTCATTCAGGGGCAGTAAAAGTAAAAGTTAAAAATCACTTGCCACTTTCAGCAAAGGAAGAAAAATGTAGCTTAAAAAGACGTTTATGAAGTAAGCTAAGCTTTTAAAAATTTCTGTATGGTTCGGACTGGGATGGTGTAAATATACTGTACATCCGTGGGCAATTATAAATTAAACCTGAGCTGTGAAATCTGACCTCTTTACCTACCTGATCATGAACAAACGTGAGAAAGAAAAACACTTAGATTTGAATTTCTTTTTTGATTCCTCTACATCTCACAGTTTGGCTGAATTGCTAATAAGGAGTGAAATGTCCAAAGAGGTTGCCTCAGAAAGGCAGAGAAGCAAAGAGTCTGTATGATCCACACTGAATAATTATGTCTCAAGGAATCAGATGTGCGATGTGCTGCCTAATTATAGGAAATGGCAAATTGAGAAAAACACTGTAGTCATGAAAAATCCCCAGAAGATATCTGACAATGTCCCAGAAATCTGTTTCCATTCCAAATGCTGCCAGTTCTTAATGTGGGAGAAATGCGAGAAGGAAATCAAACTTTGAATCTCCTTGTAAGTCATGAAATCAAACCCAATGGACAAAAGGCTGCTCTTGCCTGGGTTATGACACCAGCTGTCTGGAGGGACTGTTCTAATTATCACTAGTCCTATTCGTTCCAAGGTTATTTTATTTATTTATTCATTTTGCTTAAACGTTACCATGTATGGACATGTTCCCTTGAAAACTGCAGTTAATGCATTTTCTTTCCCTAGGTACACAGCTGATATTAAGAAAGTAGGCTGTGTTGCCTGCTAGAATCAAAAGGTTAAGAGGGCATTGAGAATAGTGACAGAAATTTTAAATAACCTAAGGGAGTGTTTTGGAGTCGGAGGCACAAAGGTCCCTGATTAAGCACTGAATTAAGAGCATGCCCTAGACAATTACTACTTGAAGGAATAAGCAGAACATCTGCAGAATGGGGGTCACTGTAGCAGGTTAGCCCATGAGAGCTTCAATATCCAACGACTAAAAGCAGTTCTGAGATTGAGGACCAACGGTGTTTGCACAATAGAATCTTCTAGGGATTTTTTTTTAAAAGTACTTGTGCTTAAACTTCACCCCAGATCAATTATATCATAGTTTTTGAAGTGGTACCCATATATTTTAAAAACTGTCTAATGTGCAGCCAAAGTCATGAACTATTGGATGAAAGTCTACAATAAAAAGATGAAATGATTTCTTAACTCTTTTTGAAATTCTGATGAAAGTCATAGATTATTCATCTTACCAGACCAAATTAACACAGGGAGATACATGGTTAGATAGACAAAACTAGGATTCATGAATACCATGAAAGATCACTCATAGACCTTGTAGGAGCCAATGAGCTTCAGACTAATAACCACCGGTTAGAGTTCTAGCAAAGCTAGAGGCTCAGGTGGCATAATTTACCCATCAGCCAATGTGTTTATTGTTTATTTCCTTCATTAAACACATTGTCCTGGAAACCCTTGGAGTAGGGTTCAAAAATTACATTTAACGGATCTTTAAAGGGTTCACAACCTACTGTGGGACATAGGACATGCACACAAATACTTCACTACAAGGGGGTAAAAAGCACCCAGAAGGTTAGCACAGATTAGATCTGCTCCAGTAATTTAAAAGAACAAGCAAGTCCTTCCATCTGGGAAAATGAGGGAGAATTCCATCAAGAAGGCAGAATGATCATCTCAGAAGGGAAATGTCAAATGCACTGGAATTATAGAATTCCCTCACTGTTAAGACTCTTCCAGAAAGGCCTGCTGACTCAAGGTGGGAAAGAGGTATGGCACAGTTAACACTTTATGCCTTTCAGACAAATCTAGTTTTGCATGATTATTTTTTATCATTTGCACATTCTTCCTCACCCTACCCCATCCCCAAATAAACAAAAATGCTTGATCATATGTCTAAGCATTTTTGAAATAAAGTGATAACTAGTATTGATGGACAGTTTTTATTTTTTGATCCTGAATCTATACCTCTTCAAGCAGAGCATGAATTTGAGAGCTCACCCATAGTATGGCACATCCATAGCAGATAGAACTACTGCCCCCATCTCTTCTAGTCTAACACTGTAGATATGAAGTCTTCACAGTACTTATAAATGTGGTTAATGTTTTTCACAAGTGTCCCTTAAAAAATGAAATAGTACTATCATTTTGTGCGTTTAAATGCATTTGCATTTCATTCAAGGGAAATGAATTTTCTGTTTTAATTTCATCTCAGTTCCACTTAAAGCCTAGCTCATTTTGTCATTGAACACTTTCTTAAGTGTTAGTTTTGCTAAATCACTCAGTGGGAATTTGAAATTTGGGTAAGATTTTTCAAGTTATGAATAAATTTGCATCTGCTGCTGATTCTCAAATCTATAGATTCCCTTCTCTTAATATTTTAACTTAATATTTAAGTTAATATTATTAATTAATTTATTTATTTTTGCTGTGTTGGGTCTTCGTTTCTGTGTGAGGGCTTTCTCTAGTTGTGGCAAGTGGGGGCCACTCTTCATCGCGGTGCGTGGGCCTCTCACTATCGCGGCCTCTCTTGTTGCGGAGCACAGGCTCCAGACTCACAGGCTCAATAGTTGTGGCTCACGGGCCCAGTTGCTCCGCGGCATGTGGGATCCTCCCAGACCAGGGCTCGAACCCGTGTCCCCTGCATTAGCAGGCAGATTCTCAACCACCGCACCACCAGGGAATCCCCACTATTAATGCTTTGTATTTCTCAAGGTAAATTTTCATACATTATTTCACATGATTTTTGTAATAACTCTACAAGGCAAATAAATCAAGTCTCATTATCTGTATTTTACAAACAGAATACCGATATTCAGACTTACCTGAATTAGATGTAGGTTTGCCACTGAATTAGAGTTAGAACCAGATCTTCTGTTTACTAGTCCAGTGCATTTTAAATGTATTGTTCTCTCTTTCCTTGCATCCATTTTGTTAAGGAAAATATGCAAATTTATCATTTCTCGACACTGAAAAAATATCTTATAATTTGGTTGCCATATATATTAGGAGATTCAAGCTGAATTCTAATGGTTCTAATGCCTATCATGTGGTAAGCACTGGGGCATGTGCTTACCAATATTATTTCTAATCTTCATCTTAATCTTCATCTTCATTTTACAGAAGAAAAAATGAAGCGCGCAGACATTAAGTAACTTGTTAAAGTCACATACCTGCTAAATTTCTGCCCTTCTTGGTTCTCCCTCAGGCTATGGATGACTTGGCAAATCCATCTAGTCTAGCCTCTACTCTAGAACCCATGGCCAGATGTCTTACCAGATTCTCCCAAATATCCTCTAACAATATTATTATTGTTGTCATTGTCAAGACAAATACTTATTTACTGTTTATATCTAGAAAACACTTCCTTAGATACTAGAAACAGAAATATGAGTGCAGTGTTTGCCTTCTAGAAGTTTAGCATCCAATAAAGGGATATAGTGCAAACATAACAGCACAAAAGTCAAACAATAGAACAACAGAGGGTCTCATTCCCCAGGTATAAGATAAAAGTTTCAAACTTTAGGCTGTAAATACCATCAAAACAGAAAGGGGATCAATGTAGACTAAGATAATAGAATCTCTCAGAAAGGAGATAGTATTTAACAAAAGATGGAATTCAGATAAGAGGAGAGAAATGAGAGGAAATTATATGTAGGAGCAATTCTAAAAAGATTAAAGAAGTCAAGAAATATAGTATGTTCAGTGGATTCTAAGATGATTCCTTTGGTTGATTTATCTGTTAGATTGGATATAGCTACAAGTAACTGAAACCTCAATTTACAGTGGCTTAAGCAAACAAGGGTTTGTTTTTCTTATATAACAAGATGTATAACCATTAGAAGGTGGTTGCTGGAACTGTTTCAGCTGCTCAATGGTGCTGTCATTTAGCATGTTAGCTTTCATTGTTTATGTCTGCAGCATCATGGTCATGTGAAAGCTGCTGCCATTTGACATATCTGACCTTATTTGAGGCAGGAAAATTGTGGTGAGAGAGAACACAGCAGCATCTGCTCTTTTCCTCTGGGAGAGGCTGTGACATAGGGAACCAGATTGCTGTGTTTGATTTGGATCATAGAAACACATTACTGACCCAACTAAAGCCAGGGATTCAATAGTAAGGAAAAAGGGGAAATTAACATTGAGTGGCTAAATAACAGTGTCAGTAGCACTTGATTATCAGTAATAGAAATGTACTCAGTTCCTTCAGTTAGTGGTTTTTTTTGCACAAAATCATGAAACAGTAGAAAGCCCGGGTAACAGTCTCAACAGGGCATAGTTAGAGTTCCTAAGGGACTGGGGTGTTATAAGGGGTACCTCAGCATCCTTTTCACATAGCAGCAGCTCTAGTGGTTGGGTTATCTTTTAGTTCCTCCAGTAATAGGTGATGATAGCTTCCTATTTATGAATTCCATCCATTTTCTCATCTCTGTCTCTTCTATTACTTCTGCTGTTTTTTCTCTATTACCATGTAAGTTTCTGTACTGAGTTCCAATCTGACTAGAGTTGCCAGATGAAATACAGGACACTCAGTGAAATTTGAATTTCTGATAAACAGCAACTATATTTTTGTATAAATATGGCCCATGCAAATTTGTGATGTACTTACACTAAACAATACTGTGTTATCTGTCTGAAATTCAAATTTAATTGGGAGTCCTATATTTTCTTTTGCTAAATCCAGTAGTCCTAAAGCAGATCTATTTGGCTAATTACCAGTTAAGACTGTCTCTTGTGGAATACTTCTAATATCATTCCACCTGATAGACCTCTGTCTAGCACATAGATAGCAGCCTCTGGCTTAGAAATCTATCCTTAGCACAGTCATCTTAGATCACTATGGTAGGCTCATGTGGGCAATGCATGGAAACATATACTTAAGGAATTTCTTGATTCTTCAGCTCAGTCAAGCCAGTCTGTGGGAACAGAATTCCCAGAGTACTGAGTTTTGTTCAACAAAAAACATATTTCTACTCTATGCTGCTTCTTTTAGATAGAAGATATGCAGGTTCAGGTATGCTGGTTTCCCTCCATCTCTTTCACCTTTGTTTGTATCAGTCAAAGATTCCATAGCATCTTTTTTTCTAGGCACAAAGTCAGCTTATATTCAAGCAGGCATTTGTTGACCTCTACAATGGGTAGGGTGTGCATAGAATAAAATGTTTTCTTTTACATTATGCACATAATTCCCTCTAATTTCTCTCTATTTATCTGAATTCTGTCTTTTGTTAAGTATTATCTCCTTTCTGAGAGATCCAACAATAGCTTCTCTGTGCCAAGCATACATGGTAGATGCTGGACTGGACAAGTAGAAGAGTAAGACATAATCACTAAGTTCAAGGAACCCTAAAATCTACCCTAACTGATTTCAGTCTTATAATCTAATTACACAATCTTATTGTCTAATCTTGTCATTCTCCCTCCTGTTTCTTTTTTTCGCTTTGATCTAGAAGTATAGATTTATAAACTGTTGATCCTTAGGTTTCAAAAATATCTAATGTAAGAAGGCAGCATCTTTAGAAATCTCATTTCTGACTGGCCTTCCAGACCAGATCAGTGTTTTACTCATGTTCTTTTTAATGTTCATTTCTCTGCATCATCTCTCTTTCTGCTCCAGGACTGCTGATACCGATAATACTTCTACACCAAAATCAAAAAACCTTAGCTCCCACAGAATTATAATCATAGAATCAAAGAATAATGGTGGGTGCTACAATGAGTTAAACTCATCCTATTCTCTGCCCAGTACGGAAGTTCCCTTTCAGTCTCTCAGACAGGATTGTTAAACCTCTGTGTCAACACCATATCATGTAGCCTATTAGGTTTGGAAATATTATCAAATTACAATAAATCATTTCTTATGGTGGGCTGATATTTTCCTTTTTCTAACAGTTATCTATTCATCCTCAGAATGTGTGCAATCTTTCTGTCCTATGTAAGCCCTTCTTACATTAAAGATGCTCATCAAGCTCCTTGATCAGGACTCCTCCATTTCCTCCCTTTCTTTGACTTTTCCTTATGTCAAAATGTCCAGATTCTTCCCCATCCTGGTCACCCTTCTTCAAAATGACCTTCAATATTATTTATTGAGCCCCCAAATGTAGAATACAAGAAAGTGTATCACTACATACTCTGCTGCAGGAGTGTCACCTTTTAATTGCAACTCTTACAATTGGTTATAATGAAGAAAGTAATGAGTCTAATTTTTCTTATGTGTTAGCATGATATAGAGGAGAGAAAATGGCTTCTAGAGCTTGTCTGATCTGTGGTAGTATTTGAACTCTATTTTTTTGAGACCATGTACACGTTTCTTTACCACTTATAACTTCAGTTTCCTCTTCTGTAAAATGGAAGTAATAAAACCTATCTCCTATGAGAATAAAGAAAAATATGTTAAGTGCCTTGAAAAACACTAAATTGGGGCTTTGTAAATCATTCTTGCTTCCTCCACTTGGGGACCACAGAATAAAATGGCATACCCATAGAACATCATGGGAAAAAACAAAAACAAAAAAACTTGCTTTTCCTATATTTCTGATCTTGATGGGAAAGTTCATGGTTAAGGATTTTCTGCTCATTCTGATGATTTTCGGAGCCTTAAAAGGCAGGTTTATGGGTCTAGTAGTCCCCTATGATTGTTGTCCCCACTTCTTATTCATGACCATTAATGTAATGTGCCCTATTTGGCCTGGGTTGCAGCTATTTTCCAGTCCTGCAGAAAATCACAGAAGGAATTATTTTCCGTAGCTCATTTCTTTACTTCCCCCCACATGATTGGTTTCAGCAGGCATTAGCCACAAGGAAGAAGGATGATTGTCATTTCCCCTCTCATTTGAGGAAGCAGTATATGTTGCTGCCATGAGAATTGGTCACTACAGGTAATAGAGGCAGCATACCAGTAACTAAATAGTAATGGGATGACAGCCTCAGCTTTTTAAATGACTGTGAGAGCCACCCTGGTTATTTTCTTAAAGGAGGTGAGATGTAAATATTCAAGCACATGTTTTGTATATCTGTGCTGAATCCAATCCATTTTTAAACTCAAACCATTTCTTTTTATTTTTTTTAAAATTGGGCCTGAGGGCAAAAAATCAGGACCTGGTGAGGAAGATTTTATTTTTAATTAATTAATTAATTATTTTTTGGCTGCATTGGGTCTTCATTGCTGCGTGCGAGCTTTCTCGAGTTGTGGCGAGCAGGGGCTTCTCATTGCATTGGCTTCTCATGTTGCGGAGCACAGGCTTTAGGCTCATGGGCTTCAGTATTTGTGGTCAAGCCATTTCTTATTGTATATTTTAGTGAATCAAAGTCTCATTTTTTCCCCAGAGATAACATGTCTTTAAACAATTGTGCATTATATAAAAGGAAACCCTATTATTCTATGCATGTCATCGTGGAGCATGGTGAAAATTATCCCAGAGCCTGTGTTAAAGAAACTGTATCTGAAATGTGCCTAAATTCCCTAGTGATGAAATCTGTGGGCTATATTTTGATAATATCAGTGAAATTTACTTGCTCTCCACGATCTCTTCCTCTGGGGAACAATGTAGAACTCCCTTTTCCAATTCAGAACAGATCCTGCTTTCACTATGCCAGAATGGAAAGAGTTTGAAGGCTGTGGTGGCCACATGGTGGCTCTGGGATTTGTGCCAAAGCTGTGCCTGGCATGGGACAATGACAAAACCCTGTTCATTTGGGATTCAGAACACAGGAGCAAGAAGATACATTTACCCTTATGCTGTCCCTGTGTGGCACTAAAACAGCTAGTCAATCCAGTCAAAAATATAGCCCTGATGCTTACTCGGCAACAGGTTGTCCAAGCCCCTGTCACATTAGAGCTGGACTTGGAAGATACTCAAAACTTGTGTATGAACTATTGGGCACAGGAGACTATTTCCTGGCTGAATATATTGTCCTAATGACTTGAGTGCCTTGGTAATGATCAATTTAAAATTGTGTGCAGACTGCTAAACACTGTATGCATATTTTCTCTTGACTGTTTTATCTTCTATGTGTAAGGCAGCATGGATTATGGACAGAATTATGCTGAATCCTGACTCTAGTTTTGCCACTAAAAGGCTATATGCAACTTGTTTAATCTGTCTGAGCATCATTTTCTCAATCTGTAACATGGACATAATGATATCTTTATGACACCTTTCTCTTAGGTTTTGAGGATAATGTATATTATATATAAAAGATGTGTATATGATACTAGATAATAAAGAATAATGTTTATATATAGAATAATAATATATAGGATAAAATATGTTTAGGAATATATATAATATGCATTATATGTATGTGTATATATATGTATGTATGTATGTGTGTGTGTGTGTGTGTGTATATATATATATATATATATATGCAAAACACATAACAATATGCTTAGCACACATTTAAGGTACTCAATAAATTTTATTTCCCTTCCAAATTCTCTTCTCAGATATCCATAAATGAACTATAGTGGACTCATGTCATATGTGCAGTTTATTTAACTGACCACAGCTATGAGGACTCAGAAAAATGAGAGGGGGAGAGACAGACAGACAAACAGACAGACTGTCATTTGCCAGTTTTCATTTTACTTCTTTTAATGCAAGGCATGAACATGCACCACTGAAAATACTTGATTTCACATTTTCTCTAGCAACAAGGGAATGGCCGTGTTCTGTTTAATACGACCTCTGAAAAAGTCCTTGGGGAGGGCATCTACATAGCCTCTCTGGAAAAGGTACTTTTTCCTCTTAACCTTTTTGTCCTTCTTCCTTTTCTGCCTAAGTGTGAACGTGAGGCCTGAGCCCACGTCATCTTGAGTGCACGTGGCTCTAAGAATAAGGACAAAGGTCAATGTGCTAAGGACAGTGAAGAGTTAAAAACCAGGTCTCTGGTTGTGTGGCTGAGCCCCACAAAACCATCTCTAGACTTCCTACGGAGCTCTTCTTATCACATGGAGAAAGTCAGTTCCCATTTGCTTATGCCACTGGAGTATCTTTGTCTTGTGTTGTTGTTCTAAGTTGAGGCAAACACAATCCTAACAGAAACATGTAGATGATTTCACCTGCCAGTCCTTTCAGTGATCATTTGCTCTGCATGATAGGAGATAGGAGAGAAGCAGATCTGACTCTGCCTTTCATAGTATATGCATCTCACTGGTCTGCTGTGAGTCTAGTCTTTAGGTTTCATATTTTTCATATAGCTTGACCCCCAACACAAGCCATGGTTTCCTGGGGTGCTCATCTGAGAGCAGAATCTGTTCTGATACTGGAGGAAAACCTGCTGTGTTGGACTTACTAAGTGGTGCAAGTTGCTTTCCCAAGGGAATTTTCATGGATAGTTTTCTCCATAAGGAATTCTGGAATCATGCCCTGAGCCTAAATCTAACTCTTGGATAAGAGGTGGAAACAGTGCATTGAACTGGGGAGCTGAGTTGACAGTGGCTGAAAGCAGAGAACAAAGCTGAGGTGTGTGTGTATTTGTAAACTTATCTGAATCCATCCAACCCTAGATGTGTGTAATTCCAAAATACTACAGTAAAGTGAATTTTTCTTACAAGAAAAAAAGGAAAAAGTGGAAGATATACTCTAAAATGCTTTTAAAACCCAGTTTATGTTCTTTTATGTATTAACATAAAAAGTAAACATTTTCAGGAAGTGGAACATGTGATTATATAATGATGTATCCTGAAATAAACAAAAAATGTTACCAAAAATGACCAGTGGTATTGCAGAAAGCATTAGTATATAATCTTCAGTTCGCTGTACAGTAGAAACTAACACAACATTGTAAAACAGCTATACCCCAATAAAAGAAAAAAAGAAACATCAACAGTGTTGTTCTCTACTTTCTGCATTACAAGAATCCCTGATTAGTTCAATATATATGGAATCCTCATATTCAAAGTATTTGAAAACTTTCACTCTTCTAAACCTAAATTTTCTTTAAATTCTTTAAAAATATATTTTATTGAAAATAATGGCCCCATATAGTTGCTTCTTCTAGAGCAATGTTTTTCAGATGGTAAGTTGTACCACATTAAACATGAAATATTCAGGTGGTTGTGATTCTCACTTAAGAATTAAATAGAATGTAAAATCACATGTAATAAGGGTATTATTTTGTGATGTTTGTTTTGGTTTTATATATGAATGTATGTATTTAATGGGTCACAGTGTTAAGTATATTCTTAATTGTAGGTTTCCCTCAAAGTTTGAAAGCCACACTGTTCCAGAGGGTCAGTATACACCCAGGTATGAACAGCCCTCTAGAGGTGGTGCCCAGCTTGAGTAAGATAGTAATTTGGTGCTGTCCAAATACAGAGGATATTTGAGGAGGCAAGAAGCATCATGGATGTATAAGAGCATCTAGTGGCTTATTCTACCCAGAGCAGTTGGGATTGCCACATTCTGGGAGTTACTACGGACATGAACAGCTATATCTAGAACATCAGACCTAAAGCCTCCTTACTCTTTGGCCTCATACCTTTCAGACATCTCAGAATAAGTTATTAGTTAGGGAGAGACAGAGAGATCAGGCTCTGTATCTATTTATTATCTGGGAAACAGTTGTTATTTTCTATCCAATTACGTATCACAAATAGGTAACCACTAATTACCCAGGGGATTTGATTCATTTGGATCCTCAACACTCAATACTTTTAATACTACATTGTAGTTTATCCAAAAATCTAAGTTAAATTTATAAAATCATTAAAAAGGTAAAATAAAATAATTGAAGTAAACTTAAAAACTCCAGCTCTATTAGATAATGAAACAAACTCCTAACATCAAGGCCTGGTATCTAAGCTTCTTGGCTTAGTCCAAAATTGTACTTCTGTGATTTTTTAAACTTAAGGTATATCATGAAATCATAATATTATTGACTATAATGCTAACTCATAATTAAGTGGATGGAAAAGGTAAGCCATTTAAAGTGACTAAATGGTGACTCAATCCTCAAATTTCCAACAGAAAATAATCCAGGACACTGTTGTCACATAAGGGGTACTCAGTAAATATTGATTAATAATAGTACATTATCATATGGAGTATAAAAAGGTTTTCCACCCCAAACATCCAAAACATATTATTGCCTTTAATGCTAAGTTAGCATTAGAGGCAATGATATTATCATGTCATAGGATAGCTTATTTAAAACAAAAACCATAGAATATATTTTTTGACTAAACCATGAAGTCTAGATACCAAGACGATGTTAGGATTCTATTTTGTTATCTAATATCTATTTTGTTATCTAATATCCTTGTTCCACTTTACCTCCAATAATTTATTTTACCTTTTTATGATTTTATAAATTTAGTCTGGATCTGTTAAATCATTTTGGATAATTATGCTATGAAGTAGTATTAAATGTATTAGGATTAGGATCAGAATGTCTTTTTTTTTTTTTTTTTCCTAAGCACTGCTTCATTCTTCCTCAGTGACTTTGAGACAGGTATTTTTCCAGGTTCTGTTTCCTCTTCTGTAAAATAATGGTAGTGGGATTCTTTATATCTAAGGTTTTTACTTTCTGGCTCAAAAAAACTCACTAACTTAAGAGAAAAACTTCATTTTATCATATTAATGATTAATTGAAACAGAGCAGGGATTTCATAGCCAACTGCAGATCATAAATGCTTTTTTAATCAAGGTGAACTATCGAAATTTTAAACATGTGATTTAATGTTTTGATAAAAGTATACACGAATATAACCAATACCTCCATACTCAAGATATAGAGTATTCTCATAATTCTCAGAAGTTTTCCTCCTTGTCACTTCCAGGCAACTCCCACAACCCATGGGCAACTACACTTCTGATTGCTACCACCATTAATTAGTTTAGCATAGCCTTGAACTTTATATAGATAGAATCATTAAGAATATAATATTTTATATGTGAATTAAATGATTTTTTGAGATTGGCCTATGTTAATGTATGTATCAGCAGTTCATGTTTTTATTGCTGAGTAGTATTCCATTATAACAATTTATACTAAAATTGTTAATATGTTACCCTGTGCATGGACATTAGGTTATATCCTCTTGTAGTCTATTATGAATAGACTATAATGAATAGACTGCTGCTATGTTATTTATACACATAATTTTGAGGACATATATTTTCATTTCTCTTAGATAGCTATCTAAGAGTGAAATTGCAGGGCCACTGGGGAGGAGAAATTTTAACATTATAAAAAACTGCCAGTTTTCCAAAGTAATTTTGATGTTTTACACATCTTCGAAAGATATATGAGTTTCAGTTGACTCATATACTTGCCAAATATGTGCTGTTGTTATTTTTAATTTTAGCCATCACAGTGTGAATAGTGATATCTCATTGTGATCATAATTTGACTTTCCCTGATAACTAGTGATGCTGTACATCTTTTCATTCCTTATTTGTCATGGATATAACTTCTTTACTGACCTATCTGTTCAAACCTTTTGCCCATTTTTATTCAGTTTTTATCTTTTGTTATTAATAGCTAGAAGTTCTTGTATACATTCTGGATAGAAATTCATATGCATATATTTTCCTTTTGAACTTGGTGCCTGCTTTGTATTTTTGAATGGTGTTCCTTAAAAACAGAAATTTTAAAATTTTTAATTTTTAAATTTAAAAAATGCTTTTCTTTTTTTTTTTTTTCATTGACATATAAACACTACCAAATGTAAGGTAGATGGCTGGTGGGAAGCAGCCCCATAGCACAGGGAGCTCAGCTTGGTGCTTTGTGAACACCTAGAGTGGTGGGATAGGGAGAGTGGGAGGCAGATGCCAGAGGGAGGGGATATGGAGATATATGTATACATACAGCTGATTCACTTTGTTATACAGCAGAAACTAACACAACAATATAAAGCAATTATACTCCAATAAAGATGTTAAAAAAGAAAAAATAAAAGAAAGCATTAAAAGTTTAAAAAAAGTTTTCTTTTATTATTATTGTTTTTTGTGTTTTCTATAAGAAATCTTTGTCTCTAAGCTTTCTTCTATAGTTTTAGCTTTTATTTTTAGGTATTAATTTTTGTTTATCATGAGAAATTAATTGAAAATATTTACTTCCCCATTGAAATTTCTTGGTTCATTTGTTGAAAATCAATTGAACAGATACTTGTAGATGTATTCTGGAATCTCTACTCTGTTCCATTGATCTATTTTCTATCCTTATGCAAATATGGCATAAGGACATGCCAGTATTAATCATAGTAATTTTATAGTTATATTTATGATTATGTTTATGTTGTTTTGAAAGTAGTTATTATAAATATCCCTACTCTGTTTTTTTCAAGATTATTTTGACTCTTCTACATCCTTCATTTTTCCATATCAGTTTTAGAATTAGCTTATAATTTCTGCAAAAAAAAAAAACACTGCAGAAAAAATCTTAATTTTTATTGTAATTGTGTCAACTCTACAGGTCACTAAAAGGAGAATTGATATCATTGATATTATTGTGTCTTCCAACAATGAATATGATCTATCTTACTGGTTGGAACTTTAAATTTTCTCAGCAATGCTTTGTAATTTTCAGTGTAGAGATATTGCATATCTTTTGTTAAATTGATTATTAAGTATTTTAAGTTTGATAAAATTGTGACAAGCTGCTTTTTCCTTAAATTTCATTTTCTAAATGTTATCTTTGTATTATAAATACAGTCAATATTAGTATATTAACCTTGTATCTTGTGACCTTACTTATTATTTCTAGTAGCTTTTTCTGGGTAATCTACATGAGCAATCGTGTGGCCCACAAATAAACATGGTTTTACTTCTACCTTTTATTTATTTATTTTATTTTTTTTGCGGTACGCGGGCCTCTCACTGTTGTGGCCTCTCCTGTTGTGGAGCACAGGCTCCGGACGCACAGGCTCAGTGGCCATGGCTCATGGGCCCAGCCGCTCCGTGGCATGTGGGACCTTCCCGGACCGGAGCACGAACCCCTGTCCACTGCATTGGCAGGCAGACTCTCAACCACTGCGCCACCAGGGAAGCCCCTACTTCTACCTTTTAAAATGTATTCCATCCTTTTCCTTGTATTATTGCACAGGCTAGGATTTTCACTACAATGTTGAATAGAAGTAATAATTGATCTTGATCTTAGGAGAAAAGTGTTTATGCTTCATCATTAAGCATGAGGGTAGCTGTGGGCTTTTCATAGATGTCCTTTATCACATTGAAGAAATTTCCTTCTCATCCTAGTTTGTTTGAGCATTTTTGAGCATTTTATCATGCAAGGGTGACAAATTTTGTCAAATGCTGCTTCTGCATCCATTGATAATCATTGATTCTTATCCTTTATTCTAGTAATGGGTTCAATTACATTGATTACTTTATAAATGTTAAACTAACTTGCATTACAGATATAAAACCCCCCTTTAGGCATGGCTTTTCATCCTTTAATACATTGCTACATTTGATTTTTTATATTTTGTTAACATTTATTGCAATTATGTTAATGGAGGCCATTGATCTGTAATTATTTTTACCTATAATATCTTCTTCAGGTTTTGATAATAGGGTTATGTTGACGTTATAAAATATGTTGGGTTGTGTTCCCTCTTAAGCTTGGGATCCATAACCCAACTTCCTGTCAGGAACTACCTGTAGGCAGAAATCTAGGGCAAATAAGGGGATAACCTTACATGTTCCTTCTCTCAAATATCATGTTCTTATACTGTTTATTGTTCAATGATTGAAAGCATACATATCTATCTAACTAGATATTTCCAGTTTTATCATGGTTTATGGCAGGGGTAAGTCCAGTGCTAGTTACTCTATCATGTCTAAAAGCAGAATACACGTTGTGGATTCTTGTTTAAAAAACAAGATTTTTAAATTTCTATGTATAGTCAGTTTTATTTGTAACTCTGAATTAGTGAAACCACATTTTTTACAGTTTAATAAAGAAAGTTCAGAAATATTGTTGTGACAGAAGGATCTGTACATAGAAGAAACTGCAGTGTAAATAATAGATACTAGAAAACAATGAATGTTAGGAAAAGGAGTGAGACAGGAATAGAATTTCTGATTGGAGTTGGTCATTTAACTCAATAAATACTTACTGAATAAGTATTATACAGAAAACATTATACCATTCTCTTTGGTTTGGTGTATAGGAAGAAGTGCTATGGAGAGACAAAAGAATTAGGGAAATGTGAAAATAGAATGACTTGCATATATGTTAGTATCCTATATGTTTACATTTATCAAGTGCTTGGAGATTAATTCATTGGTTTGTCTATTAATTTAGTAAATATTTTTTGAACATTGACTTTGTGTCATGCACTCTCCTAGATGTTGGAGACACAGTAGTAGATGTTATTGAACAGGACTTTACACATGTACTGAATAATGAAAAAACCTGTAGCAACTAGAAAACATTGAATGTTTCCCACCTCATTCACATTTGATGTAGTTATTATTTCTTTTATTTTTTATTGTGAAATGGCTTCCATACCACAAAACCTATTACACAGACTTTCTGTTCACGTTTTGTAACTAAGCGTTGAGAAAAAGAGAGTTTAGGCTGAAATTATTTATACATTCATCATATATTTCATGTGACTTTGAATCCTGACAAACATATATAAAATAAGTAGATGAGACTTCTAGATAGGATGTAGTAGATTAGAACAGAACAAAACTCTAATTATAAAACTAGAAACATTCATTTGATTTGCAAAGTCATATTTTTAAAAATACCTAAGAACTGTGGAAGTAATGAGGAGTACAAAAAACTAAAATTACAGAATGGTGAAAACTGTTCTAAGTCTTTAGGGTTGAGGAAACAATGGTTCTTCAAGGTCCTCAATAAAAATCCAGGATGGCCATGCACAAAGTACAGGGATGAATCAGAAGTATACAGAGTTTTACTGAAATCTCAATCCACTCAGGTCAATTCTTGATTGGATTGAGGTTATCAAACTCTACTGAAGGAAAAAGCAAATTATCTCTACTAGAAGATTACATAATATATGGCAATTTATGGTTCTTTAATTAATAATGACTTACACTACAATAAAAAATTAGCAAACATACACGAGCCAAAAATATGTGGTTGATAATCAAGGTAAAACTGTACATCAAAAGCAGCGATACATATAAGTCAGAAGTGATAAATATGGTCAAGAAAATAGTGGAAAAGGGAAAGACAACAAATGAATAACTAGATACTTAAACTGAGAATAAGAATTTTGAAAAAAGAATTAAATAGACATTAAGTAATTAAAAGTTTACAATATATTAAATCAAAACGCCTTAAGTTAAAAACCACACTGGACATGGTTGAAGACATGGTTAATGAATTCAAACACAGACATAGATAAAATACACCATAGCACAGAGAGAACTAGAATGGAAGAAATCGAAGAGAGCTTGAGAAACATGTGGGACATAGTCAAAAAGTCTAAGATGTGTGTAATTAGAGCCCCAGAAGGACAGAGAAGAGAAAATGGGGAGAAAAGTATATTTGAAAAGACAATAGACAACATTTTCTGTAAGCAATAAAAAATATTATAGCTGACTTATCAACAGAAATGATGGAAGCCAAAGACAATAAAAAGACATAGTTAAAGTAAGTGAAAAAGAACTGCTTACCTAGAATTTATAAATAGCAAAAAATCCCTTTAGAATAAAAGGAAAGTAAAAGCATTTTTAGGGTAAAAAGCTGAAATTTTATCACCAGAATATCTATTATTCAGACTGAACAAAAAATGATTCAAAGTGGAACTACAGAATTACTGAAAAAAATAAAGATTACTAGAATAATTAAACCTGTGAGTTGATATAAAAGAATGTTGACTATTTACAAGAAAAAAATAATGTCTTCTGGGTTTATAACATATGTAGAAATTATGATAACAATATCACAAATACTGAAAGCAAAGAAATGGAGTTAATTTTTCTTTAACTGTTTGAGCAATGGTAAAAGTAATAAGAAGGTAGACTGCAGTAAAACAGTGATGTATTCTGTAATTTCTAGAATAACCATTAAAATAATTATACAGGAATGTAAGACTAAGGTTTGATAGAGGAGAAATAATGAATAAGACATACTTGATTGATCCAAAAGAAAAGGTGAGAACACAGGAAAACATGGAAAATTTTAAGAAAATTTTTCTAAAAATTTGGTACACTTAAATCCAAACGTCAGTATTTACACTGAAGTTTAATTACACATATCAGTTGGTTGTCTACTGAAAAAAAATGTACAACATCTACAATTAAAGACAAAGTGAGAATTATGTTTATAAATATTATATATAGTAATAAGGATTAAGCTTAACCTTTAAACATAAACAACTAGAAAACAATTATTTTCAGACATTAATCAGGCAATGCAGAACTGTGAATGAGAGAAAGGAAATACATAAAATGAATCTTTTGATTACCTTGGATTTCTGCATTGAGGAAATTTCTGGACCATGGCACAGGGAGGGGGAGAATAACTAGAAACTGATTTGTTTGTTTGTTTTCTTAATAATATTGGTTTCTGAATGTTAAACCAGCCTTGCATTCCTAGGATAAAACTTGTTTGGTTACAATGAATTATCATATATATATATGTATGTATGTTCCTTCTTAAAGAAACAGCTTTTGGTTTTGTTGGCTTTCTCTATTTTTTTTTTCTTTGTGTGGTGTGTCTTTTTTTATTTCATTGATTTTATCTCAACTTTTATTATTTTCCATTTTCGATTTAGTTTTAATTGGCTTTTATTTTTCTAGGTTCTTAAAGTTTATAGTTTACATCTTTAACATATCGAAGTTTGTTCAGATGATAATATACCACATTCATTACAGAGTAAAATCCTTACAATAGTTATACTTCTAATTCTTTCCTTCCAGCCTATGTGTTATTGATTTGACACATTTAATTTTTATACATACTATAAATCCCACACTATGCTCATTGATGTTATTTTAGTCAATTATCTTTTAAAGATATATAAACAAAATAATAAATTGTGTATATTTCTTAGTAGTTATTATTTCCAGTGTTCTTTATTTCTTTATACAGATTTATAATTCCACTTGGTATAATTTTCCTTCTGTCTGAAGGACTTCCTTTAACATTACTTGTGGTGTAGTTCTGTCAGTGATGAATTTTTTTCTACTTTCTTATGTCTGGAAAATTCTTTATGTCACTCTCACTTCTGAATAATATTTTTGCTGGTAAAAGAATTCTTTTTGTCTTTCAGATTTTTTCAAATCAATTTTATTCACTCAGTATTTTAAAGATATTGCTCCACGGCCTCCTTGTTTATATTATTTGCAGTGAGAAATGTGCTGTCATCTTAATCTTTTTCCTTAGTACATAATGTTTTTTTTTCCTAGGGCTGCTTTTAAGATATTTTTCTTTATTATTAGTTTTTAGCAATTTGATTATGATGTGCTTTGGTGCAGTTTTTTTTTTCAAGATTATATCAATCAGTTTTATTTTATTTATTTTATATATTCCTGTTCCCTGCTTTTAGAATTATTAGGCTTGTGGATTTATAGTTTTCAACAAGTTTGTAAAACTTTTAGCTATTCTATAAATTTTTTCAAATACTATTTCTATCCCCCACCTTTCCCCTCTTCTATGAGACTCCACTTACCTATATGTTAGGTCAATTGAAGTTGTTTTACAGGTCACCAATGTACTATTTGTCAAGAAACATTTTTTTTTATTCTTGTTTTATTTAGGATACCTTCTCTTGATATGTCTTCAAGTTCACTAATATTTTCTTCTGCAGTGTAAAATCTGCATTTTTATTATTTTTATTTTTTTTCTTTATTTTTTCTTTATTTTTTTTTTTTGCTTTATAACGAATTTAATCAGTTATACATATACATATCTTCCCATATCCCCTCCCTTTTGCGTCTCCCTCCCACTCTCCCAATCCCACCCCTCCAGGCGGTCACAAAGCACCAAGCTGATCTCCCTGTGCTATGCGGCTGCTTGCCACTAGCTATCTACCTTACGTTTCGTAGTGTATATATGTCCATGCCGCTCTTTCGCTTTGTCACAGCGTACCCTTCCCCGTCCCCATATCCTCAAGTCCATTCTCTAGTAGGTCTGTGTCTTTATTCCTGTCTTACCCCTATGTTCTTCATGACATTTTTTTTTCTTAAATTCCATATATATGTGTCAGCATACAGTATTTGTCTTTCTCTTTCTGACTTACTTCACTCTGTATGACAGACTCTAGGTCTATCCACCTCATTACAGATAGATCAATTTCATTTCTTTTTATGGCTGAGTAATATTCCATTGTATATATGTGCCACATCTTCTTTATCCATTCATCCGATGATGGACACTTAGGTTGTTTCCATCTCCGGGCTATTGTAAATAGGGCTGCTATGAACATTTTGGTACATGTCTCTTTTTGAATTATGGTTTTCTCAGGGTATACGCCCAGTAGTGGGATTGCTGGGTCATATGGCAGTTCTATTTGTAGTATTTTAAGGAACCTCCATACCGTTCTCCATAGTGGCTGTACCAATTCACATTCCCACCAGCAGTGCAAGAGTGTTCCCTTTTCTCCACACCCTCTCCAGCATTTATTGTTTCTAGATTTTTTGACGATGGCCATTCTGACTTGTGTGAGATGATATCTCATCGTAGTTTTGACTTGCATTTCTCTAATGAGTAAAGATGTTGAGCATCCTTTCATCTGTTTGTTGGCAGTCTGTATATCTTCTGTGGAGAAATGTCTATTTAGGTCTTCTGCCCATTTTTGGATTGGGTTGTTTGTTTTTTTGTTATTGAGCTGCATGAGCTGCTTATAAATTTTGGAGATTAATCCCTTGTCAGTTGCTTCATTTGCAAATATTTTCTCCCATTCTGAGGGTTGTCTTTTGGTCTTGTTTATGGTTTCCTTTGCTGTGCAAAAGCTTTTAAGTTTCATTAGGTCCCAAGTGTTTATTTTTGTCTTTATTTCCATTTCTCTAGGAGGTGGGTCAAAAAGGATCATGCTATGATTTATGTCATAGAGTGTTCTGCCTATGTTTTCCTCTAAGAGTTTGATAGTGTCTGGCCTTACATTTAGGTCTTTAATCCATTTTGAGCTTATTTTTGTGTATGGTGTTAGGGAGTGATCTAATCTCATACTTTTACATGTCCCTGCGCAGTTTTCCCAGCACCACTTATTGAAGAGACTGTCCTTTCTCCACTGTACATTCCTGCCTCCTTTATCAAAGATAAGGTGACCATATGTCCGTGGGTTTATCTCTGGGCTTTCCATCCTGTTCCATTGATCTATCTTTCTGTTTTTGTGCCAGTACCATACTGTCTTGATTACTGTAGCTTTGTAGTATAGTCTGAAGTCAGGGAGCCTGATTCCTCCAGCTCCATTTTTCGTTCTCAAGATTGCTTTGGCTATTCGGGGTCTTTTGTGTTTCCATACAAATTGTGAAATTTTTTGTTCTAGTTCTGTGAAAAATGCCAATGGTAGTTTGATAGGGATTGCATTGAATCTGTAGATTGCTTTGGGTAGTAGAATCATTTTCACAATGTTGATTCTTCCAATCCAAGAACATGGTACATCTCTCCATCTATATGTATCATCTTTAATTTCTTTCATCAGTGTCTTATAATTTTCTGCATACAGGTCTTTTGTCTCCTTAGGTAGGTTTATTCCTAGATATTTTATTCTTTTTGTTGCAATGGTAAATGGGAGTGTTTCCTTGATTTCACTTTCAGATTTTTCATCATTAGTATATAGGAATGCCAGAGATTTCTGTGCATTAATTTTGTATCCTGCTACTTTACCAAATTCATTGATCAGCTCTAGTAGTTTTCTGGTAGCATCTTTAGGTTTCTCGATGTATAGTATCATGTCTTCTGCAAACAGTGACAGCTTAACTTCTTTTCCAATTTGGATTCCTTTTATTTCCATTTCTTCTCTGATTGCTGTGGCTAAAACTTCCAAAACTAAGTTGAATAAGAGTGGTGAGAGTGGGCAGCCTTGTCTTGTTCCTGATCTTAGTGGAAATGGTTTCAGTTTTTCACCATTGAGGACGATGCTGGCTGTGGGTTTGTCATATATGGCCTTTATTATGTTGAGGAAAGTTCCCTCTATGCCTACTTTCTGCAGGGTTTTTATCATAAATCGTTGTTGAATTTTGTCGAAAGCTTTCTCTGCATCTACTGAGATTATCATATGGTTTTTCTCCTTCAATTTGTTAATATGGTGTATCACGTTGATTGATTTGTGTATATTGAAGAATCCTTGCATTCCTGGAATAAACCCCACTTGATCATGGTGTATGATCCTTTTAATGTGCTGTTGGATTCTGTTTGCTAGTATTTTGTTGAGGATTTTTGCATCTATGTTCATCAGTGATATTGGCCTGTAGTTTTCTTTCTTTGTGACATCCTTGTCTGGTTTTGGTATCAAGGTGATGGTGGCCTCGTAGAATTAGTGTGGGAGTGTTCCTCCCTCTGTTATGTTTTGGAAGAGTTTGAGAACGATTGGTGTTAGCTCTTCTCTAAATGTTTGATAGAATTCGCCTGTGAAGCCATCTGCTCCTTGGCTTTTGTTTGTTGGAAGATTTTTTATCACAGTTTCAATTTCAGTGCTTGTGATTGGTCTGTTCATATTTTCTATTTCATCCTGATTCAGTCTTGGCAGGTTGTGCATTTCTAAGAATTTGTCCATTTCTTCCAGGTTGTCCATTTTATTGGTATAGAGTTGCTTATAGTAATCTCTCATGATCTTTTGTATTTCTGCAGTGTCCGTTGTTACTTCTCCTTTTTCATTTCTAATTCTATTGATTTAAGTCTTCTCCCTTTTTTTCTTGATGAGTCTGGCTAAGGGTTTGTCAACTTTGTTTATCTTCTCAAAGAACCAGATTTTAGTTTGATTGATCTTTGCTATCGTTTCCTTCATTTCTTTTTCATTTATTTCTGATTTGATTTTTATGATTTCTTTCCTTCTGCTAACTTTGGGATGTTTTTGTTCTTCTTTCTCTAATTGCTTTAGGTGCAAGGTTAGGTTGTTTATTCGAGATGTTTCCTGTTTCTTAAGGTAGGATTGTATTGCTATAAACTTCCCTCTTAGAACTGCTTTTGCTGCATCCCATAGGTTTTGGGTCGTCGTGTCTCCATTGTCATTTGTTTCTAGGTATTTTTTAATTTCCTCTTTGATTTCTTCAGTGATCACTTTGTTATTAAGTAGTGTATTGTTTAGCCTACATGTGTTTGTATTTTTTAGAGATCTTTTCCTGTAATTGATATCTAGTCTCATAGCATTGTGGTCAGAAAAGATACTTGATACGATTTCAATTTTCTTAAATTTACCAGGCTTGATTTGTGACCCAAGATATGATCTATCATGGAGAATGTTCCAAGAGCACTTGAGAAAAATATGTATTTTTTTTCTTTTTGGGTGGAATGTCCTATAAATATCAATTAAGTCCATCTTGTTTAATGTATCATATAAAGGTTGGGTTTCCTTATTTATTTTCATTTTGGATGATCTTCCCATTCGTGAAAGTGGGGTATTAAAGTCCCCTATGATGATTGTGTTACTGTCGATTTCTCCTTTTATGGCTGTTAGTATTTGCCTTATGTATTGAGGTGCTCCTATGTTGGGTGCATAAATATTTACAATTGTTATATCTTCTTCTTGGATCGATCCCTTGATCATTAGGTAGTGTCCTTCTTTGTCTCTTCTAGTAGTCTTTATTTTAAAGTCTATTTTGTCTGATATGAGAATTGCTACTCCAGCTTTCTTTTGGTTTCCATTTGCATGGAATATCTTTTTCCATCCCCTTACTTTCAATCTGTATGTGTCTCTAGGTCTGAAGTGGGTCTCTTGTAGACAGCATATATATGGGTCTTGTTTTTGTATCCATTCAGCCAGTCTGTGTCTTTTGGTGGGAGCATTTAGTCCATTTACATTTAAGGTAATTATCGATATGTATGTTCCTATTCCCATTTTCTTAATTGTTTTGGGTTCGTTATTGTAGGTCTTTTCCTTCTGTTGTGTTTCTTGCCTAGAGTAGTTCCTTTAGCATTCATTCTAAAGCTGGTTTGGTGGTGCTGAACTCTCTCAGTTTTTGCTTGTCTGTAAACGTTTTAATTTCTCCATCAAATCTGAATGAGATCCTTGCTGAGTAGAGTAATCTTGGTTGCAGGTTTTTCTCCTTCATCACTTTAATTATGTCCTGCCACTCCCTTCTGGCTTGTAGAGTTTCTGCTGAGAGATCAGCTGTTATCCTGATGGGGATTCCCTTGTGTGTTATTTGTTGTTTTTGCCTTGCTGCTTTTAATATGATTTCTTTGTGTTTAATTTTTGATAGTTTGATTAATATGTGTCAGCATATTTCTCCTTGGATTTATTCTGTATGGGACTCTCTGTGCCTCCTAGACTTGATTAACTATTTCCTTTCCCATATTAGGGAAGTTTTCGACTATAATCTCTTCAAATATTTTCTCAGTCCCTTTTTTTTTCTCTTCTTCTTCTGGAACCCCTATAATTCAAATGTTGGTGCGTTTAATGTTGTCCCAGAGGTCTCTGAGACTGTCCTCTGTTCTTTTCATTCTTTTTTCTTTATTTTGCTCTGCAGCAGTTATTTCCACTATTTTATCTTCCACCTCATTTATCCGTTCTTCTGCCTCAGTTATTCTGCTATTGATCCCATCTAGAGTATTTTTCATTTCATTTTCTGTGTTTTTAATTGATGCTTGATTCATCTTTAGTTCTTCTAGGTCCTTGTTAACTGTTTCTTGCATTTTGTCTATTCTATTTCCATGATTTTGGATCTTGGAAATACAATCTTGGATCATCTTTACTATCATTATTCTGAATTCTTTTTCAGGTAGACTGCCTATTACCTCTTCATTTGTTAGGTCTGATGGGTTTTTATCTTGCTCCTTCTCCTGCTGTGTGTTTTTCTGTCTTCTCATTTTGTTTATGTTACTGTGTTTGGGGTCTCCTTTTTGCAGGCTGCAGGTTTGTAGTTCCCATTATTTTTGGTGTCTGTCCCCAGTGGCTAAGGTTGGTTTAGTGGGTGGTGTAGGCTTCCTGGTGGAGGGGACTAGTGCCTGTGTTCTGGTGGATCAGGCTGGATCTTGTCTTTCTGGTGGACAGTTCCACGTCTGGTGGTGTGTTTTGGGGTGTCTGCGGACTTTTTATGATTTTAGGCAGCCTCTCTGCTAACGGGTGGCATTGTGTTCCTGTCTTGCTAGTTGTTTGGCATAGGGTGTCCAGCACTGTAACTTGCTGGTCGTTGAGTGAAGCTGGGTGCTGGTGTTGAGATGGAGATCTCTGGATGATTTTTGCCGTTTGACATTATGTGGAGCTGGGAGATCTCTTGTGGACCAGTATCCTGAAGTTGGCTCTCCCACCTCAGAGGCACAGCACTGACTCCTGGCTCCTCAATTTGGGATTATTTGTTGTCTATTCATGTATTCCACAGATGCAGGGTACATCTAGTTGATTGTGGAGCTTTAATCCACTGCTTCTGAGGCTGCTGGGAGAGATTTCCCTTTCTCTTCTTTGTTCTCACAGCTCCCGGGGCTCAGCTTTGGATTTGGCCCTGCCTCTGCGTGTAGGTCGCCAGAGGACGTCTGTTCTTCGCTCAGACAGGACAGGGTTAAAGGAGCAGCCGCTTCGGGGACTCTGGCTCACTCAGGCCGGGGGAGAGAGAGGGGCACGAAATGCGGGGCGAGCCTGCAGCGGCAGAGGCTGGCGTGACGTTGCACCAGCCCGAGGCACACCGTGCGTTCTCCCAGGGAAGCCATACCTGGATCCCGGGACTCTGGCAGTGACGGGCTACACAGGCTTCTGGAAGGGTGGAATGGACAGTGACCTGCGCTCGCACACAGGCCTCTTGGCGGCTGCAGCAGCAGCCCCAGCATCCCACGCCCGTCACTGGGCTCCGCGCTTTCAGTCGTGACTCGCACCCGTCTGTGGAGCCCCTTTAAGCAGCGCTCTTAATCCCCTCTCCTCGCGCACCAGGAAACCAAGAGGGAAGAAAAAGTCTCTTGCCTCTTCGGCAGCTCCAGAGTTTTCCCGAACTCCCTCCCGGCTAGCTGTGGTGCATTAGCCCCCTTCAGGCTGAGTTCTCACCGCCTCCCCAGTCCTCTCCCTGCACTCTGACCGAAGCCCGAGCCTCAGCTTCAAAAATCTGCATTTTTAAAATCTCTGACTTTGTAGTTTTCATCTACAAAAGTTTCATTTAGGTTCTATAATCTCTCTTTACTTAAATTTTCAAATATATGCAATAAAGTTATTCCATAACGTCCTTGTCTGCTAAGTCTAAACTCTGTGTCACTGCTGGGTTAGTTTCACTGAATTGATTGTTTTCATTGAGAATCATTTCCTGCTTCTTTGTGTTTCTGTCAGTTTTTATTGGAGGCCAAGCATTGTGGATTTTAGCTTGTTACATGGTGGATATTTTTGTATTCCTATAAATATTCTTGAGATTTGTTCTGAAATGCAGCTAAGTTACTTTAAACAATTTGATCCTTTCACATATTTTTAAGATTCATTAAGAAGAACCATAGAATTTCTCAGACCAGGACTAACAGTTTTCCACCCTTGAGGCAGGACCCTTCTGTGCATTCTATACCATGCCCCATGAGCCATAAAGATTTCCAGTCTGGCTGTGGTAATAGGCACTAGTCCTAGCCATATGTGAGCACTGGACACAGTTATTCCTATTCTTTTCAGGTAGTTCTTTCCCCAGTCACACATTGTTTTTCACAGGTATGCATTAATAAGTGCTCTACTGAATACTTGAAGGGGACCTTCTGTAGATCTCTAGGTGTCTCTGATTTCTGATATGCTGTCCTATGAATTCTAACCATCTGGGCCTTTCTGGACTTTCAGCTTCATTTTGCCAACTCAGAGAGTATTCCAGGTTCTTCCTGATTTCCCCTTCTTGATGCTGCAGCGTGGAAATTCTTTCAAGGCATTAAGATGAGGTAATTATAGGTCTCACCTCATATGTTTCCCGTCTCAAAGGGATCACTATCCTTTATTGTCTGATGTCCAGTGTCTTCAATCCATTGTGTGATTTGTATTGTCCATATTTTTGGTTTATTCAAGAGGGTATTTATGGTCCCTCTATCTTGGATGTAAATGGAAGTCCTCTATTTGTTAGGTTTTCTATTACCACAATGCCTAGTGCAGCGCTGATTAAATGTTTATTAAATGAAAGAGTTTATGATGAAAGCAGTGTCTTTTTATTTCCAATGTCAACAGTATGAGATATTTCACTAAGAAGGAACTATTGGAACTAAAAATACTATTAATTTTCAGAATAAGACCCAAGAACTAAGAATTGCTTATACCAGCTGGTGCAATATTCAGATTTCATTAGGTAGGGGAACTTCATAGAAACTTGCAAAGAATATTTCTGTATGCAATATGGGGAGAAATCCTTTTACTCCTCTGAGGGAAATTTTTATAGGAAAATGAGATGCATTAGTCTTGCTTTTCCTCCCTGTTTCATGCTAATAGCAGTTATACATCTCGAAAAAAAGGAAGCAGAGCTGAATGAATTTTCCAAGGATCCAGAGCACAAAAAGTATAAAAGATAGCATAATGAGATTAGGCTTTATTCATTTTCTGTACCATATTCTTCAGATACATGAAAGTCAGCCTATAAGAAGTACCAACTCCCTTTAATGCTATCTCTTCTCTCAACCTTAGCAGCCTTTTCTAACTATGTAAGGTGCCACTTTCAACGTGTTAAAATATAAAAGATATGTGAGATTTTATGTATTTATATAACCTGAATTAAAATTATGGTCTAATCTAATAAATCTTTCTTTTCATAAGGGTCTGAGGTCAGTAGGTATGTTAATTTTGACTAAACTCTACCTTACACAGTGAAGCTTCAGCAAGCCTGGTTATGAGCTGGGAAGCAGATCTGGAACCATGTCCTGCATTTTGGTAGTAATAAATATAGTGTTTATCTAGTTAGACCCTATAGGGGCTTTGGCCTCATATTGCTAGAGAAATAATTAATGCTAATATTTGTATAAAGATTCCAAGTTTTACTTCTTGTTGTTACTTTTCTATATCTGGTCTCATACTTTGAGGAAGAAAGATATTTTATTACAACTCTTTGGCTTTGAGCAAATAATAAAAAAGGTTGTTTTAGAGTGTGTTGGGGGAATGGCCAATTACATGCCCATGGCAGGGCAAAACAGCTGTTACTTATTTTTTTTTAATTAAAATTCTGTAAGTCTCTTAGCTTCGAAAGACCTTGGGGTTTTACATCTCTGGAAGGCTTATGGTACCACAGTATGACTGTCTCGGGACTTGTAGTTAGTCCAATAATAATTCTTTTAAATTGTCAGTTACCTTTCTGATTTGTTATTAAAGACTCAGCTGAAAACAGCTTGCTGGTTTGACTGAACCATCAGACTTTAAGATGTTCATTTCTTTTCTTTTCTTCTTTTTTTTTTTTTTGTGGTACACGGGCCTCTCACTGTTGTGGCCTCTCCTGTTGTGGAGCACAGGCTCTGGACACGCAGGCTCAGCGGCCATGTCTCACAGGCCCAGCCACTCCGCGGCATGTGGTATCCTCCTGGACCAGGGCATGAACCCATGTCCCCTGCATCGGCAGACAGACTCTCAACCACTACACCACCAGGGAAGCCCGTGATGGGAATTTTTGAATAAAGAAAAAATGTTGACAGTTGTTGAGCTTACTCCTTTCTTGGGGTTCCAGCTACAACTGCAAAGTTTTTCTCAATTCATTAGTTGTATAAATGTTTGTTGAGTACTTTCTATGTGGCAAAGACTTTACTTGGTGCTGGTGATCATGGCAGCAACACAGACCTGGTCCCTGCCTTTATTAAGCTTACAGTCTAATGGGAGTGATAGATAGTTTTTAAAAATTAATCAATTCCAGTTGTGACAAGTATTGTGAAGGAGAGGTGTAGGGTGATGTGTAGTCTGAAAAAGGGGGAACCAACACACCCTGGTAGGGACTGGAGTGGGTGGGTGGTTACAGTCTCTCTGAAGATATGCCATTTTGGTTGAATATTGTACAATGAGTAGGTGTCAGCCATATGACAAAGACTGAGGTCTTCCTTCCTTTCCCTCCAGTGCTGCTGGCAGAAGTTTTCTGAAAAAAATTGGTTACCGTTCAACCATAAAAGGAGTTTCATGTACAAGGAAAGGATGGGGCCTGAGAATCTGATGCCATGGTCAGCCTCATTAGTTGAGTGCAAGCCTAAGGCTAAGCTCCATACTAAGCAAGAGAAGCCGGGAGCAAAGGGATATATGAATTAGCTGTGTACTCAACACAAAAGTGGAGTTCATATAAGTTTTCCCATTAATAATAACAAAAAAGTATAAATCAGATAAAATTGTCTTCATTTGATCTGTGAGAGAAGTAAAGCATAGAGAGTTAAAGCCCTTGCTTCATATTCACAGATAGTGAGATAGTATTCAAACCCAGATCTCTGGTTATTCCATGTTGCCTTCCAAGACTGCAAAGGAAATAGGGTATCACGTTAGGTCCTAGATGTGATCGACTTAGTTAAGACCCTTAAAAGGGCATGATAGTCAAACATTGTGTATTTATTTATTGTGTTTCCTACACTAGACTGAAAGTTCTATCAGGGCAGGATCATGTCTTCCTTTGTCCACTGTTCTTTACCCTGTGCCTTGAACATTGTATGGCAAGTAGTAGACATTCCATAAATATTTTTGTATAAATAGATGTAAGGACAAATAAGACAGTCTAGAAGTGGAGAAACATCTGTAAACAAGTAACTGATATAAGGTAGAAGATGATAAGACTGGTAAGAGAAATTCATCTATAGCACTCTGGGAGTTCAGAAAAGGGAGGCATCTCTCTGACTGGAAGAATCATGACATTCTTCCTGGCATGTGACTCAGTCTTAAAAATGAGTAAGACTTAGGAGAATACAGATGTGAACAAGAGTTCACAACACTCTACACTCTTGTGCACAACAAAGAGATAGGATGAAAAGAGATAGGATGATCAAGCATACAAAGATTGGGAATCTAAGATCAAACATAGAGAGCAGCAGAAATTTAGTTTGACTAAAATATAGCATAGTATGAAAGAATGTTCTGGATGTTTAGACTGAAAAAGCTCCAGACTAAGGAACCTAGAGTCTGGCTGGGAAGAGATGTGACTGTGAATTCACATAGCAAAAGAGAAGATAAGATAGGAGTTGTTCTAAGTATCCATTGCAGCATAACACACCAACCCAAAACTTAGTCTTACAACAACAATGATGATTTATTTAGCTCCTGAATCTGCAATTTGAGCAGGGTTTAGCAGAGAAAGTCTGTTTTATGAGCATTAACCAGTAGAGTGGCTCAAGAGTGAGAGGGACGGGTTGGAATCAATTAACAGTGATTCATTTACATGTCTGAGGAGGTTGATGTGAGTTCATAACTGGGACCTCAATTCCTCCTCTAGGGCTGTCAGTGGAAATGCTTACCTATGACCTCTCCATGTGACTTAGGTTTCCTCACAACATGGTGGCTGAGTTTCAAGTGCAAGCATCCAAAGAGAACCAGGTGGAAGGCATATTGCCATTTTACAACTTAGCCTCAGGAGTCACATAGTGTCACTTTGCTTGTAGTTACAGGCCCACTCAGAATCAAAGGGAGGACACAAGACCCTACTTCTCAATGGGAGGAGGGACAACATCACTTTGTAAGCAGAGCATCTGGACCGGAATATATTGGTTCAGCCATCTTTGGAAAATACAATTTAAAGATGTGTTCTATTGCAAATCTGCTGGTACTAAGGGGTAAATGGAGGTACAAAAATGTTTGCCCTTGCCTCAGAGGAATATACAATAGAATGTATTGGTGGCAGGGAATGGGATGGGTGTACGTGTGTGTTGGGGGGTTGGGTGGGGAGAAAGCCACACATACAATACCAGTAGGAATCCATATGTAGGAAGTGCTGGTTCAGGTCTGCACTGGTCATGCTCTTGAGAGGAAGGATTCACTCGTGTTTACTCACTGAACTTGCACAAACAAGCCTGCATATGTAAGACACTCAATCTAAGATTTAGTGAACAATAAAATCTGTTGTGGAAACAAAGAAGGCATAGATCTGTATCAGTCAAGTTTTAAGAACATTTTGGGCAAGTGCTACTTGCTATTCAGTAGACCAGATTCAGTTCTGCCAAACTTTTGGAATGCCAGGCCGACATCCCTAACCTCACTTGTACTCCAGAATAAGACAGAAGGTGCAGCGAAACCCTTCCATTAGTTGCTTATATAGGTGCTCAAATATCTGAGCGCAACTATTTTCAAATATTTCCCCTGTAGCTTCAAATCCTGCATGATACGTGACTATTTTCCTGTGATAAAGTCCAGTCCAACGTATGTGAAATTCATAACCCTACCTAGGTTACTTAGTTCCCTTAATGTCCATATTATCCCCAAAGTTCTTTTTCTCTCTCTCATGCTCTCTCTTAACTCATTCTAATGTAAGCGGAGCTGACAGCCAGAGGAATCAGAAGAATCCTCACAGGTCTGGTAGAAATCAAACTAATGAAAGGAAAAAGCAACTGAATGAGCATGGGTGTCAGGTGTGGACAGAACTGGGGCAGAGGTGCATATGAAGGTGAGCAGGAGACCAAGGGAGACTGTGTTGGTAAGAGAAGTCTGTGGGGAGAAGGAATCTCTGAGGTTAACATTAAGTGTCCAGTTCCTTGACAGCCTGAGTCTCTGCACTGGAGCAGATTTAAAACAAGTGTATGTGAAAAATCCAAGCCTTGTGGGTGGATACACACTTGGCTCACCACAGAGCTCGGGTGGGCTCACCTTCTATTCAGGCCTTGTCTTTGTTATTGTCCTCAGCTTTCACCCAATAATTGAAGCCTCTCTTCTGGCTGGATGGTCTGGTTCAGGTGGCTGTACTCAGCTGGCACCAGCAACTAGCTGCTCTCTAGGAGCTTACCCTACAATATACAAGCATCACAGGAATCACTAGTCCTCCCACCTGAGTAGAGACTGGCCTCTACACAATGATCTCTTTATTCTCTTTGCACATGACCCCTTCTTGACTTTAGGCCTGAAACTCCAGATTCTGCCTTTAGTGTCTCCTCAAGACATGGTTCCTGAATCCTCTCTTCTGTGGTCACTGGCCACCTCACTCCTACGGCCCTGGGTGTAGCCATTTGCATTCCCTCAATTTATCTCATGGGAACATGGCAAGAGAGAAGGGAACCAGAAGGAAATATTATTCCTGTCCCCAGTAGAGGTGGAAACGAACTGCATATTCAAAGGAAAGTAAAGGAATGTTTTGAATTTCCCTTTGACTCCACAAATGTTCTTGATTAGATAATATCATAAATCCTTCCAGTAAGAGGCAGTATCTGCACACTCTTCCACTGCTGAGGGCATAAATTAGGAGTTATTTACCAATCAGATGCCTCTGGCCTCCTAGCTGAACTCCCCATCTCTAGTCTCCTTATTCCAATCCTTCCCCAAAATGTTTCCAGAATGACCTGCCCACAATAGAGATCTCACATTATTCACCTAGTTCAGACATTTGAATGGATCTCGACTGCCCTCAGAATAAGTTCCAGAGCACTAAATGGAGCTAGAAGGTCTTTCATAACCTGGCCTCTGGTACTATGTCAACCTTAACTATCGCTGACAACCATGTATTCTGTTTCTTCTCTGTGTCTATATATGCAAGTCTATGTTATGTACTTCTTGTATTAGAACCATTATCAAGCTAAATCACAATATACTATTTAGTTGTCTTAGTACTAGAGGAAGTAAGTTCCCTGAAGATAAGGACTATGCCAAGTTCTTGTTCACCATAGTATATCAGCTCTAAGGACAGCACTTGCACATAAGGAGGGTCTCAACAACACATTGTTGCTAAATGGATGGATGGCTTAGACACTGCAAAGTCAAACTTTATATGGAGATTAAGTATGGTCTAATATTCTAATATACATTGGAGATGTGTATACATGTTAAGTTGACAAGGGGTAGTCTTCTGATAGTTATTTTACATGTCAACTTGACTGGGCTAAGGGATGTCTAGATAGCTGGTAAAACATTTCTGGGTGTGGCTGTGAGGGTGTTTCTGGACGAGATTAGCATTTGATTCAGTAGACTGAGTGAAGAAAGCTGCCTTCATCATTTGAGCAGTTATCATCCAATCCACTGGGAGCCTGAATGGAACAAAAATTTGAAGGAAAGGTGAATTCTCTCACTCCTTGAGCTGACATATTTATCTTCTCTTGCCCTCAGACATGAATATAGGCATTCCTGATTCTCAGTTTGGTCTTGGGCTGAGAGTTGCACAATTAAGTTTCCCTGGTTCTCGGGCCCTCAGACTCAAACTGAAATATATCACTGTCTTTTCTGGTTCCCTAGTTTGAAGACAGCAGACTGTGGGACTTCTAAGCCTCCATAACTGCATGAGCCAATTCCAATAATAAATCTCCTCTTATATCTATCTATGTATCCTAGTGGTTCTGCTTCTCCCAAGATCTTAATACACTAATCATCTCTCCACAGCCAATAATGTCAGACACCAAAAAGATAGATTCCAAGGCAGACTCAAGACTCAAACCCAGATGTATCTTACAACAAATCTCATCACTTAACCCCAATCTGTGAGAGGAGACACAGATTTTCCCTAACTGCCTAACTACCCGTGTTCACGTGTTCCGTGGTCTTTGTGATTTGGGAAATATCATCTCTGTTTCTGCAGCGTAGTCTTCCAAAGCCAATCCTACTCCAGTACAAACATATTTTGAGTTTAGTGTCATCATTAGGAAGGCTGACAAAAAGAAGTTAGGATAGAACCAGAGTCAAAATCCTGGTGGCTTAAAATAGAGAGTTTATGTCTCTCTTACACAGTGATCTGTACACAGGCAGGCCAGGACTGACATGGAGGCTCTATGATATCAGGGACTCAGGCTCTAGTAGAGATTTACTATCATCAACATGCAGCTTCCACCGTTGATCTAAGATGACTTCATGAGTTCCCACCTTTATCCCAGAGAGTGAGTGGAAAGGAGGAAAAAGAAGTGGATGATACAACTGGTAGTTGTAAACATCACTTCTCTTCATAATCCATTAGTCAGAATTTAGTTGCATGGCTACATGTAGCTAAAAGGGAAGCTGAAAATGCAAATGTCAAGCAAAAGCCTGAGGTTCTATTACTAAAAGACAGGGAGGGTAGATATGGGGAGATCACGTGCTATCTCTGCCACAGACAATAAAATTAACGAATATTAAATTTGACTAAGCATGGATGTGTCTTAAAGGTTCAGAAGAGGGTGAGCATTGATAAGACAAGGACAGTAAATTTATCTATTCATTTTCTCACACAGGTTAAGACAGGCCACCATTAGAACCAGGCTGTTTTTATCTCAGAACTTCAGTCTTCCATGTTACTTTTTATATTAAATTTTTTTAATTTAAATTTTAAAATATCAAAATGTATACATTTATGTATATATTTCAGTTGAAAGAAGTGTTAGATGTTCATACAATAACAGTTTTTGGCAAATGCCTACCTCATATGTGGTAACATACAAACACATAGTCAATCATTTATTTAGTAATAATAGCAACATATGTGTGTTTATACATACACACAGCAATGTATATATATTATATGTAATTATATATTAATACTTATGATATATTAATATATTAATTTTTATTTTACTATGGAAATGGCAAATATAAGGTAATACAAGAATCTAATATATTTGCAGATGTAGAAACTGGGGCTACCACATTATTGAAAATAAAAGCTTCACAACATTTATAATTTTTTCTCAGGATATAGAATTCATTATATCTGAAATGTGAAACATTTCACAATGTTTTCTTTATATTTTATCCCATTTCACATTACTTCAGCTGAAGAAAGAATTTTCAAAGAGTGTATTGTATGGATGTGCTCTCATTTTAAAGAATTTAGCCTATATGACTCTGGTTATAGAAACCTAAGAAGTTAAGAATAGAGGAAAAAAAGATGAAAATATAAGCAGAGTGGACTTCTAAATCTATATCTCTGCAACCAGACTTTTAAAAAATAACATTTTCTAAATTAGGGTAGATATGAAAAAGTCACAGCATGCAAAGGTCCTTGATGTGTCATGCATTCCTTAATTCTTTAATTAGATATGCCTCTAACACTAGACTAAGAGGCACCAGTACCTCATCCATGCCCATGTCAGGCATTAGTAATCAACCACTGCACTGCACAGTCTGTTTCTAGTCAGACACTTTCAGCTGATGAGAATTAATATGTAAAATGACATCTATTTGTCATCTGTCTTTTCATGCAAGCCTTTAGTCTAAACTCATTTAACGGATACATTAGTATACTGGAGTTGTAGAGATAAACAGTTATTTCCCTCAGGAGGAAAGTAGGAACAAGGGTAAATATAACACAGTTTGATAAGATGATTAGAGATGAGCATGGGATACTATGGGAACCCAGAGGAAAGCAGAGGGGAGGGCAGAAGTTACACAGGGAAGATTTCATGGAAGAGGAAGCCATTAAGCTCATATACTCAGGATAACAATTTCTGACACAGAAACCCAAGTCATGTGTGTGGTTGTTTTCTCTGACCCACTCTACACAGTGAATTTGACAGTGATGGTTGCGCATTATTGCCCACACTGACACACCTTCTCTTGCAGCTATGAATGAATCACTATGCCTGAGAGAACCTCCACAATCAAACTGACCTCCAGCACTACTGAGGGCAGAGAATTTCCATGGGACTCAAGTGATAATGATACAAATTTTGAAAGCTCAGCAAAATAATCATCATCTTGAAAATTTTCTTTCTTACACAAAGTGGAAACAAAAATTAGTGTGCAGGGTTGGATACTTCCTGGGTCAAAACAACCACACTATGATGAGTTCATCCCTGTCCCCACCTCATAAAATGGCATGTGGCTTGTGGACTCATAGAATAAGTGATGAATATCTGGTCTGGCTTCAGACGGAGAGAAAAGAGCCAGCTACCTCTGACTTCAATGACTGCAGTGATCAGGAGCCATACTCTGGCCCGGAGCTTCTTGGGAAGCTACTGAAGCATTTAGGATAGGGGAAGAAGTGGAATGGAGAGGCTGAAGAAACCTACATGATAATTCATAGTGGCAGTAAGGCTTAAAATAATATTAAATCCTTCAAATAATGTAAACAGCAATTTCCTAAGGATACTCTATCAAAAGGCAAAAAGAAAAAAAAATTCCACATGAATAGTTTATTACACTCATTCTCCCTAAAATCATTTCCCTTCAATCCCATTGTGGCCGCAAGGGAAGACATTGGGGTCTGGCTCCTGACCTTGGCACGGCTGGCCTAACTTACATGAAGGAGCCATTTACTAGAACCAAAGCAATTAGAGTCTATTAAAAAGCAGTGCCTCTGGAGGGGAACTTCAAGATGGTGGAGAAGTAAGACTTGGAGATCATCTTCCTCCCCACAAATACATCAGAAATACATCTACATGTGGGACAACTCCTACAGAACACCTACTAAACATTGGCAGAGGACCTTAGACTTCTCAAAAGGCAAGAAACTCCCCCACTTACCTGGGTAGGCAAAAGAAAAAAGAAAAATCAGAGACAAAGAATAGGGACAGGACCTGCACCTCTGGGAGGGAGTGGTGAAGGAGGAAACGTTTCCACACACTAGGAATCCCCTTCACTGGTGGAAACAGGGTGTGTGGGGGGGTGGCGGGAAGCTTCAGAGCGAGCCACGGAGGAGAGCACAGCCACAGGGGTGCGGAGGACAAAGCGGAGAGATTCCCACACAGAGGATCCATGCCAGCACTTACCAGCCTAAGAAGCTTGTCTGCTCACCCGCCAGGACAGGTGGGGGCTGGGAGCTGGGGCTGGGGTTGGCTGTGTGAACACAGCTATAAGGGGGCTAGTGCACCACAGTTAACCAGCAGGAAGTTCAGGAAAAAGTCTGGAACTGCCTAAGAGTCAAGAGAGAATGGCTTTGGGGTGCACAAGGAGAGGAGTTTCAGAACACCACCTAAACAGCTTCAGAGATGGGTGCAAGCCACAGCTATCAACACAGACACCAGAGATGAGCATGAAACACTAAGGATGCTACTGCAGCCAACAAGAATCTTGTGTGCAAGCACAGGTCACTACCCACACCTCCTCTCCCAGGAGCCTGTGCAACCTGCCACTGCCAGGGTCCCATGATCCAGGGACAACTTCCCCAGGAGAACACAGGGTGTGCCCTAGGATGTTGCAATGTCATGCCGGCCTCTGCTGTCACACTCAGCCCGCATTCCATACCCCTCCCTCCCTTCGGCCTCAGTGAGTCAGAGCCTCCGAAATAGCTGCTCTTTAACCCCCGCCTCTCTGGGCAAAGAACAGATACCAGAGGGGAAACTACATGCAGAGGAGGGGCCAAATCCAAAGCTGAATCACAGCAGCTGTGCGAACAAAGAAGAGAAAGGGAAATTTCTCTGTGCTGCCTCAGAAACAGTGGATTAAATCTCCACAATCAACTTGATGTACCCTGCATCTGTGAAATACCTGAATACACAACGAATCATCCCAAAATTGAGGTGGTGGACTTGGGGAGCAACTGCAGACTTGGGGTTTGCTGTATGTGACTGACTAATTTCTGATTGTTATGTTTATCTTAGTATAGTTTTTAATGATTTTTATAATTGGTGGATTTGTTTATTGGTTTGGTTGCTTTTTTCTTCTTTTTTTTTGCTTATTTTTTATATTTTAATATTGTTTTAAATTTTTTATCTTAATAAATTTTTATTTTATTTTATATTATTTTATTTTATTTTTATTTCCTTTATTTTCTCCCTTTTCTTCTGAGCCATATGGCTGACAGGGTGTGGGTGCTCTGGCCGGGTGTCAGGCCAGAGCATCTAAGGTGGGAGAGCCGAGTTCAGGACATTGGACCACCAGAGACCTCCAGGCCACATGTAATATCAAACGGTGAAAGCTTTCCCAGAGATCTCCATCTCAATGCTATGACGCAGCTTCACTCAATGACCAGCAAGCTCCAGTTCTGGAAACCCCATGCCAAACAACTAGCAAGATAGGAGCACAAACCCATCCAAAAGCAGAGAGGCTGCCTAAAACCATAATAAGTTCACAGATACCCCAAACACACCAGTGGCTGTGGTCCTACCCAGCAGAAACACAAGATCCAGTGTCATCCACCAGAACACAGGTGCCATCCCCCCTCCACCAGGAAGCCTACACAACCCACTGAACCAAGCTCACCCACTGGGGGCAGACACCAAAAACAACAGGAACTACCAGCATGCAGCCTGCAAAATGGAGACCCCAAATGCAGTAAGGTAAGCAAAATGAGAAGACAGAGAAATACGCAGCAGATGAAGGAGCAGAGTAAAAACCCACCAGAACAAACAAAGGACGAGGAAGTAGGCAGCCTACCTGGAAAGGAATTCAGAGTAATGACAATAAATATGATCCAAACTCTTGGAAATAGAATGGAGAAAATACGAGAAACGTTTAACAAGGACCTAGACGAACTAAAGAGCAAACAAACAATGATGAACAACACAATAAATGAAATTAAAAACTCTCTAGAAGGAATCAATAGCAGAATAACTGAGGCAGAAGAATGGATAAGTGATCCAGAAGATAAAATAGTGGAAATAACTACCACAGAGCAGAATAAAGAGAAAAGAATGAAAAGAATAGAGGACAGTCTCAGAGACCTCTGGGACAACATTAAATGAACCAACATTCGAATTATAGGGGTCCCAGGAAAAGAAGAGGAAAAGAAAATGACTGAGAAAATATTTGAAGAGATTACAGTTGAAAACTTCCCTAACATGGGAAAGGATATAGGCAATCAAATCTAGAAAGAGCAGAGAGTCCCATACAGGTTAAATACAAGGAGAAACACTCCAAGACACATATTAATCAAAATATCAAAAATTAAATACAAAGAAAAAAATATTAAAAGCAACAAGGGAAAAACAATAAATAACATACAAGGGAATCTCCATAAGGGTAAGAGCTGATCTTTCAGCAGAAACTCTGCAAGCCAGAAGGGAGTGGCAGAACATATTTAAAGTGATGAAAGGGAAAAATGTACAACCAAGATTACTCTACCCAGCAAAGATCTCATTCAGATTTGATGGAGATATTAAAAGTTTTACAGACAAGCAAAAGCTGAGAGAGTTCAGCACCACCAAACCAGCTTTACAACAAGTGCTAAAGGAACTTCTCTAGGCAAAAAACACAAGAGAAGGAAAAGACCTACAATACCAAACCCAAAACAATTAAGAAAATGGGAATAGGAACATACATATCAGTAATTACCTAAATGTAAATGGATTAAATGCTCCAATCAAAAGACATAGACTAGCTGAATGGATACAGAAACAAGACCTGTATATATGTTGTCTACAATACACCCAATTCAGACCTAGGGACACGTACAGACTGAAAGTGAGGGGATGGAAAAAGATATTACATGCAAATGGATATCACAAGAAAACTGGAATAGCAATTCTCATATCAGACAAAACAGACTTTAAAATAAAGACTATTATAAGAGACAAAGAGGAATACTACATAAAGATCAAGGGATCAATCCAAGAAGAATATAGAACAATTGGAAATATTTATGCACCCAACATAAGAGCACCTCAGTATATAAGGCAAAAGCTAACAGCCATAAAAGGGGAAAATGACAGTAACACAATAATTGTAGGGGACTTTAACACCCCACCTTCACCACTGGACAGATCATCCAAGTTTAGAAATAAATAAGGAAACACAAGCTTTAAATGAAACATTAAACAAGATGGACTTAATTGATATTTATAGGAAATTCCATTTAAAAACAACAGAATACACTTTCTTCTCAATGCTCATAGAATATTCTCCAGGATAGATCATATCTTGGGTCACAAATCAAGCCTTGGTAAATTTAAGAAAATTGAAATTGTATCAATTATCTTTTCCTACCACAATTCTCTGAGACTAGATATGAGTTACAGGAAAAAATCTATAAAAAATGCAAACACATGGAGGATAAACAATACACAACTAAATAACCAAGACATCACTAAAGAAATCAAAGAGGAAACCAAAAAGTACCTAGAAACAAATGAAAATGAAAACAGAATGGTACAAACCTATGGGATACAGCAAAAGCAGTTCTAAGGGGGAAGTTTATAGCAATACAATCCTACCTCAAGAAACAAGAAGCATCTTAAATAAACAACCTAACTTTACACCTAAAGCAATTATAGAAAGAACAACAACAAAAAAAAAACCAAAGTTAGCAGAAGGAAATAAATCATAAAGATCAGATCAGAAATAAATGAAAAAGAAATGAAGGAAACAATAGCAAAGATCAATAAAACTAAAAGCTGGCTCTCTGAGAAGATAAACAAAATTAATAAACCATTAGCCAGACTCATCAATAAAAAAAAGGGAAAAGACTCAAATCAACAGAATTAGAAATGAAAAACAAGTAACATATGACACTGCAGAATTACAAAGTTTCATGAAAAATTACTACAAGCAACTATATGCCAATAAAATGGACAATCTGGAAGAAATGGACAAATTCTTAGAAATACACAACCTGCCGAGACTGAACCAGGAAGAAATAGAAAATATAAACAGACTAATCACAAGCACTGAAACTGAAACTGTGATTAAAAATCTTCCAACAAATAAAAGCCCAGGACCAGATGGCTTCACAGGCAAATTCTATCGAACATTTTCAGAAGAGCTAACACCTATCCTTCTCAAACTCTTCCAAAACTTTCATCCCATCTCCTCTAGTTACTAGCCAAGTGGGCTGGAATGGCTGGGTCTGTTTCCTTTTCTGATCAGGAATTTCCTCATCGTGCTCTCTCTACATTCTCCTCTGATCATAAGACTTCAGTGGCAGTGCACAGGAAAGCTTTTTGTATAAACTATAACATGATGTGTGAGGAAGGCCCTGACACTAATATGATTATCCACTATTTCTACAAAAAGACACCTCAAATGTAGGATGATGGGTCAACAGTTTAATCTTCCTATATTCTATTCAAAGCAAAATCTGACATTTAATTTGAGATACACATTTTCTTTCCTTGATGGAAAGAAAGGGGAAAAAATGAGGAGGATTGTTCTTTTGAAAGATTTGCCTGTATTCTTAACTAATTTGAAACCCCAGCTTCAAAAGCAGTTGTTGTTTTATTTAATCAGCAAGAAAACATATCCTGCAAAAGGCAGCTCCCTGAAGGGGAATCTGCTCAAACACCATTTCCATGGCTGCCGCTGTAACAATATTTTTTACTGAACTAAGCATTGCTAATTTTAGCCACGGATTATCTGGAAAGCAAGGAAGAAATAGTTGAAAGGCAATTTTTACCTGAGCCTCTGAGAACTTCTACTAAGAAAAAGATGCTGCTAGAAAAAGCAACTATGTAACTCCAATGCCTTGGGGACATTTGTCAACTGCTCTCCAGCAGCCTCTGCAAGAAGGAGGGAGGTACCATTTTTCTAATTTAGGAAGACATTGAAACTCAGTGGTGAAATGATTTGATTCAAATCACTACAGCTTATATAAGAAAGAAGTATATCACCCCAGCAACCTTAATTCCCAGCCTGGCCTCTTGTCCCAGACCTTTCCGTTAATGGCATGACATTTGTTTAGAGATCTAAGCTATTTTGGATGCTGGTTTCAGTAAGCTGCCTCATGAAGGGACTTGAAAAAAATAGATCTGCATTAAATGGACTGGAAGTAATGTCTGCAACAGGTTACTTTGATTTTGAACAAGACAGTAAGGTAAACAATAGTAATAGATAGACTCTGTCCCATTCATGAAGAGTCAGAGATTGCTTAAATAAGTGACCTTAAATGACCTGCAAAGGAGTCATAGAGAGCCAGATACATTCCTTATGATCTTAGCTGCTGTATCCTCCATAAGCAACAAATCCTCCAGGCAGCAATGAATATTTTTCAGACTGCATTTGGAGGTGTCTAGCTCCAGGTGTGGGGTACAGAAGTAGTTCTTGTGTGATCTTTGAATGGGGCCTAGATAGCCAAGTTAGGTCCCAGTGGGTACTGACCAGCTGCTTTTACAGAAATTGAAGGCAAAAGTGTAGGGATTGCCCTTGTCACCTAGTAGAAATCCTGGTGAGTTTCCAGGCCCAGGTTCCCCAAGGCTCACTCCTCTGGGGTTGGTGGCTGCAACTCTGAGGGTTAGATGTAGTCAGGGAAGGACTTTGGAAATTTCAGAATGCTCTGTTGTTTTCCTTCACTGAATACTTCTTTCAGACCCTCATTCATACTAAGGAATAGAGAACAAATAAAAGTTTGGCTGACTTCTACACTAGTAAACTTGGCAGTCTACTGGGGGAGATGGGCAAAAAGAGACAGTCAAAAACTGCCCTCCCAGGCTTCCCTGGTGGCGCAGGGTTTGAGAGTCCGCCTGCTGATGCAGGGGACACGGGTTTGTGCCCCGGTCTGGGAAACTCCCACATGCCGCGGAGCGGCTGGGCCAGTGAGCCGTGGCTGCTGAGCCTGCACGTCCAGAGCCTGTGCTCCGCAACGGGAGAGGCCACAACAGTGAGAGGCCCGCGTACCGAAAAAAAAAAAAAAAAAAAAAAAGCTGCCCTCCCCCAGGGTTCTCTCATGATCCAGGGAAATTGATTCCTATGGGATTCCACAAGATCACTCAAGTAGAACTAGACTCCATAAAGCAAGCCTGTGGAATATTCAAATATAATGTCTAGGCTGGCCTTGTCCCTGAATGGATTTATTCCCAACATGCAAGGGGTCCCCAAGTTTTTTCCTTGTCCCTGGGTGCCATGTGATGACACAGATGGTGATCATATACCCAGCTCAGAGTGTGGTGGAGTCCAAGAAAAAACTCTTCCTGGAGGAAATAATTTCTGCATAGGGTCTTAAATAATTAACAGGTTAATCTGGGGAAAAGGAAAGAGAAAGCATTCCAGGAAAGAGAACTATTAAAAACTAGGGTACAGGAGAATACTATTCAGCCATAAAAAAAAAAAAAAAAAGAAATCCTGCCATTTGCAAGGATGAACCTCGAGAGCATTATCTTAAGTGAAATAAGTCAGACAGAGAAAGAAAAATACCATATGATCTTACTTATATGTGGAATTAAAAAAAAAAAAACAAGCTCATAGAAGAGATTGGCTGTTGCTTAAGGGAATGGGGGCTGGGTATGGGGTGGGGTGGGGGGTGAGTGAAATGGCTGAAAGGGGTCAAAGGGTACAAACTTCCAGTTACAAAATGTCATGGCAATGTAATGTACAGCATGGTGACTGTGGTTAACAATACTGCATTGCATATTTGAAAGTTGTTAAGAGAGTAGATCTTAAAAGTTTTCATCACACACACAAAAATTATTTTTAGCTATATACGGTGATGGATGTTAATTAGACTTATTGTGATGATCATTTTGCAATATATACAAATATTCAGTCATTGTTGTACACCTGAAACTAATATGTTTATGCCAATTAAATTTCAATTAAAAAGAAAACTAGAATATGGGAAATAGTGTGGTAGGGAGCCTTAAATTTTTCTTCAGGGTGACTATAGGGCATCCAAGCATGAGTATAGCTGGGTCACAGAGAGCATGTGGTGTGCCTTGCAGAGGAACTCGGATAATATCCTATAGGAAACAGGAGCCCCTGGGAGTTGTAAGCAAAGGGATAGCATGGTTGCTTTCATATTAGAGAGAGAACTCTAGCTGTGGCATGGAGGACAATTTGAGGGAACAAAAATGGAAACAAGTCAACATCGTAGACCTCTTCTTTTCATGTCTCATTGCTTCCTTTACTGTCATTTTATTGATTTAGCTTTTGTTGTATTAACATTTACATAGAATTTTTAAATAAAATGGATAAATGATTATGATAATATGCTGGTAAATTAGAAAGCAGGATAAAAAATTGATCTCAACAATGTACATATGCAAAGAAAAATTATTGGAAGAAAATGTATCAAACTTTAATCAAGGGCTAAGAATTTATCTTAAGAAAATAACCAGCTAGATAAAGGAGGCTACGTTTAAGAATGTTCACTTTTATTTATAAATGAAAAAGTAGAAGCAAATTAAATATTTATTAATAAGTGGTTAAGAAAATTATATTAAATCTAAAATATATATACAGACACATATTTTATTATATATTAATAATGTGAAAATATACAATAAATAAAGATAAATGCAAAAGGAAATTTCCAAAGAATTGCAGAGCTTGATCTAAAATATATATTTACAAACATATATGTGTGAGTGTGTACATGTGTGTAATAGTGGGAAGTATTTATATATGATTGTAATTAAGAGCAAAAGCTCAAGAGTCACAATCAGTAGCTATGTACCAATGGACAAGTTTCTTACCCTTCTGTGCCTCAGTTTCTTCATTCATAAAGTGAGGATAATAACAGTACCTTCTTCAAAGTATTATTATGAAGATTAAATAAATTAATATGTGTAAAGTATATAAGCAGTGTCCAGAATTTTATTATGCTAACAATTATTGCTATTAGTTATACAAAAAATGGTAGAAAAAAAGCATGCTAAAATATTTTCAACATTCAATTTCCAGGTTATTTGTTTTGAGTGATTTGTATGCATTTTATTTTGTGTTGTAAGTATCCCATAAAAGTCATAGGTTAATTAATATTCAGGGGAAAGAAAAACAAAAAAATGGATTGGTCTAAAGGACCAATGCTTCTGATCCTGACCCCAGATCATTTAATAAATAAGACTTCTAAAGTAGAAATACAGGTGCTGGTTTGTGAAGTCTCATCTCTAAGGCATTCCATGAGTGTAATCTTGGACTGACCATAGAACTTCTCTGAGTCTGAGCTTTCCCACCCATTGGATGTGAATAACCATGTCTCTTCTAACCATCTTACAGCATTCCTGGCAGATACAAGACAATGAATGTGAAAGTTCATTGTGAGCTATAAAACCCAGTACACACATGAGGATTTCTTAATAAATCAATTCCTTTACTGACTCTATTTCTCATTTCTCCACCTGCAAATTGCAAATCTCCTCAATGTGGGAGATTGTGCTTATGGATTAGGTAATTACTGTAGAGTTTGCCGTCTTTGAAAAAACAAGGGGCTGTTTGGGATGCATGATAATTTTGCAAATCAGCAGCTCTTGATTTTTCAGAGAAAGTTTGTGTTGTTTGGGGTTATCCATACCATTTACTGCTCTGCTTCTCTTTTCTATTGTCTGCCCTTGCTCATTTTATTACTTATTAGTAGCTGGCTGTGAGGTAAGGAGGAAACTATAAAAGGGAATGAAACATAAGCCATAATATAATGCAACTCTTTAGTGAAAATAGAATCAGTCAGGGAAGATGCTGGAACTTGCTGTGTTTTTATGAAGGAGATCCAGTTAATCTGTGACTTTTATTTCTCCTTGATATAATGCCTGGGCAAATTGTATGCACTCTTCCCACACACTCAGAGATTGGTATTGCTGCTTAAGGCTCATGAAACATTAGTGTTAAGAATGTGGCCTGCAATTTCAGGTTTCACTTCTCATTGTTATGCTCTGAGTTGAAAACATCTTCTCCCAGAAGAGTGAAAATATCCTCTATGCATGCTGACACTCCATTATATATCACACCTGTGATCTTATAAGCCTGATCTGAGTCACATAACCACCTTTCCATGACACAAGGCTCTCCCCATACCTGACTCTAGTATCTCTGACATAAATTGACATTTCCCACTTCAAGTTGAAGATGGAAAAGCCTATTGTCCATGGTTATTCCTCCTGGGGATCATGGGGCATGAGGACTTCTCAAGGTGGTTTCAACCAGACAGAAATCCAAATCCTGTAAATGGTCTTCAGAGAGAGAGGTTTGCATGCAGAAATAGAAGAATGTGGTGTTACTGTATTACATGATGACAGTCCAGGCTACCTTAGTCAGGTCTTTAGTTCCAAGGAACAAAAAGACAATTCATATTAGTTTAAGGAAAATCCGGACTCACTGAAGAATAGGAGCTCCAGGGACTTGTATCCCCTCAGAACATTCTCTCTCTTCCACACTTCCTTTATCAACTCCATTCTCTTTGGCTGGTTGTCCTTACACCCCATGGCAACAAACATAACCAGACTTCATCTTTCAAGCCTAATAACCAGAGGAGAGGGCTCTTGCCTCTCTAAAGGAATAATTCTTTTCCAGAGGGTTTTTTTTTTTTTTTGTCAGTATGGCTGTTGGCTTTCAAAGAACCAGGACTTTAAGGTACGCTCTATTTTCTCCATGATTTTCCTAATGCATATGAACACAAGTGTGTGATACATATGTAAATAGATACATATAAATGATTAAAGAACAAAAATTTAGGAAGGAAGCAGGAGGAGAGACTTTAGCCTCACTTACTGCCCATGACGGGTTGGGAAAATTTTTGAGTGAGACACAGAATTCTGTCTCTTCAATTTCCTTGAGGAATGACAGGTAATAAAGAAACATACTGAAGTCCTATCTGACAATTATCTATACTTGTTTCATATGTGTATTTGAAAATTTAAATGACCCATTTTATAAAAATTCTTCCAAAGCATGAGATCAGTAATTCTTAACTAATTCTGATGTTGAATGTATGAAAGTGTAATTTAAATAAACTCATTCAGGAAAGTACCTGAGCCAGGTGAGTGCAGCTAATATTTAAATTTCTGTGCTCACAGAATTCAGTGTGAATGACACATGGAGTTGTACAACATGGTAACCTTGTGTGTGTTGGGGGGTGTATGTGTGTGCAGATGTGGTAGAAACTGCAAGTTGCCTACCCAATGTCCATTCCACCTTTCTTCCCTACTAATAGAATCCTCCTTTTCCTTCTGGGTTATAGAATGCCCAGCTAAAAAGTTACATTTTCCTGGTAGCTTGGTGTCAGTGGGATATAAGCAGAAGTTGTTGGTGGAACATCTAGGAAAACTCCTTTGCTCTCCCTCCCTTCTTCTTTCCTCAATATGGATATGATAGCTGCAGCTCCAGCAGCCTATCTGAATGACTAAGAGACATGGGAAGTGTGGCAGAGAACAAAGATAGAAAGTGCCTGGGTCATGAAGACCATGGAATGGAGTGGTTATACCTGTCCTAAACTGTCTAACCTCTACACCATTTTAAAAAAGTAAGATCTGCTTTTTTTTATGTAAAGCCATGGATGGTTTCAATTTTCTCATTTATCTAGCCAGAACAAGTGTAGGGCAGGACATTTGGATGGATAATCAGCACAGCTCAGGAAGGTCCTCACGAGGCTAAATTCTTTGAGATTTCTGGAATTTTTATGCGACATGACTTCTAGACATGAATGATATCCTAGGTTTCTCCAGAGTTAGGAATAGAGGGAAGGCAGAAATAGAACGCAGATATCCTGGCCACTGCTTTCTCTACAATCTCCATACCCAGGTATAAAAACAAGTTGACCTGTCAAATCAGAAAAGTGCATTCTTGTGCTTCCCAGCCACAGTGCTGGTCCAAGAACTACAGGACATGTGTTATGGGACAGTAAGAATAATAAAGTGTGTACACCCGGGTTCAAAGTTTCATTCTTCCATCCACTAACTATATGGCTTCAGACAAGTTATTAACCTCTCTGAGACATTTTCCACACCTGAACATGGAGATAATAAAAGCTTTCATTGGGTTTTCAAGTGGACAAAAATCCTAGATTTTATGAATATCTGAGGTGAGATTTTGGACTGCTGTGCATACAGTAAGTGAGCCACTAACATGGAGAACCAGGACTACCTCTCAGTTACTGAGCACACAAAGTCCAAAGAGCAAGTCAGAGAGAATTTAAAAGTCCAAGGTTCTGAGGCCACTTTTGTGCAAAACTATAAACACATAAACTCAGTACAATGGACAAACCCAGACCATTAGACACCAGGCTCTAGTCATATCACAAATTAGAGCACTCTTCTCCCATAGAGAGAAGTCAGTGAGAGAGAGGAGAGAAAAAAAAAAAAAAGACAAGCAATTTCCCCACAATTCTGAGAATTCTGAGAGGTCAAAAGTTCTTATTTTATGGGCCCAGGAAAAAAAGCAAGAAGAGCTAGATACTTCTTTACCCTACATCCAGCTTTCAGGGTTGGAATGAGGATTAGATTATATAATCAAGTATATTTTCTAAAAAATCCATGTATTTTTGTAACACAGAAATCCTGAAAAGAAATTTGGCTGTAGCAAAAATAGAAGAATGCATCATTGTCTTCTGGGCTTTGCTGTCACTTGGCTTCCCTTCATCCATGGACAATCCACCCGCCTTTCTCATAGCCTACTTTCACCTTGAAAGTTGCACAGGGGAAAAGGAAGAGAAAAGCAGGGGAGGTGAGCTGAATGGAAAGGCTGCAGGCTGGCTTCTTCAAGTTCACTTCTTAATCTCCTGTGTGGATGCTCATGGTTGGGAAGAAATAAAAGTAGTGAAGGCCATTGCTTTACTTTAATCTTAAATCTTATATTAGAAAAGCTTTCAGATGGAAAAAAGAAAGACTTAAATAAAATCCCTTGCCAAAAAGAGTTGCACTGAAGCTTGAAAATGGAACTTATATCTAGTAATATATTTGGGGTTATAGCAAGAGTCCTGAGATACAAATTCATTCATTTTATCTTCCAGTGTCTCACATTCATGTAAATGGCTCAGGGCACATATTTGAAAATTCTCATGGAAAAAAAGTCACATTCTAAAGTACACTCAGATTATGGTTATAAAACTAACTTTTTTTTTTTAAGGGGGGATGACCAAGCATTCCAGGTTTAAAGTGGAAATGAGATCAAAATATTTGGGGAACAAAGTGTGATGCATTCCTGAATAATTAAATTAGGTCTTTAAAAATAACTGAGATTAACAAATACCCAAAATCCAATCTGATCTCAAGAACTAATCAACATAAGATGATACAGGGAGCTTCAGTTGAAAACATTGAAAATTAATAGGATTTGAAATGTAAATACCTGGGATTTTTGTGCACTGCTTGGTTTGTTTTTTAGTGAGAACAAAAGTACAGTTTCTAATTTATTTAATATTCCTAAAATTTTTGTTTGTTAACTATCAGCAAAACAAAAAAGACAACCTACTGAATGGGAAAAATATTTGCAAATCATATATCTGATAAGGGGTTAATATCCAAAATACATAAAGAACTCATACAACTCAGTAGAAAAAAAGCCAATCTGATTAAAAATTGGGCAAGGGTCTAAATAGACATTTTCCAAAGAAGACATACAGATGGCCAAAACGCACATGAAAAGATGCTCAACATCATTAATAATCAGAGAAAAGCAAATTAAAACATGTAAAGGTGCTCAACATTACTAATGATTAGGGAAATGCAAATCAAAACCACAGTGAGATATCACCTCACACCTGTCAGAATGGCTACTATCAAAAAGACAAGAAATAATAAATGTTGGCAAGGATGTGGAGAAAATGAACACTTGTGCACTAATGGTGGGAATGTAAATTGGTGCAATCACTATGGAAAACAGTATGGAGGTTCCTGAAAAAATTAGAAATGGAACTACTATATGATCTGTAATTCCACTTCTGGGTATTTATTTAAAGAAAATCAAAATGCTAATTCAAAAAGATATATGCACCTTCATGTTCATGGCAGCATTATTATAATAGCCAAGATATGGAAACAACATGTGTCCATCAATGGATGAATGGATAAAGAAGATGTGGTGTGTGTGTGTGTATATACATATATATATATATATATATATATATATATATATATATATATATATATTTACAATGGAATATTACTGATCCATAAAAAAGAATGAAAATTTGCATTTGTGACAACAAAAATGGACCTCGAGGGCATTATGCTAAGTGAAATAAGTCAGAGGAAGACAAATATCATATGACCTCTCTTATATAAGGAATCTAAAAAACAAAAACAAAATATAAACAAACAAATCCAAGCTCACAGATACAGAAAACAGATGGGTGGTTGCAAGACGTGGGAGGTGGAACAAAAAGGTAAACTGTTTTTTTAGTCTAAATAAATTGAATAAAATTTTTCTAAATAAAATAAAAACTAATTAGCTTATATTGTGCATTTTAAGAATATATAACTTGATTCACTTGCTCTCTCTTTCAATTTTAAAAATAAACATAATACTGACTAGAAGGGTGTGGATAAGAAGAGTCTTTTTTTCTCTAGCTATTGGAAATACTTATTATAACGCCTTGTGAAATATAACCTAAGCTACATTTTAATCAGACTTCGTTTTCTTTCTGAAGAGAGCATCTTGGAGAATAATTTGGCTACATTTCCCACAATAAAATGGCCTATTGTGGATTATTTCAAAATACACCTCACAACCATTAAAAAGAGTAGCCAAGTTACCAGCTTCCAAAGTTGCCTGTGGTCATCAAATGAGGGAGATGCATTCTTAGTGGAACCATCCATATCAACTATCAAGAGACTATATCTGTATGACATGAATAAAGCTTTCCTGGTCTATTTTGACAAAGTCTTCAATGGTAATTTATATAACTGGCTGTCAAAATCCTGACTTTTGTTGCAAACAGAATGAGCCAGATTGGGGGCAGGATAGAAGTCTACACCCCCACATGGCATGCCACTTCCTTTTCTCAAAATATTCAAGGCTTTCCCATTGCTAATAGGTAGAGATCAGACTTCTTACCTGTGTGATCTGGGCTCCAACCCACTTCTCTCTCATTTCTCATTTTCTCAAGCTTGTTTTCAACCAGCTTCATATGTGCCATGTTCTCTTTCTCTCATCCCCTGGCCTTTAATCTAGTTTTTCTGCTTGATATCATCTCTCTTTACCCCTTTTCTCATCTTTTGCCAGTTGTCTGGCTTAATCTTCTGGTGTAGGTTTAAATGTCACTTCCTTCAGGATGTCTTCTGTCATACCCAAAGTTCATGTCAGTTTTTCCCTAAATTCTTCCATAGTACCCAGCATATCCCTTACCACAGCTCTTTCACACTGTTGTAATTGCCATCTCCTTGCCTGCATGTCCCACTAGATGAAAAATACTGTGATCATGATGTCCTGTATCTTATACAATATTTTGTCCAAAGTGCCTACCATAGACACTCAATAATTTTTTTTTTGAGTGAACAAATTTCCAATCGTGTGAGGTGGTACCAGTATTAGGGAATTAGAAACAAAAATGGACAGGTGGAGTGTTAAAGAAGGCTAAGTAGAAGTTTGACCCAAAGCATAGTGTATATTGGGTAGATATTTTAGTGGTGCCAGCTAAGGGCTGTAGGTTGGTGTCCCTGAGACAAGCAACGCCTGCATCAGGGGTCTGGCTTTGGGTTTCAAGTACCTCATATGGGAATTAGCATTCAGAGCCCAGATTCTGGTCCTCGAGAAGATTACCCAATGCAAGAGAGAAGTCTAGTCCTGAAGGAACCTGTCTGGGTCAAGATACTAAGCTAAGGTAAGGATCCAATTACTGGAATTAGTGTTTAACACAAATGTTCAGGCATTAAGAACAAAGTGAGAACACATTTATTATGCCTGCAGCACAAGGTCAGAACATGGCTAGAACAAGACCAGTGATACAGAACCTAGGAATCGTGTACTTCCTAAAATTCATGAAAATAATTGGTTCTAGAGCCTGGGGAAAAGCTAGGCCTGCAGAAGAAAGTGAAAGGATATGATAATCTGAGGGATTTGAGGACAAGGACTGAGGAATTCATTACACCTGTCAGGGAATTCAATCGTCAGGAAGGCCAAACTGACTTAAAGCCAGACTGCATATAGTGGTTGCTTCGCACTGACTATCACTGAACAATCCACATTGAGACTGGCAAGGGAAGTCAGGTAAGAACAGACTCCTAAGTCTGCAGTGTGCACTGTATTTATTATTCCCTCTGAGGATTGTCTACTTATTCTAGGACAAAGTTGCAAAGAACTTTTGTCCTTCTCAGGCGTGTGTGATGGTACTCTTGCCAAACAATATTTTTAAGTTGCATCCCATGTCCAATTCACTCTGAGTCATCACAACTTTAGGAGAACTATCTCATGATCAAAGAATTTCAGAGGAGTAGAATTTGTTCATGGTACTTCACTAGATGCCATCCTGGTCTCTACCATTTTAGACAAGCCTCCACTAAAAACCTCCCTGGATAAGCCAGAAAGGAATCATTTTAGCTCAGACCAAGTAGAAAATATATTAGCCTTAAGAAAAAATAAGACAAAGCAACCAAAAATATTGTCAAACATGTAATAGAATTAGGGCATTCATAATGATAACCTTATGGAGAGTTTTGCCAAGAAATCAATACTTCCTAACGTTGTATTTAAGACCTGGAATTGGATCTAATTCAAACTTCACAAATTTTTCTGTAATGTTGACATATTTTTCTTTCAACCTGAAAATAAAAGAAGGGGACTCAACAGTAGTGAGCCAATGCATTCTAAGAGACTGGAACAGTCAAAGAGTTTCTTGATTTAAGAATTCCAGAGAGGACATTCAAGATGATGGAGGAGTAAGACATGGAGATCAGCTTCCTCCTCACAAATACATCAAAAATGCATCTACATGTGGAACAACTCCTACAGAACACCTACTGAATGCTGGCAGAAGACCTCAGACTTTCTAAAAGGCAAGAAACTCCCCACGTACCTGGGTAGGGCAAAAGAAGAAAGAGAAAACAGAGACAAAACAACAGGGACGGGACCTGCACATCTGGGAGTGAGCTGTGAAGGAGGAAAAGTTTCCACACACTAAGAAGCCCCTTCACTGGTGGAGAAGAGGGGGGGCAGGGAGGAAGCTTCAGAGCCATGGAGGAGAGCACAGCAACAGGGGTGCAAAAGGCAAAGTGGAGAGACTCCCCCACAGAGGATCGGTGCTGACCAGCACTCACCAGCCCAAGAGGCTTGTCTGCTCACCCGCCAGGGCGGGTGGAGGATGGGAGCTGAGGTTCGGGCTTCGGAGGGCAGATCCCAGGGAGAGGACTGGGGTTGGCTGTGTGAACACAGCCTGAAGAGAGCTAATGCACCACAGCTAACCAGGAGGGAGTCCAGAAAAAAAGTCTGGAACTGCCTAAGAGTCAAGAGACCATGGTTTTGGGTGCATGAAGAGAGGAGATTCAGAACACCACCTAAACAGCTTCAGAGATGGGCGTGAGCCACAGCTAACAGCGTGGACACCAGAGATGGGCATGAAATGCTAAGGCTGCTGCTACATTCACAAAGAAGCCTGTGTGCAATCACAGGTCACTATCCACACTGCCCCTCCTGGGAAGCTGTGCAGCCCATCACTGCCAGGGTCCCGTGATCCAGAGACAACTTCCCTGGGAGAACACACAGCACACATCAGGTTGTTGCAACATCATGCTGACCTCTGCTGTGGCAGGCTTGCCCTGCATCCCATACCCCTCCCTCCCCCTGGCCTGAGTGAGCCAGAGCCCCATAATTAGCTGCACTTTTAACCCCCTCTTGTATGGGTGAAGAACAGATGCCAGAGGGTGACCTAGATGCAGAGGCAGAGCCAAATACAAAACTGGATCCCAGGAGCTGAGAAAGGGAAATCTCTCCCAGCAGCCTCAGGAGCAGTGGATTAAATCTCCACAATCAACTTGATTAACCCTGCACCTGTGGAATAGGTGAAAAGAAAATGAATCAACCTAAATTTGAGGCAATGGACATTGGGAGCAACTATAGACTTGGGGTTTGCTGTATGTGACAGACTAGTTTCTGATTTTTATGTTTATCTCAGTAGAGTTCTAAACACTTGTTGTCATTGGTAGATTTGTTTATTGGTTTGGCTGCTCTCTTCTTTTTTTATTACTTTTTTACATTTTTAATACTTTTTTATTTTAATAGCTTTCATTTTATCTTATTTTTCTTTCTTTCTCTTTTTTTTTCTCACTTTTCTTCTGAGGCATGTGGCTAAGAGGGTCTTGGTGTTCTGGCTGGGTGTCAGGCCTGAGCCTCTAAGGTGGGAGAGCTAAGTTCAGGACACTGGAGCACCAGAGTCCTGGGACCATCTCCCAGCCCCACGTAATAACAGTTGATGAGAGATCTCCCAGAGATCTCCTTCTGAACGCTAAGACACAGCTCCACTCAACAACAAGCAAGTTCCAGTGCTGGAAACTCCATGCCAAACAACTAGCAAGATGGGAACACAACCCCACCCATTAGCAGAGAGGCTGCCTAAAATCATAATAAGTTCACAGACACCCCAAAACACACCACTGGATACAGTCATGACAACCAGAAACACAAGATCCAGTGTCATCCAACAGAACACAGGCACCAGTCACCTACACCAGGAAGCCTACACAACCCACTAAATCAACCTCACCCACTAGGGGCAGACACCAAAAACAACAAGAAATGTGAACATACAGCCTGTGAAAAGGAGACCACAGACATAGTAAGTCAAGCAAAATGAGAAGACAGAGAAATAAGCAGCAGATGAAATAGCAAAGTAAACAGCGACTAGACCAAAGAAATAAGGTGGAAATAGGCAGTCTACCTGAAAAAGAATTCAGAGTAATGATAGTAAAGATGATCCAAAATCTTGGAAATAGAATGGAGAAAATATGGAAAACAATTAACAAGTACCTAGAAGAACTAAAGTGCAAACAAACAATGATGAATAACACAATAAATGAAATTAAAAGTTTTCTAGAAGGAATCAATAGCAGAATAACTGAGGCAGAAGAACAGATAAGTGACCTGGAAGATAAACTAGTGGAAATAACTACCTCAGAGCAGAACAAAGAAAAAAAGAATGAAAAGAATTGAGGACAGTCTCAGAAGCCTCTGGGACAACATTAAATGCACCAACATTCAAATTATAGGGGTCCCAGAAGAAGAAGAGAAAAAGAAAGGGATTGAGAAAGTGCCCAAAGAGCTTTTAGTTGAAAACTTTTCTAATATGGGAAAGGAAATAGGCAATCAAGTCCAGGGAGCAGAGGCTCACATACAGGATAAATACAAGGGGAAACATGCCAAGACACATATTAACCAAACTATCAAAAATTAATATAATGAAAAAATATTAAAAGCAGAAAGGGAAAAGCAACAAAAAACATACAAGGGAAACTCCATAAGGATAACAGCAGATCGTTCAGCAGAAACTCTGTAAGCCAGAAGGGAGAGGCAGGACATATTTAAAGTGATGAAAGGGAAAAATGTACAACCAAGAATAAGCTACCCAACAAGGATCTCATTTAGATTCGATGGAGAAACTAAAACCTTTACAGACAAGCAAAAGCTAAGAGAATTCAGCACCACCAAGTCAGCTTTACAACAAATGCTAAAGGAACTTCTCTAGGCAGGAAACACAAGAGAAGGAAAAGACCTACAATAACAAACCCAAAAGAATTAAGGAAATGGTAATAGGAACATACATATCAGTAATTACCTAAATGTAAATGGATTAAATGCTCCAACAAAAAGACATACACAGGTTGAACAGATACAGAAACAAGACCCGTATATATGTTATCTACAAGAGACCCAATTCAGACCTAGGGACACATACAGACTGAAAGTGAGGGGATGGATAAAGATATTCCATGCAAATGGAAATCAAAAGAAAGCTGGAGTACCAATTCTCATATCAGAAATAATAGACTTTAAAATTAAGACTATTACAACAGACAAAGAGGGACACTTCATAATGATCAAGGGATCATTCCAAGAAAAACGTAGAACAATTAGAAATATTTATGCACCCAATATAGGAACACTGCAATACATAAGGTAAATGCTAACAGCCATAAAAGGGGAGATCGACAGTAACACAATAATAGTAGGGGACTTTAACACGCCACTTTCACAAGTGGACAGATCATCCAAAATGAAAATAAATAAGGAAACACAAGCTTTAAATGACATATTAAACAAGATAGACTTAATTGATATTTATAGGACATGCCATCCAAAAACAACAGAGTACACTTTCTACTCAAGTGCTTATGGAACATCCTCCAGGATAGATCATATTTTGAGTCACAAATCAAGCCTTGGTAAATTTAAGAAAATTGAAATTCTATCAAGTATCTTCTCCGACCACTATGCTATGAGACTAGATATCAATTACAGGAAAAAAAATAGTAAAAAAAACAAACACATGAAGGCTAAACAATACACTACTAAATAACCAAGAGATAGCTAAAGAAATCAAAGAGGAAATAAAAAAATAGCTAGAAACAAATGACAATGAAAACAGGATGACCCAAAACCTATGGGATGCAGCAAAAGCAGTTTTTTTTTTAACATCTTTATTGGAGAATAATTGCTTTACAATGGTGTGTTAGTTTCTGCTTTATAACAAAGTGAAACAGTTTTACATACACATATGTTCCCATATCTCTTCCCTCTTGCAACTCCCTCCCTCCCACCCTCCCTATCCCACCCCTCTAGGGGGTCACAAAGCACCGAGTTGATCTCCCTGTGTTATGTGGCTGCTTCCCACTAGCTATTTTATGTTTCATAGTGTATATATGCCCGTGCCACTCTCTCACTTTGTCCCAGCTTACCCTTCCCCCTCCCCATATCCTCAAATCCATTCTCTAGTTGGTCTGTGTCTTTATTCCTGTTTTACCCCTGGGATCTTCATGACATTTCTTTTTTCTTAGATTCCATATATATGTGTTAGCATACGGTATTTGTCTTTCTCTTTGTGACTTACTTCACTCTGTATGAGAGACTCTAGGTCCATACACCTCACTACAAATAACTCAATTTCGTTTCTTTTTATGGCTGAGTAATATTCCATTGTATATATGTGCCACATCTTTAGCTGTTCATCTGATGATGGACACTTAGGTTGCTTCCACCTCCTGGCTGTTTTAAATAGAGCTGCAATGAGCATTTTGGTACATGAGTTTTTGAACTATGGTTTTCTCAGGGTATATGCCCAGTAGTGGGATTGCTGGGTCCTATGGTAGTTCTTTTTGTAGTTTTTTAAGGAACCTCCATACTGTTCTCCATAGTGGCTGTATCAATTCACATTCCCACCATCAGTGCAAGACTGTTCCCTTTTCTCCACACCCTCTCCAGCATTTATTGTTTCTAGATTATTTGATGAGGGCCATTCTGACAAGTGTGAGATGATATCTCATTGTAGATTTGATTTGCATTTCTCTAAAGATTAAAGATTTGGAGCATTCTTTCATGTGTGTGTTGGCAATCAGTATATCTGCATTGAAGAAATGTCTGTTTAGGTCTTCTGCCCATTTTTGGATTAGGTTGTTTTTTTTTTCGTTATTGAGCTACATGAGCTGCTTGTAAATTTTGGAGATTAATTCTTTGCCAGATGCTTCATTTGCAAATATTTTCTCCCATTCTGAGGGTTGTCTTTTGGTCTTGTTTATGGTTTCCTTCACTGTGAAAAACCTTTTAAGTTTCATTAGGTCCCATTTGTTTATTTTTGTTTCTATTTCCATTTCTCTAGGAGGTGGGTCAAAAAGGATCTTGCTGTGATTTATGTCATAGAGTGTTCTGCCTATGTTTTCCCCTAAGAGTTTGATAGTTTCTGGCCTTACATTTAGGTCTTTAAAATATTTTGAGCTTATTTTGTTGTATGGTGTCAGAGAGTGTTCTAATCTCATACTTTTACCTGTCCCTGTGCAGTTTTCCCAGCACCACTTACTGAAGAGGCTGTCTTTTCTCCATTGTATATTCTTGCCTCCTTTATCAAAGAGAAGTTTACCATATGTGCATGGGTTTATCTCTGGATTTTCTATACTGTTCCATTGATCTCTCTTTCTGTTTTTGTGCCAATACCATACTGTCTTGATTACTGTAGCTTTGTAGTATAGTCTGAAGTCAGGGAGCCTGATTCCCCCAGCTCCATTTTTCTTCCTCAAGATTGCTTCGGCTATTCAGGGTCTTTTCTGTTTCCATAGAAATTATGAAATTTTTGGTTCTAGTTCTGTGAAAAATGCCAGTGGTAGTTTGATAGGGATTGCATTGAATCTGTGGATTGCTTTGGGTACTAAACTCATTTTCACAAAGTTGATTCTTCCAATCCAACAACATGGTATATCTCTCCATCTATTTGTAACACCTTTAATTTCTTTCATCAGTGTCTTATACTTTTCTGCATACAGGTTTTTGTCTCCTTAGGTAGGTTTATTCCTAGATATTTTATTCTTTTTGTTGCAATGGCAAATGGGAGTGTTTCCTTGATTTCACTTTCAGATTCTTCATCATTAGTATATAGGAATGCCAGAGATTTCTGTGCATTAATTTTGTATCCTGCTACTTTACCAGATTCATTGATTAGATCGAGTAGTTTTCTGGTAGCATCTTTAGGATTCTCTATGTATAGTATCATGTCATCTGCAAACAGTGACAGCTTTACTTCTTCTTTTCTGATTTGGATTCCTTTTATTTCTTTTCCTTCTCTGAATGCTGTGGCTAAAACGTCCAAAACTACATTGAATAATTGTGGTGAGAGTGAAAACCTTGTCTTGTTCCTGATCTTAGTGGAAATGCTTTCAGTTTTTCACCATTGAGGACGATGTTGGCAGTGGCTTTGTCATATATGGCATTTATTTTGTTGAGGAAAGTTCCCTCAATGCCTACTTTCTGCAGGGTTTTTATCATAAATGCTTGTTGAATTTTGTCGAAAGCTTTCTCTGCATCTATTGAGATGATCATATGTTTTTTTTTTCCTTCAATTTGTTAATATGGTGTATCACGTTGATTGATTTACGTATACTGAAGAATCCTTGCATTCCTGGAACAAACCCCACTTGATCATGGTGTATGATACTTTTAATGTTCTCTTGGATTCTGTTTGCTAGTATTTTGTTGAGGATGTTTGCATCTATGTTCATCAGTGATATAGGCCTGTAGTTTTCTTTCTTTCTGGCATCTTTGTCTGGTTCTGTTATCAAGGTGATGGTGGCCTCGTAGAATTAGTTTGGGAGTGATCCTCCGTCTGTGATATTTTGGAAGAGGTAGAGAAGGATAGGTGTTATTGCTTGTCTAAATGTTTGATAGAATTCGCCTGTGAAGCCATCTGGTCCTGGGCTTTTGTTTGTTGGAAGATTTTTTATCACAGTTTCAATTTCAGTGCTTGTGATTGGTCTGTTCATATTTTCTATTTCGTCCTGATTCAGTCTTGGCAGGTTGTGCATTTCTAAGAATTTGTCCATTTCTTCCAGGTTGTCCATTTTATTGGCATAGAGTTGCTTGTAGTAATCTCTCATGATCTTTTGTATTTCTTCAGTGTCAGTTGTTACTTGTCCTTTTTCATTTCTAATTCTATTGATTTGAGTCTTCTCCCTTTTTTTCTTGATGAGTGTGGCTGATGGTTGATCAATTTTGTTTATCTTCTCAAAGAACCAGGTTTTAGTTTTATTGATCTTAGCTATCATTTCCTTCATTTCTTTTTCATTTATTTCTGATCTGATCTTTATGATTTCTTTCCTTCTGCTAACGTTGGGGGGTTTTTTTGTTCTTCTTTCTCTAATTGCTTTAGGTGCAAGTTTAGGTTGTTTATTTGAGATGTTTCCTGTTTCTTAAGGTAGGATTGTATTGCTATAAACTTCCCTCTTAGAACTGCATTTGCTGCATCCTATAGGTTTTGGGTCATCGTGTGTCCATTGTCATTTGTTTCTAGGTATTTTTTGATTTCCTCTTTGATTTCTACAGTGATCACTTCGCTATTATGTAGTGTATTGTTTAGCCTCCATGTGTTTGTATTTTTTAGAGATCTTTTCCTGTAATTGATATCTAGTCTCATAGTGTTGTGGTTGGAAAAGATACTTAATACAATTTCAATTTTCTTAAATTTACCAGGGTTGATTTATGACCCAAGATATGATCTATCCTGGAGAATGTTCCATGAGCACTTGACAAAAATGTGTATTCTATTGTTTTTGGTTGGAATGTCCTATAAATATCAATTAAGTCCATCTTGCTTAATGTATCATTTAAAGCTTGTGTTTCCTTATTTATTTTCATTTTGGATGATCTGTCCATTGGTGGAAGTGGGGTGTTAAAGTTCCCTACTATGAGTGTGTTACTGTCGATTTCCCCTTTTATGGCTGTTAGTATTTGCCTTATGTATTGAGGTGCTCCTATGTTGCGTGCATAAATATTTACAATTGTTATATCTTCTTCTTGGATCGATCCCTTTATCAGTAAGTAGTGTCCTTTGTCTCTTGTAATAGTCTTTATTTTGAAGTCCATTTTGTTTGATATGAGAATTGCTACACCAGCTTTCTTTTTATTTGCATTTGTATGGAATATCTTTTTCCATCCCCTCACTTTCAGTCTGTATGTGTCCCTAGGTCTGAATTGGGCCTCTTATAGACAGCATATATATAGGTCTTGTTTTTATAACCATTCAGCCAGTCTATGCCTTTTGGTGGAAGCATTTAATCCATCGACATTTAAGGTAATTATCGATATTTATGTTCCTATTACCATTTTCTTAATTGTAATGTGTTTTATTGTAGTTATTTTCCTTCTGTTGTGTTTCTTGCCTAGAGTAGTTCCTTTAGCATTTGTTATAAAGCTGGTTTGGTGGTGCTGAACTCTCTCAGCTTCTGCTTGTCTGTAAAAGTTTTAATTTGTCCATCAAATCTCAAAGAGATCCTTGTTAGGTAGAGTAATCTTGGTTGCAGGTTTTTCTCCTTCATCACTTTACATATGTCCTTCCACTCCCTTCTGGCTTGCAGAGTTTCTGCTGAAGGATCAGCTGTTAACCTTATGGGGATTCCCTTGTGTGTTGTTGTTTTTTCCTTGCTGCTTTTAATATGTTTTCTTTGTATTTAATTTTTGATAGTTTGATTAATATGTGTCTTGGCGTGTTTCTCCTTGGATTTATCCTGTATGGGACTCTCTGTGGTTCCTGGACTTGATTAACTATTTCCTTTCCCATATTAGGGAAGTTTTCAACTATAATCTCTTCAAATATTTTCTCAGTCCCTTTCTTTTTCTCTTCTTCTTCTGGAACCCCTCTGATTCGAATTTTGGTGAGTTTAATGCTGTCCCAGTGGTCACTGAGACTGTCCTCATTTCTTTTCATTTTTTTTTTGTGTGTGTGTGCTCTGCAGTAGTTATTTTCATTATTTTATCTTCCAGGTTACTTACTTATCCAATCTTCTGCCTCAGTTATTCTGCTATTGAACCTTTCTAGAGTATTTTCAATTTCATTTCTTGTGTTGTTCATCGTTGCTTGTTTCCTCTTTATTTCTTCTAAATCGTTGTTAAATGCTTCTTCCATTTTTTCTATTCTTTTTCTATGATTTTGGATCATCTTTACTATCATTATTCTGAATTCTTTTTTCAGGTAAACTCATTTCTTAGGTCTGGTGGGTTTTTACCTTGCTCCTTCATCTGCAGTGTGTTTTTCTGTCTTCTCATTTTGCTTATCTTACTGTGTTTGGGATCTCCTTTTTGCAGGCTGCAGGTTCATAGTTCCCATTGTTTTTGGTGTCTGTCCCCAGTGACTAAAGTTGTTTCAGTGGGTTGTGTAGGGTTCCTTGTGGAGGGGACTAGTGCCTGTGTTCTGGTGGATAAGGCTGCATTTTGTCTTTCTGGTGGGCAGGTCCATGTCTGGTGGTGTGTTTTGGAGTGTCTGTGACCTTTTTATGATTTTAGGCAGCCTCTCTGTTAATGGGTGGAGTTGTGTCCCTGTCTTGCTAGTTGTTTTCCATATGTTGTCCAGCACTGTAGCTTGCTGGTCGTTGAGTGAAACTGGGCCTTGGTTTTGAGATGAAGATCTCTGGGAGATTTTCGCCACTTGATTTTACATGGATCTGGGAAGTCTCTGTGGATCAGTGTCCTGAAGTTGGCTCTCCCACCTGAGAAGCACAGCACTGACTCCTGGCTGGAGCACCAAGAACCTTTCATCCACACGGCTGCTAGTGTTGGAGGGTCTCCTACAGAGGTGGGGTGTGGCTGTGCCTCACCAAGGGGAAAGGACACTGGCTGCAGAATTTCTGGGAAGTACTCCTTTGCATGAGCCCTCCCAGAGTCTGTCATTATCCCCAACAACAAAAATCAGCTTTAAGAGGGAAGTTTATAGCACTACAATCCTACCTCAAGAAGCAAGAAACATCTCAAATAAACAACCTAAACTTACACCTAAAGCAATTAGAGAAGAAGAACAAAAAATACCCAAAGTTAGCAGAAGGAAAGAAATCATAATGATCAGATCAGAAATAAATGAAAAGGAAATGATGGAAACAATAGCAAATATCAATAAAACTAAAAGCTGGTTCTTTGAGAAGATAAAGAAAATTGATAAACCATTAGCCAGACTCATCAAGAAAAAAAGGGAGAAAACTCATATCAACAGAATTAGAAATGAAAAAAGAGAAGTCACATATGTCACTGCAGAAATACAAAGTTTCATGGGAGAATACTACAAGCAACTCTATGCCAATAAAATAGACAACCTGGAAGAAATGGACAAATTCTTAGAAAAACACTGCCTTCTGAAACTGAACCAGGAAGAAATAGAAAATTTAAACAGACCAACCACAAGCACTAAAATTGAAACTTTGATTAAAAATCTTCCAACAAACTAAAGCCCAGGGCCAGATGGCTGTACGGGTGACTTCTATCAAACATTTAGAGAATAGCTAATACTTATCCTTCTCAAACTCTTCTAAAATATAGCAGTGGGAAGAACACTCCTAAACTAATTTTATAAGGCCACCATCACCCTGATACCAAAACCAGACAAAGATGTCAAAAAAAAAAAAAAAAAAGGAAAACTACAGGCCATTGTCACTGATGAACATAGATGCAAAAATCCTCAACAAAATACTAGAAAACAGAATCCAAGAGCACATTAAAAGGATCATACACCATGATCAAATGGAGTTCATCCCAGGAATGCAGGGATTCTTCAATATACTCAAATCAATCAATGTGATAAAGCATATTAACAAATTGAAGGATAAAAATTATATGATAATCTCAGATGCATACAAAGGTTTTGACAAAATTAACACCAATTTATGATAAAAACTCTCTAGAAAATAAGCATAGAGGAAACTTACCCCAACATAATAAAGGTCATATATGGCAAACCCACAGTCAACATCATTCTCAATGGTGAAAAACTGAAACCATTTCCACTAAGATCAGGAACAAGACAAGGATGCCTAGTCTCACCACTATTATGCAACCTAATTTTGGAAGTTTTAGCCACAGTAATCAGAGAAGAAAAAGAAATAAAAGGAATCAAATTGGAAAAGAAGTAGTAAAGCTGTCACTGTTTGCAAATGACATGACGCTTTACATACAGAATCCTAAAGAGGCTACCAGAAAACTACTAGTGTTAATCAATGAATTTGGAAAAGTAGCAGGATACAAAATTAATGCACAGAAATCTCTTGCATTCCTATACACTAATGATGAAAAATCTGAAAGAGAAATTAATGAAACACTCCCATTTACCAATGCAAAAAAAAGAATAAAATACCTAGTAATAAACCTACCTAAGGAGACAAAAACCTGTATGCAGAAAACTATACAACACTGATGAAAGAAATTAAAGATGATACAAACAGATGGAGAGATATACCATGTTCCTGCTTTGGAAGAATCAACATTGTGAAAATGACTACACTATACAAAGAAATGTACAGATTCAATGCCATCCTTATTAAACTATCAATGGCATTTTTCACAGAACTAAAACAAAAAATTTCACAATTTCTATGGAAACACAAAAGACCCTTAATAGCCAAAGCAATCCTGAGAAAGAAAAACGGAGCTGGAGGAAACATGTTCCCAGATTTCAGACTATACTACCAATCTACAGTAATCAAGACAGTATGGTGCTGTCATCAAAACAGAGACATAGATCAATGGAACAGGATAGAAAGCCCAGAGATAAACCCACGCACACCTTGTCTTTGTTAAAGGAGGGAAGAATGTACAATGGAGAAAAGACAGTCTCTTGAATAAGTGATGCTGTGAAAACTGGACAGCTACATGTAAAAGAATGAAATTAGAACAGTCCCTAACACTATGCACAAAAATAAACTCACAGTGGATTAAAGACCTAAATGTAAGTCCAGACAGTTAAAACCCTTAGGGGAAAACATAGACAGAACATTCTATGACATAGATCACAGCAAGATCCTTTTTGACCCACCTCCTAGAGTAGTGGAAATAAAAACAAAAATAAACAAATGGGACCTAATGAAACTTAAACACTTTTGTACAGCAAAGGAAACCATAAACAAGACGAAAGGACAACCCTCAGAATGGGAGAAAATATTTGCATATGAAACAACTGACAAAGGATTCATCTCCAAAATATACAAGCAGCTCATGCAGCTCAATATCAAGAAAATAAAAAATCCAATCCAAATATGGGCAGGAGACCTAAATAGGCATTTCTCCAAAGAAGATATACAGATTGCCAACAAACACATGAAAGGATGCTCAACATCACTAATCATTAGAGAAATGCAAATCAAAACTCTAATGAGTTATCACTTCACACCAGTCAGAATGGTCATCATCAAAAAATCTAGAAAAAATAAATCCTAGAAAGCTTGTGGAGAAAAGGGAACCCTCTTGCACTGTTGGTGGGAATGTAAATTGATACAGTCACTATGGAGAACAGTATGGATGTTCCTTAAAAAACTTAAAGTAGAACTACCATACGACCCATCAATCCCACTACTGGGCATATACCCTGAGAAAACCATAATTCAAAAAGTCATGTACCACAATATTCATTACAGTACTATTTACAATAGCCAGGACATGGAAGCATCCTAAGTGTCCATTGACAGATGAATGGATAAATAAGATGTGGCACATATATACAATAGAATATTAGCCATAAAAAGAAGCGAAATTGAGTTGTTTTTAGGGAGGTGTATGGATCTAGAGTCTGTCATACAGAGTGAAGTAAGTCAGAAAGAGAGAAACAAATACCTTATGTTATAGCACATATATATATGGAATCTAAAAAAAAAAAAAAAAAGGTTCTGAGGAACCTAGGGGAAGGACAGGAATAAAGACACAGAGGTAAAGAATGGACTTGAGGACATGGGGAGGGAGAAGGGGAAGGGTAAGCTGGGATGAAGTGAGAGAGTGACATTGATATACATGCACTTCCAAATATATAACTAGTGGGAAGCAACCGCATAGCACAGGGATGTCAGCTCAGTGCTTTGTGGCCATAGAGCGGTGGGATAGGGAGAGTGGGAGGGAGACGCAAGAGGGAAGGGATATGGGGATAAATGTATACGTATAACTGATTCACTTAGTTATACAGCAGAAACTAGCACCACTTTGTAAAGAAATTATACTCCAATAAAGATGTTTAGAAAAAAAGGAACAGCACTTCTAAATTTTAAAAATTTATGTATATTATGACAGCAAACAGGGTATAATTTGTGCCATGAAGAACTTCTGTGGTGCACGATTTTAACAACAACATACACCCATCACCTCCATGTGAGCTGATTTTCTTTTCAGTGTGACTTGCAGGAATAAACTATGGTCCAACATTCAAAAAAATAAAAGATCAGAAGGATTTTCTGCTACACGTTCAACAATTTGAAAGTAGCCTCAGCTTTTTCATGTTGGTGTTAATGTTCTGTCTCTAGCAGCAGTTGTGATGGCAGATTTCTTTTTAAAAAGAAGCAGGAAAAAACTATATAGAGAAAGGGGTGTTTGTTTGTTTTGCTTGTTAACAGCCTTCATTATTCTGCTAAGGTCTGTAGAAGCATTTCCCTATTTCAATAAGCCCTGAACTTTCTCAGAATAGGGCCTGCATTTCATTCACCTCTTTAACTTATGTGTGACCCAGAGAACAGGTATCCAATAAATAGTTGTTGAACAATTGAATGAATGAACGAAGGTATCAGTTTTAAAGTGACAATTCCCCTAGAAGCACTGTCAGGAAGCTATTTCCTTTCCTACACGAGGAGAAAAAGATAAATCCACCTAGCCAACATGCTAAAAGTAGAACCACTCAGAAACAGGTCCACCAAGAGGAAAACTGGTCTGAGCAGCTTACAGAGAAGTTAATTAGCCTTGAGGGAACTGTTTGTTCTCTGTGACACCTCCCCAAATGCCTTCAGTCTTCTCTTTACACTCCCCCTGACTACTCCTCTGCATTTATCATAGCCCTTTCTCATTGCAGACTTAGATGTATTGGGCCTTTGAAGAGGGTGAAATGAGAACAGAGAATAAGGCCACTTCTTGAGACCAAGCCTGTACCTTATGGCCAGCACACAGCTTTACTTATACGGTGTTGTCTAATCCTCAAGTGATCATTTAAAAAATGGGTATTAGTGCTCTTACCATTAGGCAGTTAGAGGAAATTGAGGTATAGAGAGGGTATAAAAAGTTACACAGCTAACCAATGGGGATTCTGATCCCAAAGTCTCCGTCTTTAGTGCCCACAGAGAAACGTGGCTGTCTTCACAATTTTGCCTCATCTCAGAACCGTCACCTCATCACTTTGTTGCCAGAGGGGAGAAAAATATTTTCCGAATAGACCGGTATTTTAGAAAACTCATTGCAGTTGTTTCACTGAGTCCTCCTGCTATTCTAAAGGCATGTAAGTTCAAGTGCATGGGGCAGAGGTAGGGCAAATGGGAATATGAAGGTGATCTCGAAGCATTTTCAAGCCAGCCAGAGCTGAATTAACAGGCGTGTCAAAGGGCTGGAAAGCCGAGCTTGGGGGAAGGCAGGGAGCCTGCCAGCTTTCACCTTCCTGCCTTTTCACTGTCACAGACCTCCTTGCCACCAGTAATTTCCAGCTCTAGCGCCCTGCCACGTGTCATAGGGTCTCCATCCTCCTGACCGTAATGAGCAATTTGCTCTAATCCGTGAGTAGAAATGGGAATTTAATTCATTTTAGTGGCATTTCAAGAAGGGAGATGCTTAAAAAGCTGTCTGGTGTCCTCTATATTGCTATTGAAGGTTAATCGCTCCCCAATGTGCATACTTGAGCTCCAAACTATGTTCTTGAGAAAATAGATTAATTAAGCCACAAGAGGCAATTATTTGTATTTTAGTGGGCTTCTTGCTGTAGCAACGTTACTAAGTAATATCTTTCCTAAGTTAACATCCAGCTCTTAAATTTCTATTTTCAAATGTGTGTGCTATCTATTAATTTCTGCTAATTTTTTTCCCTATTGAAAATGGAAAGAGGTTGTCATCTGACTGACATCTGAAGTTGGTATTTTGTACTATGGCTTATTCTCCTGATAGAACTCTTGCTTCAGAAATTTGTCTCCACTTGAATATATTCTAAACATATAAACACAGTGCTATTAGAAACAATTCTGAATTTATTTTAGAAATGTGGCTCTGACATGTCCATGTAGACTGAATATTTCACAGCCACTTAAAATTCTATATTTACTGACATGCAAAACTGTTCATAAAATGAGTGGGAAATAGATTACACTTTATAGAGAGAATGAGCATCATTTTCAAAATATAATTCTATATGTTCACAGATATACACATAGGAAAAACTATTAGAAAGAAATATGCCAGATACCACAGGATGGTGGATTTTAGATGGCTTTAATTTTTGAAACTTTTCTGTATTTTCTGGGTTTTGTAATGGATACATATTACTTTCATACTTTATTATGTTTATGAATAGTTTATAGAATACAAGAAGTGTCTTATTTAAAACTCAAACTCTACAGATAGAGCTGAAATACTCTTTAAATATTTAACCATTTCAGTCCCTCACCAGAAATTAACATTGTTACTAATTTTGATGAATAACAGTGTACCTCAACAGTGGCAATGTGGACATTTGGGGCCTTGTAAGGTATTCGTAGCATCCTTGGCCCCTATCCACTAGATGCCAGTAGCACCCATCTCTTAGTCATGACCACCAAAAATGTCTCCAGATGTTATCAAATGACCTCAGGGGACAAAATCACTCCCTGGTTGAGAACACTGGTGTATAGCCTCCAACGCCTTTTTTTCTCTGCATTGGCACACGTATTAACTCATTTAGAAATATATCATTAAAATATAAATGATGTTATTCTGTACATATTTTTAACATGCTTCTTAAAAATTCAATATTACGCCTTAGTGGCCTTTATAAATTAATCTATACAGATCTCACATATTACATTAATAATCAGACAATGAAAAGAATGTAATAAAAACAAAGAAGTGTGTGCAATCCAGTCAAGGACATTTATGAAACCATCAGTCTACATAAATATAATGTGGAAAGTTTCGCCGGGGCATGTTCAACCCTCTAATGAAAGGAAAAGTTCCAGAAAGCCACCATGACTGAGAACCGAATTAAAAGAAAAGAATGGAATCATAGGATGTCCTATCTAGGAAGAATGTGGGGAAAAAAAGATGTGACCCTTGAATTCCAGAAGCAGCAGTGTGCCAGCCCCCAGAACAAAGCTGGCCAAAGGATCCCCCTGAATTGTCTTCTCATCGGTTACTGTAATCCAACAGCAGCCAATCCTGTGTCCACTTTTCTCCAGCAAAATTTACTACTACAAACCTTCTTTTTTGATGAAAATAGAGATTCCAGAACCCACATTAAGGCAATATTTAACCTTTGAGTTCAGAATCAAATTTTAAAAACAAAATATAGGTTCGTTCCTCTCCCCCAATGTATAACAGTTAGCTTCTTCAAGAAACAGAGCAGTCACACTTCCCTGGCCATCCAGCGGTTAAGACTTCACCTTCCAATGTAGGGGGTGTGGGCTCGATACCTGATTAGGGAGCTTAGATCCCACATGCTTCGCAGCCAAAAAAACAAAAACACAGAACAGAAGCAATGTTGTAACAAATTCAATAAAGACTTTAAAAAACAAAAAATGGAAGAAACAGAGCACTGACAGATCTCCAGAAGCTCTCAAACCTAGGTGGCTCTTCCTTATTCCAACTCCAATCCTTCTTCCAGAGGTAATGACTATTCTGACTTTCTAGGTGGTCATATTCCTTTTTTTATGGTTTACTACCCATGTATGCATCCCTCCACAATACGGTGGCTTGGCCTATTTTAAACCTTACTTAAATAAAATAGCATTGTATTTTCTTCCTTCTTTGATTCTTTCACTCATTGTTATTTTTGTTTGTGAGAATTGTCTACAATGTTAGCCAAAGTTGCAATTTGGTCATGTTCACTACTGTAGGTATACAGTTTTATACAATTTATTTATATATTCTATTTTTTCTGGATATTTGTATTTCTCCAATATTATTTTTTACAATTCTGTAACACATGTATTTCTCTTCAGGGATCCTGGGCATATGAGTATAAGTTATTCTAGGGTGCGTACCTAGGAGTGGATTAACCATGTCAGAGGATCTGAATGTGATTTAAACTTCTGATAACTCAGAAGAAAAATTCCATTGCTCCACAACCCCACCAACAATTTGATGTCCAAAGACATTGCAGCTCTTGCAAAACGCTGTTGCAGCTCTTGCCTTTTAATAATGTACAATGGAATATAAACACCCACAAATAAGATAGGTGGATGACATATAGGCCTCTGTCTTAGGTAAGGCTGCTATAACAAAATACCATAGACTGGGTGACTAATAAACAACAGGAATTTATTTCTCACACTTCTGGAAGTTGGGAAGTCCAAGGTCAAAGGTGTCAGCAGATTCAATGTCTGGTGAGGACCTGCTTTTTGGTTCACAGCTGCCTGTTTTCTTGCTGTGTCCTCACGTGGTAGAAAGAGCAAGAGAACTCTCTAGGACTCTTATAAAAGCCATTCATAAGGGCTCCATACTGATGACCTAGTCACCTCCCAAAGGATTCACTTCCTTATACCATCACATTGGGGGTTAGGATTTCAACATAAACATTTTTAGGGTACACAAACATTCAGTCCATGACAGCCTCTAAACAGAAAGAACACTAGAAAAAGTTATCTCAATGATCTCCTCCCCATCCCTGGGTGACGTGAGGCCAGTGCCTTACAAATTTCTCCATATTCCCCTTGACAGAAGCTTGTGAGAGGAGATGAAAATGAGCTACCAATGGCAGAGTCTGGAGAGTGCGAGGATTCAAGCTAGAGAATATTTCAAATGCGCAGTCGCCAAATCCAGGAGGTTAGCTAAAAAGTATGTATTGAGAGGGGGAACATGGCAGAAGAGTAAGACACGGAGATCACCTCCCTCCCCAAGGATACATCAGAAGTACATCTACACATGGAAAAACTCCTACAGAAGCCTACTGAACGCTGGCAGAGGACACCAGACCTCCCAAAAGGCAAGAAACTCCCCACATACCTGGGTAGGGCAAAAGAAAAAAGAATAAACAGAGACAAAAGAATAGGGATGGGACCTGCACCAGTGGGAGGGAGCTGTGAAGGAGAAAATGTTTCCACACACTAGGACGCCCCTTCGTGGGCAGAGAATGCAGGTGGTGGAGGGGGGAAGCTTCGGAGTCACGGAGGAGAGCACAGCAACAAGGGTGAGGAGGTAAAAGTGGAGAGATTCCCGCACAGAGGATTGGTGCCAACCAGCACTCACCAGCCTGACAGGCTTGTCTACTCACACGCCGGGCTGGGCTGGGGCTGGGAGCTGAGGCTCGGGCTTCGGTCGGAGCACAGGGAGAGGACTGGGGTTGGCGGCGTGAACACAGCCTGAAGGTGGTTAGTGCACCACAGCTAGCCGGGAGGGAGTCCGGGGAAAAGTCTGGACCTGCCAAAGAGGCAAGAGACTTTTTCTTCCTTCTTTGTTTCCTGGTGCACGGGGAGAGGGGATTAAGAGCGCTGCTTAAAGGAACTCCAGAGACGGGCGTGAACCGCAGCTAACAGCGTGGACCACAGAGACGGGCATAAGACGCTAAGGCTGCTGCTGCTGCCAAAAAGAAGCCTGTGTGTGAGCACAGGTCACTATCTGCACCTCCCTTCCGGGGAGCTTGTGCAGCCCACCACTGCCAGGGTCCCGGGATCCAGGGATAACTTCCCTGGGAGAACTCATGGTGCGCCTCAGACTGGTGCAAAGTCATGTTGGCCTCTGACGCCGCAGGCTTGCCCCGCAACCCGTACCCCACCCCCCCACCAGCCTGAGTGAGCCAGAGTCCCTGAATCAGCGGCTCCTTTAACCCCGTCCTGTCTGAGCAAAGAACAGACGCCTCCAGGGACCTACACGCAGAGGCGGGGCCAAATCCAAAGCTGAGTCCCGGGAGCTCTGTGAACAAATAAGAGAAAGGGAAATCTCTCCTAGCAGCCTCAGAAACAGTGGATTAAAGCTCCACAATAAACTTGATGTACCTGCATCTGTGGAATACCTGAATAGACAACGAATCATCCCAAATTGAGGAGGTGGACTTTGAGAGCAAGATTTATTATTTTGTCCCCTTTTCCTCTTTTTGTGAGTGTGTATGTGTATGATTCTGTGTGAGATTTTGTCTGTCTAGCTCTGCTTTCACCATTTGTCCTGGGTTCTATCCATCCGTTTTGTTTTTTTTTTTCTCAATTTAAAAAAAGTTTTTTACACAATAATTATTTTTTATTTTAATAACTTTATCTTATTTTTTCTTACTTTATTTAATTTTCTTTTATCTTCTTTCTTTCTTTTTCTTTCTTTTTTTCTTTCTTCTACTTTTTCTCCCTTTTATTCTGAGCCATGTGGATGAAAGGCTCTTGGTGCTACAACCAGGAGTCACTGTTGTGCCTCTGAGGTGGGAGTGCCAACTTCAGGACACTGGTCAAAACAGATCTCCCAGCTCCACGTAATATCAAATGGCAAACATCTCCCAGAGACCTCCATCTCAACACCAACACCCAGCTTCACTCAACAACCAGCAAGCTACAGTGCTGGACACCCTATGCCCAACAACTAGCAAGACAGGAACACAACATCAACCATTAGCAGAGGCTGACTAAAATCATAAGTCCATAGACACCCCAAAACACATCACCAAATGTGGACCGGCCCACCAGAAAGACAAGATACAGCCTCATCTAACAGAACACAGGCACTAGTTCCCTCCACCAGGAAACCTACACAACCCACTGAACCAACTTTAGCCACTAGGGACAGAAACCAAAAACAATGGGAACTATGAACTTGCAGCCTGCAAAAAGGAGACCCCAAGCACAGTACGACAAGCAAAATGAGAAGATAGAAAAACACACAGTAGATGAAGGAACAAGATAAACACTCATCAGACCTAACAAATGAAGAGGAAATGGGCAGTCTACCTGAAAAAGAATTCAGAATAATGATAGTAAAGATGATCCAAAATCTTGGAAATAGAATAGAGAAAATGCAAGAAGCATTTAACAAGGATCTAGAAGAACTAAAGAGGAAACAAGCAACGATAAACAACACAATAAATAAAATTAAAACTACTCTAGAAGTGATCAATAGCAGAATAACTGAGGCTGAAGAACGGATAAGTGACCTGGAAGATAAAATACTGTAAATAACTACTGCAGAGCAGAATAAAGAAAAAAGAATGAAAAGAACAGAGGACAGTCTCAGAGACATCTGGGACAACAATAAACGCACCAACATTCAAATTATAGGGGTTCCAGAAGAAGAAGAGAAAAAGAAAGGGACTGAAAATATATTTGAAGAGATTATAGTTAAAAATTTCTCTAATATGGGAAAGGAAATAGTTAATCAAGCCCAGGAAGCACAGAGAGTCCCATACAGTATAAATCCAAGGAGAAACATGCCAAGACGCATATTAATCAAACTGTCAAAAATTAAATACAAAGAGAACATATTAAAAGCAGCAAGGGAAAAACAACAAAAAACACACAAGGGAATCCCCATCAGGTTAACAGCTGATCCTTCAGCAGAAACTCTGCAAGCCAGAAGGGAGTGGAAGGACATACGTAAAGTGATGAAGGAGAAAAACCTGCAACCAAGATTACTCTACCTAACAAGGATCTCTTTGAGATTTGATGGAGAAATTAAAACCTTTACAGACAAGCAGAAGCTGAGAGAGTTCAGGACCACCAAACCAGCTTTACAACAAATGCTAAAGGATCTTCTCTATGCAAGAAACACAAGAGAAGGAAAAGACCTACAATAACAAACCTAAAACAATTCAGAAAATGAGACTAGGAACATACATATTGATAATTACCTTAAACGTAAATGGATTAAAGGCTCCCACCAAAAGACACAGACTGGCTGAATGGATACAAAAACAAGACCCATATATATTCTGTCTACAAGAGACCCACTTCAGACCTAGAGACACATACAGTCTGAAAGTGAGGGTATGGATAAAGATATTCCATGCAAAAGGAAACCAAAAGTAAGCTGGAGTAGCAATTCTCATATAAGACAAAATAGACTTTAAAATAAAGACTATTAAAACAGACAAAGAGGGACACTTCATAATGATCAAGGGATCGATCCAAGAAGAAGATATAACAATTGTAAATATTTATGCACCTAACATAGAAGCACCTCAATACATGAGGCAAATACTAACAGCCATAAAAGGAGAAAGTGACAGTAACACATTCGTAGTAGGGGACTTCAACATCACACTTTCACCAATGGACAGATCATCCCAAATGAAAATAAATAAGGAAACACAAGCTTTAAATGATACATTAAACAAGATGGACTTTATTGACATTTATAGGACATTCCATCCAAAAACAAAAAAATACACATTTTTCTCAAATGCTCAAGGAACATTCTCCAGGATAGATCATATCGTGGGTCACAAATCAAGCCTTGGTAAATTTAAGAAAACTGAAATTGTATCAAGTATCTTTTCCGACCACAATGCTTTGAGACTAGATATCAATTACCAAAAAAGATCTTTAAAAAATACAAACACATGGAGGCTAAACAATACACTACTTAATAACGAAGTGATCACTGAAGAAATCAAAGAGGAAATCAAAAACTACCTAGAAACAAATGACAATGGACACACGATGACCCAAAACCAATGGGATGCAACAAAAGCAGTTCTAAGAAGGAAGTTTACAACAATACAATCCTACCTTAAGAAATAGGAAACATCTTGAATAAACAACCGAACCTTACACCTAAAGCAATTAGAAGAAGAAAAACAAAAAAAAAAACCCAACATTAGCAGAAGGAAAGAAATCATAAAGATCAGATCAGAAATAAATGAAAAGGAAATGAAGGAAACGATAGCAAAGATCCATAAAACTAAAACCTGATTCTTTGAGAAGATAAACAAAATTGATAAACCATTAGCCAGATTCATCAAAAAAAAAAGGGAGAAGACTCAAATTAATACAATTAGAAATGAAAAAGGAGAAGTAACAAGTGACACTGCAAAAATACAAAAGATCATTAGAGATTACTACAAACAACTCTTTGCCAATAAAATGGACAACCTGGAAGAAATAGACAAATTCTTAGAAATGCAAAACTTGCCAAGGCTGAATCAGGAAGAAATAGAAAATATGAACAAGACCAATCACAAGCACTGAAATTGAAACTGTGATTAAAAATCTTCCAACAAACAAAAGCCCAGGACCAGATGGCTTCACAGGCAAATTGTATCAAACATTTAGAGAAGAGCTAACACTTGTCCTTCTCAAACTCTTCCAAAATATAGCAGAGGGAGGAACACTCATAAACTCATTCTATGTGGCCACCATCACCCGGATACCAAAACCAGCAAAGATGTCAGAAAGAAAGAAAACTACAGGGCCAATATCACTGACTAACATAGATGCAAAAATCCTCAACAAAATACTAGCAAACAGAATCTAAGAGCACATTAAAAGGATCATACACCATGATCAAATGCAGTTTATTCCAGGAATGCAAGGATTCTTCAATATATGCAAAACAATCAATGTGATACATCATATTAACAAATTGAAGGAGAAAAACCATATGGTTATCTCAATAGATGCAGAGAAAGCTTTTGACAAAATTTAACACCCATTTATGTTAAAAACCCTACAGAAAGTAGGCATAGAGGGACCTTCCTCAACATAATAAATTCCATATATGACAAACCCACAGCTAACATCATCCTCAATGGTGAAAAACTGAAACCATTTCCACTAAGATCAGGAGCAAGACAAGGTTGCCCACTCTCACCACTCTTATTCAACATAATTTTGGAAGTTTTAGCCACAGCAATCAGAGAAAAAAAGGAAATAAAAGGAATCCAAAAGAAGAAGTAAAGCTGTCACTGTTTGCAGATGATACTATACATAGAGAATCCTAAAGATGCTACCAGAAAACTATTAGAACTAATCAATGAATTTGGTAAAATAACAGGATACAAAATTAATGCACAGAAATCTCTGGCATTCTTTTACACTAATGATGAAAAATCTGAAAGTGAAATGAAGAAAACCCTCCCATTACCATTGCAACAAAAAGAATAAAATATCTAGGAATAACCCTACCTAAGGAGGCAAAAGACCTGTATGCAGAAAATTATGACACTGATGAAAGAAATTATGGATGATACAAATAGATGGAGAGATATACCATGTTCTTTGATCAGAAGAATCAACACTGTGAAAATGACTCTACTACCCAAAGCAATCTACAGATTCAATGCAATCCCTATCAAACTACCACTGGCATTTTTCACAGAACTAGAAGAAAACATTTCTCAATTTTATGGAAATAGAAAAGACCCCAAATAGCCAAAGCAATCTTGAGAAAGAAAAACGGAACTGGAAGAATCAGGTTCCCTGACTACAGACTATACTACAAAGCTGCAGTAATCAAGGGAGTATGGTACTGGCACAAAAACAGAAATATAGATAAATGGAACAGGATAGAAAACCCAGAGATAACCCCATGCACATATGGTCACCTTATTTTTGATAAAGGAGGCAGGAATGTACAGTGGAGAAAGGACAGCCTCTTCACTAAGTGGTGTTGGGAAAACTGGACAGGTGCATGTAAAAGTATGAGATTAGAACACTCCATAACACCATACACAAAAATAAGCTCAAAGTGGATTAAAGACCTAAATGTAAGTCCAGAAACTATCAAACTATTAGAGGAAAACATAGGTAGAACACTCTATGGCATAAATCACTGCAAGATCCTTTTTGACCCAACTCCTAGCGTAATGGAAATTTAAAACTAAATAAATAAATAAACAAATGGAACCTAATGAAACTTCAAAGCTTTTGCACAGCAAAGGAAACCATAAACAAGCCCAAAAGATAACCCTCAGAATGGTAGAAAATATTTGCAAATGAAGCAACTGACAAAAGATTAATCTCCAAAATTTACAAGCAGCTCATGCAGCTCAATAACAAAAAAGCAAAAAACCCAATCCAAAAAATGGGCTGAAGACCTAAATAAACATTTCTCCAAAGAAGACATACAGACTGTCAACAAACACATGAAAGAATGCTCAACATCATTAATCATTAGAGAAATGCAAATCAAAACTTCAATGAGATATCATCTCCCACCAGTCAGAATGGTCATCATCAAAATCTAGAAACAATAAATGCTGGAGAGGGTGTGGAGGAAAGGGAACACTCTTGCACTGCTGGTGGGAATGTGAATTGATACCACTATGGAGAACAGCATGGAGGTTCCTCAAAAAACTACAAATACAACTACCATATGACCCAGCAATCCCACTACTGGGCATATACCCTGAGAAAACCATAATTCAAAAAGAGACATGTACCAAAATGTTCATTGCAGCTCTATTTACAATAGCCAGGAGATGGAAACAACCTAAGTGTCCATTATCAGATGAATGGATAAAGAAGATGTCACACATATATACAATGGAATATTTCTCAGCCATAAAAGGAAATGAAATTGAGTTATTTGTAGTGAGGTGGATGGACTTAGAGTCTTTCATACAGAGTGAAGTATGTCAGAAAGAGAAAGACAAATACCATATGCTAACACATATATATGGAATCTAATCTGTAGTTTTCTTTCTTTCTGACATCCTTGCTTGTCTACCCCTTACCCAGGGGTAAGACAGGAATAAAGACACAGACCTACTAGAGAATGGATTTGAGGATATGGGGAGGGGGAATGGTATGCTATGACAAAGTGAGAGAGTGGCATGGACATATATACACTACCAAACGTAAAATAGATAGCTAGTGGGAAGCAGCAGCATAGCACTGGAAGATCAGCTCGCTGTTTTGTGACCCCCTGGAGGGGTGGGATAGGGAGGGTGGGAGTGAGCGAGATGCGAGGGTGTAGGGATATGGGAACATATGTGTGTGTGTGACTGATTCACTTTGTTATGAAGCAGAAACTAGCATACCATTGTAAAGCAATCATACTCAAATAAAGATGCAAAAAAAAAAAGATATGGGAACATAAAAAAAAAAGTATGTACCAAACTCTTAAATAAAATTATCAAATCCAACAGACCAAGGAAACAAAACAAAACCAAAAGAAAACAAGAACTTATTTAAGAGCTCAAACACTGGACTGGAATGGAACGCATCCAATTTCCTCCCCGCACACATCTGCTCCTTCAAGAGTGTTCGCTATCTCAGGAAATGACACCACCATCCACCCTGTGGTCCAAATCAGAGAAAGAATCTTTTTATGGAGTCAACCCCTCCTTCACCACCCACACTTAATAACTTTTTCTCAAGTATGTCCACTTCTCTCTATCCCCATCTCCAATACCTTAATGTGTCCTTCAGATTTCTAGCTTTGATAGCCCTCCTTGACCCACCACATCAGAGTTATGTGCCCACCTGTGTGTTCCTATAACAAATATCTTTCACTGCCCGATAATGGTAAAGGTTACCCTGAATTATTCTTACTTATCTGGTGTTGATTACAGTGCTTCCAAAACTTTAATGTGCATTTGATTTACCCAGAAGTCTCATTCAGGTGCAGAATCTGACTCAGTGGGTCTGAAATGGCATGTGAAATTCTTCATTTCTAACAAGACCCCAGGTGATATTGCTGCTGCGTGGTGAGCCCTGCACACCACAATTTGAGTAGTAAGGATCTGTCTCATCCCCTGAGCATAAACTTCTCTGAGGACAGGGAGCATATGTATTTTCTGGTTGTGGAATCTCCTGAACCTATAAAGACAAGTTATTAGTCAGAAAAATCAAAGAAAGAAATCTTCTAGGCAGGCAAGGGGGAACAACCTGAAACAATTTCTGAATCTGAGGGTAAGGAGCTGCTCGCAGCTTTTCCTCTATTCTGGTGAAGGGGGGCAGGTAATAGTTTGTGTCACAAGCAGATATATAAAGTGGAAACAATAAAATAGAGATGATTTATTTGACAATGACACAGTGAGGTAGTTTATGAAGAGGTAGTTATGGGGTTGCAGATTCAAAGGATGGATACTGGAAGAAATAATCATTTCATTTCCTAATATGAAGGAGATGGGATTTTAAGGATGGTATAAAGGAGACATTGTGGCTGTTACTATTTGAAAGGCTAGAGATGAAGTATTTTGAGGGTTCTAGATTCAAGTTTCTAGAAGATGTTGAATAGTTGTTATGAAAATTTTGCTTATTAGCATGAAAGACTTTCCCCTCTTCAAATGTACATTTACAGACAAAATATTGCACAGAAGAGAAATGAACAAACTAGGTGTGTGTGTTTCTGTGTGTGAGTGTGAACATGTGTGCATGTGCTGTGCGTGTGTGCACCTTAGGAAAACTCAGCAGTGGGTGCAGAACATTCTCATGTTCTTAATACTGGTAGGCATTAAAGACTCAGGGAGAAAAATACATTGGGTCCAGACTCTTTAAGAAGTGGAGAGTGATTTTGGAAGAACTGGCCTGACTGAGAAACCAGGGTTTTTGCTATTTATGCCAGCCAATAAACATTGCCCTTGGAAAAGTCATTTCTGATTCAGACTGTAGTTTCCTCAACCCTAAATTAGTGTTTACAGATTTATATCCATGAATCCTTCAAGCCCTATGTCTCTTGTATGGGGAGTGTTTCCATGGCTCCTCTCACTCTCTCTTTCCCTTCCTCCTCTAGAGGAGACCAGGATCCAAATGCTTTTTCCCATAACTGTGTCTTGCCATCAGGAATAGTCTCATAAACACAAGAGACAACTTTCCTTCTCAGTAACACCAATTCTGCTTCAGAATACAAGTGTCCATAATGCATATGCTTTGTTTGCAAGTAAAATAATCAGTGACTCTTAAATTTGTTTTTAAAAATGAGCTTCTGCTCCAGAAATGACACATAAAGAATCCGTCATCCTGATTTTCTTGGCAATACACTAAAGTGCATGTAGCTAGTTCCTAGGCTGGCCCAAAGGGTGTGTTATGGCCAGCATAACAGTGCAGGGTGTGGGGAGTTACTTTGGAGGCTTACTTAATGTGTAGGATAGAATAGCCACTGAAAACATCCATCAGTCAGGATAGGAAAGGATTTCAACTGTGATTGTCCTTTGGGCCTGTCTCTCCCTCTCCCCTTCCCTCCATATCTCTGTTTCTTCTCTGTCTCTCTCTATCCTCTCTTACCTTCTCTCTCATATGCATTCTCACTCTCTTTCCTTCAGTCACTATCTTCTGTTTTTGTTGAGTATCAAAAATAACTTAGGAGTGTTTACTTTGTTGGCAAGTGGGAAAGAGATCCTGTATCATCATCTCCCCCACCTCCTCCTTTTTTTTGTCTTAAATATTATAAGATGAAAACAGAGCATTCTTGAAACCACAAAAACTTTTTCAAAGAAAGAGCCTTTTTAGCTTCCACGTGGTCTGAAAGAAAGGAAAGGTTGTTTGCTCTTTTTCTTGGGGTCATAGGCCCTTTAAAGAGGCTGGGAAGGGGCTAGCAATTAGGGAAACCACCCCACTTTTCTTCCCCTATAGACCCTTCGGCAGCCACTATTCCCAGGATCCTCTCTGACTCTGCTTTCTATTCCTTTCACTGCTCTCTTTACCTGTACTTCACTCCTGGAAGTCTTAGTTTTTCCCACCTACAGGACTTTTTGATGAAGATGAAAACTACTGAGAGCTCTTTAGAATCAGTTGGTATGAAAACAATATACATTGATCAGAAACATCTTAGGAAATTGTTCAAATTGCAGAGTTGAAACATTATTCAGACATGATGATTGGGGATATTTATGAGAACAGGGAACGCTTTTCAACACATCATTAAAAGGAAGAAAAAGTGTTCAACTAGTTTTCTGTATTTTACTCAACCTGCTAGCTCAAAGCCAATAAATAGTACATAGTTATGAAACTTGATTTGATAGAGTTGGCACCATCTTAAGGTTGTTTTCTCATGGAGCTATTATTTTGTAGCTTATCCCTTTCCAAAGAAAACTCAAGGGTTGCTGTGTATATCCAACATGCAGAACCAAAGCATGTATTTGCTTCAAGTCTGTGAGCGAAAAGAATCTTAGTATATGAATTTTGAACTTTATTTTTTTCCACAATATTGCTTTCCTTTGAGCCTTTCAGATACAGTTTCTTAATGACCTGGACAAAACAACAAGGATTAGATTGGATTAAGGAACAGGATAACAGGGTAGCAATTTATTACTGTACACAGTCTACTTCTGTTCAGGATGATTTTTATTTTATTTTATTTTTATTTTGTTTTTCTATTTTATTAGTTTTTATAAAGAAGGTTCTTATTAGTTATCTACTTTGTACATATTAGTGTATGTATGTCAATCTGAATCTCCCAATTCATCCCACCATCACCAAACCACCTCACTTCCCCACTTTCCCTGTTGGTGCCATACGTTTGTTCTCTACACCTGTGTCTCTATTTCTGCCTTGCAAAGCAGTTCATCAGTGCCATTTTTCTAGATTCCACATATATGAGTTAATATACAATACTTGTTTATCAGTTTTGTTTATCTTCTCAAAGAACCAGCTTTTAGTTTTATTGATCTTTGCTATTGCTTTCTTTGTTTTTACTTCATTTATTTCTGCTCTGATCTTTATTATTTCTTTCCTTCTACTAACTTTCGGTTTTGTTTGTTCTTCTTTCTCTAGTTCCTTTAGGTATAACTTTAGATTGTTTATTTGAGATGTTTCTTGTTTCTTGAGGTAGGATTGTATTGCTATAAACTTCCCTTTTACAACTGCTTTTGCTGCATCCCATAGGTTATGGATCATCATGTTTTCATTGTCATTTGTCTCTAGGTGTTTTTTGATTTCCTCTTTGATTTCTTCAGTGATCTCTTGGTTATTTAGTAATGTATTGTTTACCCTCCATGTGTTTGTGTTTTTTACATTTTTTCCCTGTTATTGATTTCTAATCTCATAGTGTTGTGGTTGGAAAAGATGCTTGATATGATTTCAATTTTCTTAAATCTACCAAGGCTTGATTTGTGACCCAAGATGTGATCTATCCTGGAGAATGTTCCATGTGCACTTGAGAAGAAAGTGTAATCTGCTGTTTTTCAATGGAATGTCATATAAATATCAATTAAATCTATATGGTCTATTGTGTCATTTAAAGCTTGTGTTTCCTTATTAATTTTCTGTCTGGATGATCTGTCCATTGGTGTAAATGAGGTATTAAAGTCCCCCATTATTACTGTGTTACTGTCAATTTCCTCTTTTATAGCTGTTAGCATTCACCTTATGTATTGTGGTGCTTCTATGTTGTGTGCATATATATTTATAATTGTTATGTCTTCTTGGATTGATCCCTTAATCATTATGTAGTGTCCTTCCTTGTCTCTCCTAACATTCTTTCTTTTAAAGTGTATTTTATCTTGTATGAGTATTGCTCTTTCAGATTTCTTTTGATTTCCATTTGCATGGAATATCTTTTTCCATCCCCCGGGATGATTTTTAAATCCCAGTCATAAATTTATCATAACAGCAGAAAACATTTCATTCTAATGCATCCGAAGTTTTCAGAATATAATTCATTTTTGCCAAAGTAAGACAACATTTAAAATGAAATATAAAGGGGGTGGTGGTGGGATGAGTTGGGAGATTGGGATTGACATACATACACTAATATGTATAAAGAAGATAACTAATAAGAACCTGCTCTATAAAAAAAATAAATTAAATTTTTTTTTTTTTTTTTTTTTTTTTTTTTTGCGGTATGCGGGCCTCTCACTGTTGTGGCCTCCCCCGTTGCGGAGCACAGGCTCCGGATGCGCAGGCCCAGCGGCCATGGCTCATGGGCCCAGCCGCTCCGCGGCATATGGGATCCTCCCAGACCGGGGCACAAACCCGTATCCCCTGCATCGGCAGGCGGACTCTCAACCACTGCGCCACCAGGGAGGCCCTAAATTTTAAAAATATATATATATATAAATATTTGCACCAGTGTCAATCATGCCTATGTTGTGATGAATGTGAAAACATTAGTAAATTAAAACAAACTACTGTTGCTACTTCTGTTACCTGAATAATAAAATGAAATCCTTCATAGCTAACATTTACTGAAATGTTACTCTATATCAAGTTCCATGCCAAGGGTTTCCTACCTTGGCATGGTAGGAACATTCAGCCAGAACTCTGATGCAAATCTCTGTTAGTATCTCCATTTAACAAATGCAGAAATGAAGTTTCACAAAGTTTGTGTCATAGTCAATGTCACTCAGCCTTTATACAGCCGGGCCAATGCTTGAATCTTTGTCTGTTCAACTCTAAGCCCATGCCCACACTCAGCATAAAGATTAAGCTCAAGAATTCTGGAATCAGAATGTCTAGGTTTAAATTTCAACTCCACATTTCCTGGCTCAAGGTCTAGTTGAGGACACTTCTTAATCTTTCTGTGCCTCCATTGCCTCTCTGTGCCTCATAGCTACTTGTGAAATTGTTAAAATGATTAAATGAGATAAAATATATAAATAATTTAACAAACCAAATGGTATTTAGTAAGTGCTGAATAAATATTAGTTATTATCTTTTATTGTCCCTATTTTCCCTGCAGACCAACCCTCCCAGAAAAACCTTGAGGTCTTTTTTGTTTTATGCTTTACTTCTCTTCCTCAGTAGAGCACAAAATGGTAACTTAAAAATAAACTTTAGTTAGGGAGGGAGGATTAAATAAAATCCTAACTACAACAGGTGGATTACTAACAGGCTTCGCTAACCGTATTTTGATGCTCAACCTTCCCTACAATGAAGACAGACAGTTGATCAGGTTCAAACCGACCAATGCCATATGTCATCTCCATGCTGTGCTGTGAATGTTTACCTGGCCATGCCGATCAGCAGTCCCAGAACTGAGAGGTCCTTCCTATGTTGGGAGCTTTGACTGTGTGTTGTCAATGCCCTGGGATGATGGTAAAGGGAGCAGAGCTGAGAGTCTGAGAGAGGCTGAAGGAAATGGGAACAGATAGGCAAATACGGAACAAAATTGGTGGAGAAATTATCTCATTTGATCCTAATGATAACATCCATCTTACCCCTCTCTCCTTCCCTTCCTCCCTCCCTCTTACCCTCCCTCCTCTCATTTCCTTTCTCTCCCCCATCTCTCACAGTTTCTTTCTCTCTCTTCCCCTTCCTCCCTCCCTTCTTTCCTTCCTTCCTTCCTTTATATTGTTTAAGCACCTATTTCAATTTATGTTCATTTTGCTATTGAAGAAATTGAGTCAAAAACGCAATAACTGGGCTTCCCTGATGGCACAGTGGTTGAGAGTCCGCCTGCCGATGCAGGAGACACGGGTTCGTGCCCCAGTCCGGGAAGATCTCACATGCCGTGGAGCAGCTGGCCCTGTAAGCCATGGTCACTGAGCCTGCGCGTCCGGAGCCTATGCTCCACAATGGGAGAGGCCACAACAGTGACAGGCCCGCATACCACAAACAACAACAACAAAAAAACGCAATAACTTATTCTAGGTTACATGGTGTGTTTGTGATGGAGATTTGTACCATGTTCATTTTGGTTCATAAGCTGTTGCTCTTTCTCCTATACTTTTCTACCTACAAAGAGGACAGGGGACATGTAAGAGGAGGGGGACGCATCTATCTAGGAAGACGGAGAAGGAGTTGAAGTGCCTCCAGTAATAGCCTGGGGCCCACCCAGTGTCTTTTGGGGCATAGTTGCACTAGCCTATTCTAGAACTTTGTTTATTCTTACTTTCCACTTCAGGAAAATACTGTATTGACTATCACCTGGGACACTGATGACCTTTTCTTCTTGTCTGCCAGACAAGAAAAATCTCAGCCATATCTTTACCAGTTCTTGGACATTTGAATTCTCAGAGAGTAATATTCTGTTGCCTCTTTGAGGGTTGGGATTTTTCCCTCATTGCTAAACTGCACAGTTTGCTGCATTTTGCTGGATTTGCAAATTATGAAGATGGGAACAACTTCCTTGGGGACTGATTATATTTTTCAAAAATCTGCATTTTGTATTATTAACTCTCAAGAAGGCAAAAAAAAAAAGACTTCCTTCCATTAAATGAATACTGCTCTGTGCTTGGTAGGTAAAATTAGGCTGCTAGAATAATAAAGTCCTTTAGGCATTTCCATTATACCTTTTGGACAAGCAGGTATACAAGTTTGAGTTAAAAATGTATAAAGTACAAGTTCTGTCTTATACAAGAGAGGGCTTTCTAAATGCCCTATTTTTGTCTCGCCTTCCCTTAAAATACATTTGCCTTGTCACTTTTTCTGAGGACGATAAAAGCGCTTGTCAAATGCCAGCAAGTCTACCATGCCTCAGTGCTGGTTATTTCTGTCTATTAATAGTTGCAACTATTTTGCACAGACGGTGTTTTTGTGTTTGTTTAAAATGCTAAATATTTTTTTTATAATTTGATAAATAAAACATTAGCAAACACTATGGAAAAATCTATAAGAAGACTGAGTGAGATAATTATAGATGATCAATCAGTGATGGATGTATACAGCATAAATGATGATTTATCAAATAAACACTTAGAGGCAAAGGCAGGAACCATTGGGATGGGATGCTAGCCTTCCTGTTAATACTCAAAAGCCTTAGTAGCCCTCCTGAACACTGAAGGAGGAAGCACATCTTACTTATGGCCAAGAAAGGAAACATTTACAAAGCAATTTCTCCTGATTGATGATTTGAAGCAGTGAGGTATTTCTGATTTAAAAAGAAAAATCCAACCAGTTTGTCAGTAAAATGTTGGAAGGAGCAAAGTTTCTCATATGATTTCATTGACTTAATACATCCTGGGAATAACAAGTACCCTGATATTCCCCAAACATGGAGAAGGCAGATGCATTCAGAATAGCAGCTTAATAGAAGCACTGTCATTTGTTAAAAGAAATGTCTGCTCACATTTCCTTGGGCTCTTTAGGAGTGAGAATAAACCAAGCATAACCGCATCTGTTTCTGTAGTACAACTGCAATGCCATAAACAACCAAGGTAGAAGTAAATATGTTTCTGCTTTTCAACAGGAACACATTTCTGTTTAGCTCCTTGTTTTTACAAATATACTGTTCCTGGGTTGGGTTTCTTAGGGACATCTTTAACTTTTCCCCTTAATCAGAAAGGAAGGGACCAATAATGATTCCAGTGAGTCTAAGCACTGCTGCAATGACCCTGCTGGAGAAGCTGCTGATTGCTTGACTTATGTATACTAAGTGGTCATGAATATTCATCTCGGTCTGTTTCTTCCAGTGTTTGAATAAGTGCTGCACTTTACTGGAGCTACTTATGTTACCTTGTAGGATTCCAGAGTAATCTATAAAAGAAGCAGAATTTAAGTTCAATGTGAAGATGATATAGGTAGGTTTGAGGAAGGGTAGTTCAAAAGGTTAGCACGTCTCAATCCTTGGAGATTAAATCTCCAGGGCAGATTTTAAAACATACTCCATAGGAATTAAATCAGAGTCTTTGGAGGTGGGATTATGATGTCATATTTTTTGAAACTCCTTAGATGAGCTTAATGTACAACCAGGATGAAAGCCACTGTTTTGCATGTTCAAGCTCCTAAGTATGATTTTACAACCTGTAAGAGAATGGATTTCATTGGGAAAAGTACCTGAAGAAGCAGTTTACTAAAGAAGACATAGAAATGGCCAATAAACATTTTTTAATATATTAAACCTCAATAGTATTCAAAGAAATGCAAAGAAAAACAGCAATGGAATGCCATTTTTGTCTACCATATTGGTCAAGTTTTAAAACTGACAATATTTAACAAGATGTAAAGGACCTAGTGGTTGCCTTGCCAATGCTCATTACATACCTTGGCTGTCATGAGCAACAAAATGGCAAGGTGGGTCTGATGCTCACTCTGCTCCTGGGCTGCTCTCTGAGTAATAGTGCCCATCAGGGTAACAGGATGTCCCCAGCCCCATTGTTTGGAGTTCCTAGCCCAACATGGCCAGTCAGAATGTCTTTTATCAATAGTTGTGGGACTTTCTTCTTTAGTTGTAAAAGAACCAGCACATCACTAGCAGCCATCTTTTAACTGCAAGGAAATCAGACTGAGGATGAAACTAACTGGGGGAAAGAAGAATGAAGCTGTGACCCTCCAGTTACATGAGCCAATAAATCTCCTTTCTGTTTAAGCCAGTTTGAGCTAGTTATTATTATTATTACTTGTAACTGAAAGCATACTGATTGCTTCATCTAATAAGGCTGCCATGGGCACTAACTAACTCGGCAGTTGGAGTTGCAAATTAGAAGCAAAACAGCAATATATATATATATATATATATATATATATATATATATATATATATATATATATATATATATATATATCAGAAACCTTAAAAATAATCACACCTTTCACTCTATAATTCCACTTCTAAGAGTTTATCCTAAGGAGATAATGACAGATAGTCAAAGACTTTTGTTAAAGAATAGTCATGAGAGATATTTTAATAGCTAAAAATTAGAAATCACCAAAATGATCAATTTAATAATCTTACATAAGTACAACTGTGCATATTTACATGGAGCAATCATTAAAATCAAGTTTTTACCTAGAGTCTGTCATACAGAGTGAAGTAAGCCATAAAGAGAAAAACAAATACTGTATGCTAACACATATATATGGAATCTAAAGAAAACAAACAAACAAAAAAGGTTCTGACGAACATAGGGACAGGACAGGAATAAAGACACAGACGTAGAGAATGGACCTGAGGACATGGGGAGTGGGAAGGGTAAGCTGGGACAAAGTGAGAGAGTGGCATGGACATATATACATTACCAAATGTAAAATAGATAGCTAGTGGGAAGCAGCCACATAGCACAGGGAGATCAGCTCGGTGCTTTGTGACCACCTAGAGGGGTGGGATAGGGAGGGTGGGAGAGAGACGCAAGAGGGAGGGGATATGGGCACATATGTGTACATATAACTGATTCACTTTGTTATACAGCAGAAACTAACACACCATTGTAAAGCAGTCATACTCCAATAAAGATGTTTTTAAAAAATCATGTTTTTTACAATATTTACTAATGAACATGAACGATATTAAGTGTAAAAAAAAGTGTATATCTGAAAGGAAATATAACCCAATATATAATTATTCTGGCTAATGGGGTTACAGGCCACTTTGATTTCCTCTATGGACCTTTTCGTGTTTTCCAAATTTTCTATAACAGAACATATATTAGTTTTATAACCAAGGAAAAAATGGTTCTTAACATATATGATGACGAAGCCCTCTCCAAACCCTATATCTTATCTGTCTTTCCCAGAGGATATCCCACTCCCAAGAACCACTCTAATCATTCCAGGGCCCAGTGATGCACTGAGAGTCAAGTCACATCATGCAGAACTCTCTCTGAATTTCTAGCCTTCTCTAGCTGAGCCATGTGAGCACTAGTCTCAGCAGCCCTGGGAGCCAACCTTCATTCTCCTGGGTCATCATGGGCCTGCCTCCCAGCTCGAAGTTCTTCTGTGGCCTCTGATCAAGGCTGTGATGAGGGAGGAGTGATGGAGTGGGGTCTGGGAAACTTGCCTATTCTGCTGACCATTGACAGCATCTCTAAATCATAGAATTCCTCAAAAAATTAAGTGATCTATTGCCATTGATTGACCAGCATCAGGGACAACTTGCCCTCCTATTTTCACCCACCTCAATGCAACTTAAGAGCATTATATTAAAGAGATACTTGAAATCTCTCTTTTACCTTAGTTAAAGACCCAGTGCCCCTCTGTTACTACCTTAAATGAATGAATTCCCCTTCTCTGCCACACTTTGTGGTGCCACACTTTAAATAGCAGGGGCCCAGACCTATGGAATGGATGAGGCTTGGATCTCAGCTGTGGGGCTGCAGATTCTCCAAGGAATCCAGCATGGCGAGGGTTTATGGGAAGCTGGAACTGCCAGGGAACTTTGTCACCACTGTGACAGGGAACAGGGACAATGAAAGCTGCACAGAAGCAGGAGAGCCCAGCACAACATAGTGTAAGTAGTTAAAAGCATCATCTTTGGAGTTGGAATCCTTGTATCTTTCAATATAGTCATATCTCCGTCAGGTTACTGAACACCTCTGAGTCTTAGTTTCCTTCTCTGTAAAATGGGATAATGACTCCAAAAGTTTTGTGTGAGATAACATGTGAAATATTTGATATGGTCAATACAAAGGCCGTGGCAAAAATGTAGCAGTTGTTAATAAGATTATTATCTTCATGATTATGGCCACGTTTGGGGCACGATTATATATAAATTAATATAGCTATATAAAAAAGAGGCTTCCAGGGTTAAAAGGTTACACCACTAGAAATGTGTCCCCATGCTTTCCTTGATCCATGATGCTAGTACACACCTTTTAGATCCAAAGTGCCTCTTTGTTGTCTTGAAAGTTGTAATTAAGTATGCCTTTTATTGGAAGAGTGTGATATCCTGTCTTGATCTGTGCATAAAAGAGTGGGAAATACCTGCCCCAGAGAGAGGAGCCGGTAGTATTTCTAGAGATGCCCACAGAGTGTTGATTTTACTCTAAGGCAACCATTTTTGTAATGAGATTTGAGTGAAGGACATGAGATTTGAGTGAAGGGTGGGGGCGGGTGATTGAAGGATTATCATTCACTGAAATCCTATGACTTCTGGGTACTTTACATACTTGCATACCTTATCTTACTTAATATGGCAACTCTATGGGGCAAGTAGAAATGAGACCATTAAAAATGCAAGAACAGAGATGCCAAGCAAATTTCCAGGTTCTCACAACCCAAAGTAATGAAGTTGGAACTCAAATACAAATCTTTCTGAATTATGTTTTACATTAAGACCTTCCTGACGTCAAATGCCTCTTGCCTACTATCTGGCACTCTCATTATTTGAGTCACTCCTTAAAGTCCTTTTGAAAACAAGTACTCTTTGTTGACTGTGAGGGGTTCCATGTTTGCTAGATGGTGTCATTCAGACCATAGCTGAATAAATGAGAGTTCATAGCTAGGAAGGTACAAATAGCAATGGGGATACTTGAAATGAGTCTGCAGAAAGTTCTACTGCTGACAAAGAAAGAAGATGGTGATCAGAGAAGAAAGCTTTGGACAGTCTAAGGGCAGCATCCAGATGGAGATAAGCGAGGAAGCCAAGAATACCAGTTGACCTCTCAATTTCTCCCAGGATTCTTCCTAACCAAGCCCTTGCCAATACCTTAGGGCCCAGTCCTCAAAGCTTCTCTGCTCACTGGAGTTCTGGGACTCACTCAGAATTCCAGGGATCCTTAAGGCCAGACTATACTACCAGTTCCAAAGGGAATTAAGTGGGCCTCAAACTCCAAAAAATTTAATCAGAACAAAAAATGGCTCTAGGACTTGGCTCCACTAGTTTTTATCTGGGATGGCTGTATTGGGCCCATGAAAAAGTGAGCAGGGAAAGCTGGTCTTCAGAGAGAAAAAATGAAGCATATATACAGAGAGAAGCAAAAATAAAAGGCTATGTGACTCCAAGGACTGATGTGGAGACAAGCTGACAAGCAGTCATGCTGCCTTGGCTCTTGTCCAACCTCTGGTTCCAGCCACCTGTGAGGCTGGCTACCCTCCTTGCTCTGAAAAGCATCTTTCTTAGCAATTAATGCCTCATTTGTATTAAAGTAACTTTCAGTGGGTTTCTGTTACTGGTGACTAAGCAATTCCTGACCAAGGTAACCACAATCTCACTTGGCCAACTTTAGCCCATGAAGGTTGTTTCTGCTTCCCCGTTCTGTTTTTCACACACAGAGAGCAGCTCCTCAGCTGAAACCACACAGTCGATTCCAATCAGCTACTGCTCACCAGCAGATAGTTCCCAGCAAATGGGTTTTTCATTAGAATGTTCCATAGCTCTAAAGGGCAATCCCACCTAGCTGGTCAATTTTAATCAAATTCTTTTCCCACAAAGTCAGAAAGGTGTAGGCTGAACTTGGTCCCATGGAAATTGTTCTCAGCTAATAAAAGGTATTTCATTTAAATTGTTAACGGTGTATATTTAGTGCAAATCTATTTCAATTACAAGAAGCTAAAGGAGAACTCCGACTATCAAATCCCTCTGCTGTAACTTCAATGCATTAAATCAGAACAATTTCTTTTCCATCTATTGCAATCATGAATGCAATAATGAGGTGGGAAACAATAAAGACAAAGAATAATTCAATTTAAAGAAATCGTGAGCCACAATTCTAATTAAATCTTCTCACATTCCTAGTAAAATAAACTTCGATCTTCTGTACTGTAGATTTTAAATGAGATTCATGTGCAAAATAAGCAAATGAATTAGAATTCCATGCAAGATCTCAACATGTTAAGGATATTTCTACTGATCACTTCCTTCATATTAGTTCCAAGGAACATCTATTGCTTAGCTGGTACATTAAAAATTCCACGTTTTCAAGGGGCCATCGGTACATAATCAAGTACAGTGACCTATGTTCGAGGCTCAACACATTGGTAGTTGTATAAGCATATTTTCATTTTCACTTTCAGTGTAGTCTTGATGACTGACTCACAGTACTCCAAAAATACTACCACATTTTCTAAAGCCTATATAATCCAACGTTCCCTGTTAGGTCTGGCACTGGAGAGTACCTGGGAATTTGCATTTAGTTTGAAGCATCCCAAGATTTATTGTTTACTCCAAGGGCTATAGAACTTCTGAGAGCCAGGGATTCTTTGAAGTGGCCCAAGAATGTAACTAGATCTTGTGATTCTAGGTCACCCAATACCAAAGGCTCTCAAAGCCAAGGGAAGTAAATAAAAACTCTGGATACCCTGGTATATTTAAGCTATCTTATATTGCATTTAGAAATTTAAGAATACTTATAAGAATGATGATAACTAAGGTTTGTATTTTAGGATGTATGGCATTCTAGAGTTTTTTTTTTTTTTTTCTTTTTGCGGTATGCGGGCCTCTCACTGTTGTGGCCTCTCCCGTTGCGGAGCACAGGCTCCGGATGCGCAGGCCCAGCGGCCATGGCTCACGGGCCCAGCCGCTCCGCGGCATATGGGATCCTTCCAGACCGGGGCACGAACCCGTATCCCCTGCATCGGCAGGCGGACTCTCAACCACTGCGCCACCAGGGAGGCCCAATTCTAGAGTTTTTAAAACACTATATTCACTATCTATTTTTTTATATGCACTATCCCATTTGTTCTTCTCAAGAACTATGCAAAGTAGCACTTATCATTTTGTTCATTTTAAAGAGAGGAAATTAGGGCTCAGCCTACTTAAGTGACTTTCCACAATTCCCAAATCTATAAGTGTCAGAGTTAGAACGAAAATCTAGGTATTCTGATTCCTAGATGTATGTTTCCCACCATTATACTTTTATTCATTTGTTTGAATCCATTTTTCCTCAAGTTATTAAAGTTCCACTGTTCCAAACATAGAGTTTAGCTGAAATTCATCACCAAATTCTTTTAAAATGCCCATATAATGTTGTGGCATTGTGGAAATTAGTTTAGTTTCCTGGATTGGAACAACCCACCTCTAACTATAGGACCTTCCCATATCTTCTTCCCCTCCTTTATCCTACACAGACCCAAGAGGACAGTATATCACCCCCCTCTCTGAGCTACTGGGTCAAGACATATGAAAGGTCCTCTTGCATTCTATGAGAATTTTTTCCCTCACTTTTTCTTTTTAGTCCCTCAAGACTGTGGTTTCTTAGATGACAAAATCTCCCACGCTACCTTGTAAATAAAACAGGCTTCAGTTCCCCACTGGGTATACATGGAAAGAATATGATCCCTACATTCATCAATGTCTGTACTGTAGAGCTCTGACTTTTTGAGCAACTTAACCCCAGTTTCCTTTTCTGTAAAAAGGGAATGACCATCCCTACTCCACATAGCTATGGTGAGATTTACGAAGAAATTGTACCTGGAGGTGCCTGATCCACAAACTGTCAGTCTCTTTCCCTTCCCCTTGCTACAAATGACACTAAGCCCTGGGGAAGCTTAGAGTTCATCATATTCCTCTTAGATGCCTCTATGGAGCTTGACATGCAGAAGGTGTTCTCTGAGTACATACTGAATGAATCAGAGTTGTTGGGCATTAATTATTTCTTTCAGCTGCAGCCTGAATGGGAAAGAGTTTTAACCTCACCATTTACCAGCTAAATTAGCAGATTTTTCTTATAATGTTTGTTTTTTGTGGAAAATTAACATATAAACTAATACAGATGTCTGTTTTTTAGACATTGGCAGGGTATTCTCCCAGATTGAAATGAGCCTGAGACATAGCAGGATGGGCCCTTCCTTACTTGGAACCATAATAGCTGGTTTCTTGTCCTGGACTTGTTTAACTGGTTTTCTGATCTCAGTTATGTCATTTTAATCTCTGGTTGAAGTTACCAATTGATAAAATGTACACATGAAGTTAAACCATCTTCAAAGTTGATTTTAGCCCTATATTTTGTGATTTTTCTAAGCATAATCCTTATATTAAACATGAAGTCTTAAATGATCAAAATTTCATAATTTGGCCACCAAATTACTATATTAATTATTAAACTGGCAATGTTCTTGTAAGAGTAAATCAATATTACTTTTGAATCTTTACTTTGGTTTCCAGTTTCCCAGCTCATGATTTTACAGCTTGGTTTAAGTCAAACTATTCTGATTGATACCTTAGTTAGATTAAGGAAAATTTTCTCCTGAAAGAATCCTATCTCTGGCAACATTTAACTTCTTATAGAGGAGCACAACAATATAGGTACCCACATTTTAGTCTATGCTTACAATGAGCATGTAGTTTTTATTCCTCCAATAAAGATAATGAAGTTATACAGATTATGGGGATATAATATTTGTATCTTCTTACAAATAAACAAAAAAAAATCATACTCTCTAACTTCAGTTCCATTTCTCTGATTGCTTTAAAGAAAGTTCTTTAGAAGAGTTGTGTATACTTACTGTATCCAATTTCTCTGCTCATGTTCTCTCTCAAACCCAATCTAATCAGGCTTTCTTTCCCATTGTTCCACAATGAAAATGGTCCCTATCAAGTCACCAATGATTGCTATGATGCTAAGTGCAATGATCAATTCTCCATAGTCATTCACCTTGATCCATTGCAGTATTTGATACAGCTGATGGCTCCTTCGGTAACCTCTTTTGCTTGGCTTCCAGAACACCACACAGTCCTGGTTTCCCTCCTACCTCACTGGCCACTCTCTGTTAGACTCTTTCGCTAATTCCTTCTCCTATTCACAAACTCTAAGTATCATGGAACTCCAGGACTCTCTTTTCTATTTAAACTTGTTTCTTTGGTGATCTCATCCAGTCTCATGACTTTAGATACATGCTGATGACTCAAAAATTTATGTCTGCAGTATGGATTTCTCCCTCTAACTTCTAGTCTCTAATACCCATCCTACTTGAATATTCAATAAATATCTCAAATATAACATGTCCAAAACTTGATCTTACCTCAGAACTTGCTTCTCCCATAGTCTTCCCCGTCTCAGTTAATGGCAAATAGACAGGTCAAAACCATGGAGTCATCTTTTACTTTTCCCTTTCTCTCCTGTCAAAAATCTCATCCATCAGCAAATCATGTTGACTTTTTCTTCATACTATATTCAGATTCTGACCTCTTCTCATTACTATCTACCACTACCATCCTGGACCAAGCCACATCATTTTTCACCTGGATTACAGAAAACTATCTCCTAACTGTTCTCTCTAATTCTACCTTTGCTCCCCCAAAGAATATACTCAATACAGAAGCCTAGATTATCCCACTGAAATGTAAGACAGATCATGCTTTAAAGTTTCAATGGTTCCCCATGTCACTCAGAGTTAATGGTAATATACTTACAAAAATGTGAAAGCTTTACAGAGTCTGTCCCCTAGTTACCTCACTAATCTCATATTCTTCCCCTCATTTACTTCATTCCAGCCACTTTGGCCTCCTTGATGTTCCTTAACTGGGCCAAGCATAGTCCCACCTCCGGGCATTTGTACATGCTGTTTACTCAATGTGGAATTCTCTTCTTCTGCATATTTACATTGCTTGAGCCTTTGTCTCTTTCACATTTTGGTTTGATTGCCTCCTTCTGAGTGAGACCTTTTCTTTCTTTTTTTTTTGTTGTTGTTTTTTGTTGTTGTTTTTATTGTTGTTTGTTTTTGTTTTTGTTTTGCGGTACGTGGGCCTCTCACTGTTGTGGCCTCTCCCGTTGCGGAGCTCAGGCTCCAGACGCGCAGGCTCAGCGGCCATGGCCCACGGACCCAGCTGCTCCGCGGCACGCAGGATCCTCCCAGACCGGGGCACGAACCTGCGTCCCCTGCATCGGCAGGCGGACTCTCAACCACTGCGCCACCAGGGAAGCCCCTGAGTGAGACCTTTTCTAATCAGCCTATTTAAAAATGCAACTTCTTACCCCCACCCAATACTCTCTACCTCCCTTCTCTGTTTCTGTTTTATTTTTCTCCGTAGAACTTTCCCTTTCTAATGTACTATATAATTTACCTATTTATTTGCTTACTGTTGATTTCCTCCTGCTAGAACATAAGCTTTAGGAGGGTAATGGTTTGTGTCAGTTTTGTTCATTGCTACAGCCTTCAGCTCCTGTCATGGTACCTGGCACAGATTAGGTTCTCAATAAATGTGTTGAATAAGGTATTAGTTATGTAGAGATTTTGCTTACTAATGTACAATGAGACATAGCTATACACCACTTTTCTGAACGTCTCAAATGCATGCAGAGCAAGTCTTTTTTTGTTATGAGCTCTTTGGAATCTCACACAGTGGCAAAGATGAGGCCTCTTTTCTGCAAGAGCAGGCCACAATGATCTCAACACAATTTCAGGTCATTTCACAGTAATTTCTTCAAATAACAGATCACTTGTTTCCTCAAATTAGATCCTATTCTAGTCATTGAAGGTCAAAATTCCCAGTTCTGATTTAGCTCCAGGCACTTTAAACTAGTGGTCTTTTCATGCCTTGGGACATATTTGCTGCCAATAGCAGAAAAAAGCAAATGTAAGTAGGTTGGTTTCATTTACTCATCTTTTAAGAGTTGGTTCAAACCTTTCATCTTCTCTGAAGTTTTTCTTGAACCCACATTTCCCCTCATAAATAAATTAGGAATCTTTCCCTCATTTTTGCCATCCCAATAATATTCATATTATAGCACCTGAAATATGTCATTGTACATGTTTGTTTTTAAGTCTGTCTCTTCCATTAGAATGTAAGTTCTGGAATTCAGAACTTCTTTGTCTTCATAACCCTATTACCTAGATAGGTAATCTGTAGAAGACTCTCCAGAAATATTCTGAGTGAAATGAGTGAATACAATTGAACAGGTGAATTATCAATGACCAACTGGAAAGAACAGGGATCACAGCCATGGAAAGAACACCAATGAGGTTAATTAGAGATTTTATTGTAAGTATTGCTATCATCACCACCATCATATCACCATCATCATCATCAAACAACTGTGTACCTGTTTGAGCCAGGTACTGTGCAAGGTTATGGTGCCTCTGCATGAGGACGTTAACAGTCAAACTGAAGAGGTAAGCATGAGCATAAAAGGTAAATGACAGTAAAAGAGAGCATAGGATAAATGCCCAGGAAGGTGGATACAAAAGAATAGTAGATGTTCAGACTAGGGTGATCAGGGAGAGCTTTATGGAAGATAAGAGTGTTGAATTCTGTCATGAAAGACCAGTGACTGAGCTGCTTGTACAGAAGAGGGAGTGCATCTCAGGCAGGTTTGACCAGGGCACAGACTGGACATCTCCACTCATTGGGGAGGCATATTAGAAAAGAAGTTACTAAAAAATGGGGATGTTTTTGTTAGACTCAAATTCTTAATTATCAAAGAACATGAATTCTTGATTTAGACAAAATAAATGAGATATGATAGAAAACTGAGAACCAAAAGGACCACAGTTTCAGTTTGAGCTCTTTCACATTTGAGATTTTGATCTTGAGAACATTCCTGTTTCTTTGAGAACAACTTATTTGTGCAATGCAGAGCTAGACATGCCTTCACAGATTATATAAATGTGTGTGGTAAGTAAAGCAGACCATAAGGAAGTGAATGTTTTAAAAATGATAAGTGGAATTTATCTATAGATTTTTGTAAAGATTAGATAAGTTTACACAGTTAAGATATTTGTTAGCAATGATGAGCTGCCTGCCTTCCTACAAACTCCATCTACTTGTTAGCTTTATATGACTCATATGATATAACCAAGATAGGTACTTCTACAATGCTGCTGGGATAATATAACTATAGCTTAGATTCACAGAGTATTTATTGCATTCTAGGTATATTTCTAAGCACTTTACATGGTCATTTCACTTAATCATCTCATACTTATTATTATTATTATCTGTTTCACAGATAGGGAAACTGAAACTCAAGTGGTATAAGCCTGCCATACTATCCCCAAAACCATTCTCTTAAGCATCATGCTTAATCAATCTGAAAAGTCACTAAAAAAGTAAAGTCATGACCCTTAATAAAAGCTATGGGGTCTTAACTTTGATATCAACAAAACTGGCATAGAAAAAAAAAAAAGAAACTCTTCTGCTGGTTTAAAATCATACAACAAATACAATGAAAACAAAAACACAAAGTCATTTTTGAACATCAGATAAGAGTTTTTGCAGCTAAAATACAGGTAAAATCAAAACCTAAAGAGAGGTTGCAGGTAACAGGGCCCACTACATTGCCATCCAAACATGAACTTATCACTGCGTTGTGTGAGAAAGTATGATCAGAGAGAAAGGACAGATGAAGTGTCAGAAGGGAATAATTCCATAAATTTTACTTTAGTAAAATAAATCCTCTAATGTTATCAGCAGAGAATGCATAGTTAGTGAGTAAAGAATGTTAACAATGCAAAAGAATTTGCCACAGTTTGTTCTTTGGTGTCAAGTGTGTTATTGGGCATGCAGTTTTAATAGTTTAAAGATTCCTTAAAATCATGAACAAATGATATATCATGAATGCTCCCCTGCCCCCAAATGAGAAATGAATCTCTAAAAATGATAGAAACTAATCTCTTTCCTTACAGCAAGGCCTTTTTATGCTAATCAATTATGTCTGTTTCTTTCATGAGAGATATGAGCAGCTCCTTGAAAGAAAATAGGACTCAGCTTATTTGTGTTTGTTAATCTCAGTATCTAGCACCTAGCCTGACACTTAGCCAATTTTCAATGGAAGTTTGATGAATACAAGGAAGAGAGAGAGAGATTTATTTTTGACAATGAAGACAGCCTTTATATCCTAGCCTGATAATGTCTCATCAAAACTGAAGATTAGACAACTCACTCCCATTTGGTCTTTAAATTTAGGGGGAGTCCTTTTAAACTTAACACCATCATTTTCTAACTGACTGTCAGGGTTGGAGTTTTATTGTAATTCATAGACTCATAGTCAATAAATTAAAGCTATAACATAATAAAATTTGAGTCTGCAGAGTTGTATTCAAAAATTTTTCAGATGAGAAAAGAGTTTTTATTTTTACATGCAACAAACCCAACTATCATTCAGGTTCCATAAGCATGGAATTGGCTTATGCAATTGTAGGGGCTGGCTAGGCAAATCTAAAATCTGCAGGGTAGACCATCAGGAAGGTCAGTCTGGAACTCCCGGGCATGAGCTGAAACTGCAATCAGCAGGTAGAATTTCTTCTTCAGGGAAGCCTCAGTTCTGCTTTTTAAGGCCTTTAACTACTGGAATCAGGCCCACCCAGATTATTTAGGATAATCTCCTTACTTAGAGGCAACTGCTAATGAATGTTAATCATGTCTACAAAATGCTTTCACAGTAACACCTAAATTTGTATTTAATTGGATAAGTGAGGACTGTAAACTTGCCAATTTGACACATAAAACTGCCTATTGTTTCCTTTTCCAAAGTTAGTTTAACATCCCTGAGGTTTTGAACTTCTCTTATCAGCTAAACATTCTAGCAAAATAGGCCTTTACACTGGGAGATCCCTTGGACTTGACTCTCTTCATCTCATATTCCCAGATGCTCCTGCTCAGTATTTAGGAAATCTCATTGACATTTTCTTTCAGGCTGAGTTACTTCTACAGTTAAAGTGCCATGGTTATATCGTAGAGTGTTCTCATCCTTTCATTGAGTTTTAACTGGCAAGTACTTTCCGGGGCCAACTTCCAAGGTTAAGTTATTTTTAATTAAACATTTTATTTTAGGTTAATTGTAGATTTATATGCAATTGTAGCAAATAATACAGAGAGATCCCCTGTGCCCTTTACCTTGTTTCCCCTAATGGTAACATTTTGTAAAACTATAGTAGAATATCAACTACCAGGATAATGACATTGATAAAACCAAGATGCAGAATGCTTCCATCACCACAACAGTCCTACTTGTTGCCCTGATATTGTCATACCCACTTCCCTCCCACACCTCCCTTCCCCATTCTTAACCCTAGTGATTAATCAATCACTAATCTATTTCCCATTTCTATAATTTTGTCATTGCAATAATTTTATATAGATGGAATTACATAGTATGTAAGCTCTGGGGATTGGCTCTTTTTTTCACTAGGTATAATTCTCTGGCATTTCACCAGGTGGTTGATTATATCAATAGTTTGTCCTTTTTATTGCTAGTAATATTCCATGGTATGAAAACACCACAGTGAATGGATTGACCATTCACCCATGGAAGAACAACTCTGTTGTTTTCAGTCTTGGCTATTAGAATATGGTAGTTGCATATGTAGGTTCTTTTTTTTTTTGAGATATAATTCATATCATAACATTCATCCTTTTAAAGTACATTCAGTGTTTTTTTTAACATATACACAAGGTTGTACAACCATCAGCACTATAGAATTTACCATTATATTCCAGAATATTTTTATCCCCTCTAAAAATAAGCCCCATACCCATTAGCAGTCACTGTCCATTTTCCTTCCCCCCACCCACTGACAACCACAAATCTATTTTCTGTCTCTATGGCTTTTCCTACTCTGGATATTTCATACAATATATGACCTTTGTGTCTAGCTTTTTCCAATTAGCATTATGCTTTCAAGATTAATTCATACTATATAGCATGTATCTACATAGTTCCTTTCATTAAAGCACATGTCTGGTTTGAGGCAAAACTTCTTGTGGAATGGAGAGGAGGGTCCAGTAAGCTCCAACATTTGACAAATGAAAAATAAAAAGATAAATCTCACAAGAAAAGAGCTGAAACCTGACATTATCTAAATATTTATTGCACAGTATTATTTGATATAGTGACTAAATTTGAAATGAAACTTTTGATTGATTTCTAAGTACCTCTAAGCTCCTGAAATCTCCTCCTTATGGCTCATGTACATCATCCAGAGAACTTTGATTTTTGGCAAATGCCTAAAACTCATGACATTGGGTAGGTGGGAGGGATAGTATGAATTGGGGCCATCATTTAGGTGAGGGTCAAATTATTAGGGAATCTTGTATGCTATTTAAAAATTTAGGAATTCATCTTTTAAACAGTGAAAATTAGAGAAGGATTATATTTCATTAGCACAACTAGGGCAGTATATAGATGGAGTTTAGAAGAAAAGGCCAGAGGTAAGAACACTAATTAAATTGTTAAAATTATTCAGGCAAGAGAGAACACTGGCCTTTGTCCTCTGTACCATGAGGTATGATGTTCTCTTCATGGGTATGCCGAAAGCAAAAGTAACAATCCTAATCCTCATCACTTAAACAAGAGAATATTTCTGACTTTTAACTAAAAAGACAAGCAGTTAGAACAGCAATATCAAGCAAAGATGAGACATGTCACCTAGGTGGATTCTTAAGCTTTCTCTGAGCATCCCTGTTCCTTTGTGTGCTGCATGGACTTTTAAAATTCTACAGTGGACCTTGGGATTGGGAAGAACATCAGAGGCTGGTGCCCTGTGAGTGAAGTGGCATGAGGAGCTCTTGGCTCTGACACTGAAAACTCTAAGATGATTCTTTTGTTAGGGTCAGTTTCATGGTTTCAGTAGAACTGGGAAGCTGTCCCTCAAAATGGTTTCTGGGTACATATTTGTTAGTCAGTCTAACTGCACATTATAGTTGTTCCTCAAATCACTAGAGGGTAAGGAGGGGTAGAAGTAAACTATTAGTTGGTCTTCAAGGGGCAGGAAAAGTGAGGGATTAGCAGCTGCCATTGTAACATTAGTTTGTGTCACAGGTGGCATGTGAAATAACAGGGAGCTTGGATTACAAACATTGCCCATAGAAAAGTCTAAATAATTCAACATGTCTTTATAGTTGTTTTTAATATCTTATTCTTTTCTATTTCAGAACCAGGATTATCTTCCTGGATATAGAGATCCCCTTATTTATAAAAAATGGAATTGTCATAGCATTTAAAATGACAAATATCAAGCCTGAACTTAGGCGTGTGTGTGTATGTGTCTGTGTGTGTGAAGTGATTGAACAATGCACTGCAAGTCATTAATAATGAATTCTAGAAGGAAAGCAGAGTCATTAGTAGTAAAAGGAGAGATCAGATTTGACAGATATCTTCAGAGCAGAAACAACTGATTGTCAGTTTGAGGAAAAGAAAAAAAAAATCAAATCTGACTCTCAGATTTGTTATTTGGGTAAGCGTTTAGTTGATGATGCTACTTAGTAAAATGTGGAACATAAGAAGAGAAGATATTTGAGGGTTTAGTTAATGACTTTGGTTTGTGATATATTGAGGGGAAAAGCTAAAAGGAAATATCCAATAGGAGATTTAAACAGAAGGTATTTAGCTGTGTTTTCAAATACAGTAGTCACTAGCCACATGTGGCTATTGAAATTGAAAATAAACTTAAAAAAACAAAAATTCAATCCATCACACTAGCCACTTTTCAAGTGCTCAATAGCCACATATGGCAGGAGGCTACTGTATCACACAGCATAGAAAAACATTTCCATCGTTGCAGAAAGCAATATTAGTCTAGAGTTCAGGAGAGAGGGAAAGACTGTATAGATATAAGTTTGGGAGTTGTGTGAGCATTTGAATATGGGTGAATTCACTAATGAGGATAAAGGATCCCAGGAAGAATTTATGAAATTAGAATGAAAAGAAGGTCTAGAACAGAAATCTGAGGAACACTAGCAGTAAGGAATAGAGAAATGGGATTTCATAAAAATAGCTTAGAAGCAAGTAATCAGAGAGGAAGAAGAACCAGAAAGCATTTGATCCCTGGGACATAATATGAGAGTGTCAGGAAATGGGTCAGAGGCTTGAGAGGCCAAGTAGGATGACACTAAGAAGAGGTCAATGGATTGGCAGTTGGGAGACCATTAATGACATTTCCCAAGTATTTTAAACAGCAAGGTGGGCCCTAAACCAATTGGATGAAGGAGAGAAAATTGGTAAGGAATAAATAGAGGGTAGTGTTCTCTTTCACAAACTTTTACAGTAAAAGGGGAATGGTGGAGTAGAGTGCAAAAACTTGAGAGAAAAAGAGGGCCAAGTAAGAAATTTTTCTTAGCATAGGAGAAGCTTAAATATATTTGTAGGCTGAAGAGATGCAACATTGGAAGAGAAGTTAAAAATATTGCAGAGATGGGTTAAATGATGGATGAGTGCCTGGAGGAGGTGATAAGAATTGGGATCAAAAGCACAGCTGGGAGGGAAGAGGAACATTTCTCTTTGAGGTGAGAGACATGAAAGTTTGAAGGTGGAGGGGAAGAAGTTCATGATTGAGAAGGCCTGAATTTCTGCTACATTTACTGAATATCCAAGCCTGATGACTAAAATTTATGCAGGCTGAAAATTTATACCTTTGGTTGTCCATTTAAGAAATGTCTAACCGTTCAGCAGGGAGCCATCAGCTCTGTCACAATGGCATAAATTTTGAAGACATCTCATTAACACCTGAAAGCCATTGATCTCTCTGTCTACCAACAAAGACGTGACCTCACTAACATTCCACAACTTCTACTATCAGGGATTCAGGGAGCACACACTAGGGCAAAAGTTATATCTCCACAGCTTCAAAAACGGAAAAAAAAATAATAAGCAAAACCAAACAGTCAATTAGAGATACGATGTAAGCATGTCGATATGGCTATCAAGAGATCCTCCAAATGCAACAGCTGCTTGATTACAAATGATGAGCATAACTGCTAGCTCTTCTAAATGTGTAGAGAAGTTAAATAAGGAAACAGAATCACAAAATTACCCAGGAGAAATTAGTCAGGAAGGAAGTGCAGCCAGTAATACAAAGTCCATTCTGGAAATCCAAATCATTATCTTCACTGCTGGAAATTTGCTTTCCACCCCTGTCACTCAACTGATAACTACAGTTGCAAATGTCATCAGTGACCTGCTAATGACCAGTTTCAGTAGACTTCTCATTTCACATTTTCCTCAACTTTTTTTTGCAACTCTAGCCACCATTAATTGCCTGTTTTTTTTGGGGGGTGGGGGTGGGGAGATCTGTCTGTTGGTTTCTAGTAGGCCCTGCAACCCTGTTTTCTGGCAGTTCTGTTTTTTCTCCTTTTTTGTAATTGTAGACTTCTCCAAGGCCAGAGCTATCCTTCTGTCTTTTCCTCAGCTCATGTTCAAGGCAACATATGGGGTGGGGCAGAGAATGGACAGGGCTGGTTTAATGCTGATGAGCACAGAACAAAGATGGAACTGAAATGAAATTTCAGGAGGAGAAATTTCAGGAGGAATGGCAACATGAGACCCAGGTAGACAACATGACAAAGCATATTATGATTAACTTTTTTTGTAAAGGGTCAGATAGTAAATATTCTAGGGATTGAAAACTAGTCTCTGTGACAAGTATTTAACTCTGCCATTGTAGCATAAAAGCAAGAAGCCACAGATAGACATGAACAAATGATCATGGCTGTTGTCCAATAAAATTTTATTTATAAAAAATAGGCAGCAGTTTAGGCACTGACATTTGCTGAGCACAATTCCAGTGAAGGCTAATGAGGAGCAAAAATTAAAACCAAGGTCTAAGGTTTGCAGGCAGGGGGCCATAAATGTATCATGCGGCTCTTGACCCAGATGATGAATAGTGGGTAGAATTGGAGAGATTTTCTGAGAATATGACTGGAGCTCTTTTTATAGGTGGCAAAGGAGGCAAAAGAGGTACCAATTTGGTTAAGAACATCTCTCTTGTAGAAATGCATTTGTTTCAATATTTAGGCCTTAGTTGACCTAGAACCCATATACATGGTGCAATGGACAGAGTTCCATATATGGATTCAGTGGCACCCCATAGCTTATAATACATGACCATACAGAAGCTAATTCACTATTCTGAGCTTCAGTTACCAAATATGTAACCAAGATTCCCTGAAAAGAGTTTTTACGAAGCTTGCCTTAGCCAGCATGAGCAAAAATTCTAACACAGCATCTAGAATATAGTGAGTACTTGGTAAGTGCTGCTTGTCTTTCCATTCTATAGAGTTCTTAGGTGCATAAAATAAAAATAAATACAACAGTTTAAGAAATCATGCTGGAAACTGTAAAGCAGCATGCAGATACCAGTTACCATTCTTGACTGTGTGCTAAGCCTGAACTGAGCTCTCTCCTAAGCTCTAGAACCTTATCTCAGTAAGTCATGACAGCTTCCAGCCTCTTGCCACTCCAATCCAGCCTTCAAAACCACTTGCGTGGAGAATTGTCCTTATGATAATATATTTTCAAATAATGTTTGTTGAATAGAACAGAGTAAAATAAAATCGTAACTTATGTGTGGTGATGGATGTTAACTAAACTTACTGTGTAATCATTTTGCATTATATTCATATATCAAATCATTGTTGTACACCTAAAACTAATACAGTGTTCTATGTCAATTATCTCATTTTAAAAATGAAATAGGCACCACATTCTACTCTTTAATTTTGAAATTCTTAATGAGAGAGATTAATTATTTTTTCCATGGGCTTTCTGGTCATACCTGTTCCTTTGTGAATTGACTATTCTTGTACTTTTCAATTTTTTTTACTGACTTTTTATTCTTATTGATTTGGAAGAGCTTTATATATACATTATATTATCTTTTCACTGTGAGACACATTGCCAGTTAAACATATTTTTCTTATTAAAAAAAAAAAGAGTTGACTGCCACTCTCCTGTCAAAAAATTTCAAAGATTTTCAAATTCTATAGCCATCACTCAGACCCTCAAAAATTGAGAACTTGTTCTAAATGAAAATAATTTGCAGTTTAAGCTCATCTTTCCAGGGAACCTTATGGCCTTGTTATTCAGAGACCTCCCTGTTCTCCATTCTAAGATCAGTCCCTGGTCTTTCTCACCAACCTCAACAGGCTGAGCTGGGAATTAGGTTTCCCTAAAACAATACAAGCTCATGTCACTGCATACCTCCTTCAGCTCCCTGCATCCTGGGAGTTACCTCGGGTCTAACGTTAGGAACTCAGCTCTGGAGTGAGTTAACTGATGATAAATCTGAGCTCTGCCACTTACTACCTGGGTTGCCATGAGCAGTTTCCTTAACCTTTTCATGTCTTGATTGCCTTATCTGGGAAAAAAGTACAAATAATAGCAGAATTGTTATGAAGATGAAATAAGATAATTTATGAAAAATGCTTAGAGTTGTACGTAACCAATAATAAGTTCCTAAATGTTGCTATTACATTAAGTTAAATTAAGTTATCTTGTCTTCTGATTTCTTCTGTTATTACAGCAGAAATAAGGGCCAAGTCAACAGAAAATCCTATAGGAATTTAAAGTGAGACATAGAAAAGTAAATATAAAAAAAATCAAAAGTATCCATAATACTGTCAGCCAAAAATTTAAAAGAACACATTATTAATGTTTTGATGTGTTTCTTTCTGGACTTACTTTATGTGTATGCAGATACATACCTTTTGAGACGTGTGTATTTAAATGAGCTGCTCCTGTTTGCTCTTACCCTTTTCTCAGTTAATAAATATCCTACAAATGTATGATTTTGTAAATCTCTCAGAATGTTCCTTTGAATTAATGGACCATAATGTATTTTACCATTCTTCTATTACAAGTGAATTTTTAAAATTATCCTAGCTGTAATTTCATGAACTATTCCGGTAACATCTATGACTAATTTGAAAAGAACAACAGCAAATACTTTAAAACACACACACTACTTCTGTTTTCTCCTAAATATCTAAATCTTTGTCATTGCAATTACTTTTAAACCTGTGGTGAATGCTGTGAAAAGACAATGAAAGCCAAATGCCTTTGTATATCTCATCTCTCTTTCACTGCCTTCTAAGACTTTGAAGTTGCAGACTTCTTCCTCTTCTGACAGGCATTATGCAAGATAAGTTAAACTCTGAGTCCAGACTTGAGTGTGGAATGAGGTCTGGAAAGAAAAATGTCAAATTATCTCTGTGGCATATCTTTGTTATCAACAGAGCTGTGCAAAATCCATGTAGAATGACATCTTCATAAAATGTGGCTCACTGCAAATATTCCTTGTTATAGCTTCAAGACAACATGAATCTCTCATTTTAACCTTGCTAATGATTTAGAGAACATGTACCAGGTACACTGCCTATTTCATTTGCCCTCCTCACCAATCTTTGTGGTTCTGGGAAAAGGCAAGTCCATTTTAGTTGCAAAAACTGTTTGGTTTCATTTCATTCCATTTAAATAAACATTATTGTGTACCTCTTACTTGCCAGTTGCTCACTGGGTGCTGTGAGGAGGACGGAGAAAATACAAAGATAAAAGAGTCAGGTCTCTCTGCCTGTGAAGAGTTTAAAATCTACTAGAAAGTAATAAGATGTGTGCACAAATAACTCTAATTCCAGGCAGAGTGGAATAAAGCTAAACAAAGGAACATACATCGTGCTGAGTGATTGCAAAGGAAAAAAGGAAACAATTTTAATAAAAAGAGGTCATATTTGAGGTAAGCCTAGAAGGATATCTAGGATTTTAATAAAGGGAAAAGACAGAAAAATCCAGCCAAACCATTGAGGAGCTCCTGCTAACATTTTCCCTTTGGAATCAGGGATTACACTAAGGGATTCTGTGTATATGGGTTTATTTAATCCTAGAAAACAACACTTTGACTAGGTCTTATTATCATTTTTTTATTATTGAGGAATCCAATCTAATCAAGGTCATACCTCTAAAATAGAATTGGAACTTGATCTAAGACTGATTGCAATTCTGTCTCAAGATTTTCTAAACTTAGAGGACGACACAAGAATGAGCATAGAAGGATAAAAATGTGGGTTCAGAAAATTGCTTATAGGGTCTGCCACATAGTAGATGGTCGGCAAAATCCTCACATGGGAACAATATCTCTTTCCCTAAGAAAGGACGGATGCATATATTTCAGGTTAGTAACAAATAAACCCCACAATTTCAGTAGCGTAATATAGAAACATTCAATGCTTGCTCATGAGAACCCACTGCAGGTCCAGCAGCTCTCTGGGCAGTGATGCAGGCATCCTGCAGCTACAGTATCTAGATCATCTACAGAATTTAAATCACCTGCATCATACAGGGAGCCACAGAAAGAAAGAGGAAATTCATAGAACTCACATCTTTTTGCTTTTCTATGTTTTGGCCTTAGACAAACACACATCACATCTGCTTATATGACCCTGGGCAGATCTAGTCACAAGGCCCACCCTAAATAACATTGTCTTTTTATGTGCCCAGGAAGAGGACAATGAAAAAATATTTTGTGAATGCAAAGCATGATTTCTGGCACATGAGGCATGCAGAATGTATGTAAATTTATGAATTTAATATATAATATATAAATTTATATTATATTAGTTATAATATATGATATAATAAGTATTAGATGTAAAGTACTATATACTGTATATGTAACAATGTATGCATAGTATGTATACTATACATGTGTATATGCAAAATATAATAAATAATATATAATAAATAATGTACAAATTAATACATAAGTAAATGGGGGGAGAGCAGGAAGCTGAGAGCGTCCATGTCTTATAGCTTCTCTTTTCTCTGTGGCTATTCAGAAAATACTTGTCATAATTTCATACAACAATTTAACAAATGTTGACACAGCAAATGTCTGTGACTTTGAAAGAGCTATGGATTGAATTAGGCAAGAAGGCTGTCCAAGAATATGTAATATTAATTGTAGAAGACATTGAGAGTGTCATCAATTCCCACTTTAATGAGCCTTTTTTCATCTTCACTCAACAGGTAGAAGAGGAGAGGGGTTTTGAGGGTGTTAACCAGAGAGCAACTGGGGTGAATGGCTGAAGACTCCAGGCAGAGGTTGGGAAAGAGAAAGCAGGTGCAGGTATATGGCTCCCTGAGAGACAAGGAGGAAACAGGTGGGTCAAGGCACTTAAGCACATTGAAGTAAAGGGGAGAAAACAAAACACCAGGCAGAGTGAATGTGCAAGCTAAAAGCTCAGGGTGCCATGGTTAGAAAATAAGGGAGCAGAGTATGGGATCTCAAAGGAGGGACATTTAATGTGGTGATGAGGCCTAAAGAGGAGACATGGTAGTGGGATATGGACAATAAATGTAAACATCTGCAAGAAAAAGAGAAAAAAAAGTCTGAAAATAAGTGTAGAGAACTCAAAAAATTCTTAACCTCTCTACTTCTGATTGCAAGATAAGAGATATGGATGAAGACAAAGCCCTCGATTTTAGAGAGCCACAAAGCAAATGGCATCCCTGGAGAGGCCCAAAAATTGGGCAAGTTGGAGAAGACTTTTAGAAAGCACACCAGAAAGCAGTAGTAAGAAGGGTCCCCACCAGAACCACCTGAGTTGGTTGAGAACACTAGATGACAGGTGACCCTGTGGGGGCGGCGGGCTTTGACAATTACCCAAGGAGGATAGAGATAGAGGACATAGGTGCCATTAACTCACTTAGGTGTTCAAGGGCTTTTGAGCCTAAGCAACATGAGACCCCTGATACCAGTAAGATTTCTATTTGCTCAGGACTTATCCTTAAGATTTATGTTTCTGGAATCTGGGAAGAAAGAGGTATCTCCTATCTTGGCCCCTAATGGGACAAGCATTAGCAGGAATCACCCCCGAAGGCTTCAGATGCCACATCCAAGGAGGGGATTGGATGGGGATGAAGTGTGGCAGTCACTGGTTCTGGAGTGACAAGGCAGAGAGCTAGGCTGCAGTACATGGATAACAGGGGAGACCAGGGAGAATTTGGAATAGATAACCTAAAATAAGTAGAACTCAAAAGTCAAATACCATAGAAGAATCCAGGTCCTCAGTTCTTTTTTCTGTGGTAGGCTGTCTCTTGTGATGACAAGCTCTGTGGACAGCTGATATTATATTAATGAAAGAACAAATATTAGCAGGTTTCTTACCCTTGTGGGCTCCTTGCTGGGCTGAGCAATGCCCACAGGCTGCCACTGGCATTAGAAACAGGGACAGAGAGGAGAATGGGAGAAAGGTAAAAAGGAATGGAGCAGAGAGAGGGGCAAGGAAGAACAATAACAGAAAATAAAATAAAAATGGGAGTGAAAAAATTTTACAAACTTCCTTCAGTGCCCAGAGCCCACTGGAACTATAACTAACATGTGAACATTCCACAGTTTTGCCAGCTCAAAAGTATTGTATTGATGGACTAAACTTGATAAAGGAAGCATTTCTAGAAGAACAAGAGGCAGAAGGCTTTATAAAGGAAAATAAGGGAGGTCCACTCACGGCACTGCTGATATGGTTGAATAGTGTTCACTGCACAAAGTATTCTCATAGGTCTGGATCCCTAGAAATGGAGTCCGAGATAGGGATTCTGGTGCAGGTGATTTACTGAAGGCATGCTCCTTGTGGAAAACCTGTGGACAAGGGAGGGAAACAGGATAGCATAGGAGAAGGAGCCATGGATGTGGCCTCAGGTAAAGTCTAGCTTAGGTCTGATTCATGGTGGGAGATGCTGGAGCATGTACTACATCGTAAATGGTCTCCATCTCGAGGCAAGAGGATGGACAGGCTGTTTGTAAATAGCAATTGTGCATCGGCAGTGGGTGATCTTGCAATGGGGCACAGACCCCCTCCCTGCCCCTTTTCCCCAGGGAGATCCTATCACCTGAGGGCACATCTCTGGAGAAGGAGCAGCTGTAACTCTTTAGCAGTTGTGATAGTTTTATGTGTTCACTTGGCTAAGCTATGGTCCTCAGTTATCCAATTAAACACTGGGTGTTGCTGTGAAGGTATTTGTAGATGTGATTTAAGTTCTATAATCAGTTTACTCTAAATAAGAGAAAGTGTCCTAGATATATGGCTGGACCTGATACAAGAAGTTGAAAGGCTTTAAAAGTAGACCTGAGTCTTCCCTGAAGAAGAAAAAATTCTCCCCATGGACAGCAGTTTCAACCTGAGATTCCAGCCTGCCTTTCCTGATGGCCTGCCTTACGGATTTCAGACTTCCCCAGCCAGCTCTCACTATCCTGTGAGCCAAACCTTGCAGTAAATCTCTCTCTCTCTAACTGTCTGTTTACCTATCTATATCTATTTATCTCTCTATTTATCTTCTATCTATGTCCCATCGACTCTATTTCTCTGGTAGAACCCTGATGGATACCACAGGCATTGTTGAAAGTAGCAGATGACCAGTGCATTGCTTGGTAAAAAGAATCTCTGACATCCTCTACTAATGTCACAGGGCCAAAGGTGAGGGTGGGGGCAGAAAGGCAGCCCACAAGCATTCACTAAGCCATGGGTCACCCTGGCAGGGGGAATGTTTGCCAGGAGGAAGGAGCAACCTTGTCTTCTCACAAAAACACAGGGACTTCTTTTTAAAATTTTTGTCTTTCTAAAGACAATTAGTATTGACATCTAAACATTTAACCCTTAACCCAAAGCATGGCTCATTTATGAGCAGCTGACCTTATATTACACACTAGGTGAAAAAAAAAATTGCCAGTGACTTCCCAGTATTGTCACGACCTTAGAACAAAGCAGTAATTCCTCCATGCTTTCTACACCTGCTAATGTAGTTGAACAGACACCACCACAAATAATGCAAAATGATGTGACTTTTTTTTCTGCTAGGGATCTAGCTTGAATAGTTGGAAGCTGAAAAGTTCAATGTGTCATCTGGGGAAGAAAGTGTTTTCTGGTGGCATCATTGCCAAACCAGAAAACACAGCTGGATATCGTGTGGTATGAATGCAGTGCAAAGCAGATTCAATAATGTATCTCTACCCTCTGAACTGCCATTAGTGCTAAGTAATAACACAGGCACAGCTAAGCCAAAGGGCACAGGCACAAGCTAAAGGGAAGGAGCAGAAGAAATTAAGAAAAGAAAAAGAGAGAGGTGGGAAGAAAAAAAATGATAAAGTGAGGGAAAGTCTTCATATTGTACACTAAGATAAGGCAGAACTAGGAAGGAATTTCTTTATCTTTGCTTTTATTTCTTTGATTCTAACTGGCAAGAAAAATAGCTTTAAATGTTGGAATTTTATTGAAAAGAAGTGGAAAATCATGACAAGTTTCACTGTCTGAGGGTTGGAGAAAAACAGAGTGTTGAAGGAAGAAAGAGAAGCAAAGTGGAAATAGAATGAAAAGCAGAATCCAGGAAATTCAAACTTTCAAGAACTCGTCTTTAATTTGAAACCAAATGAATTTGGAAACTCACCTCCTCACATACTATTTGTCAAGTTTCTAAGGAAACTAAGTGGTAGCGTTACCTCTGGATAAGGACAGGAGGTCAATCTATTGACCAGAGGACACAGAGGCTAGACTGTGGCCCAGGCCTAATCACAGGTCATAGCATTCTCTAAAAAGCTACCGTTGTTGGCTGTGTATAACACAACCTGTTGCTCTGCTTTATCTTGTACAACTCCTTCTCTTTAAAAAAAACTGCACAAATTAGCCAACCAACATGTTGAAGGCACTGAATCTGGTCTGGGAGTAATTACAAAACACACAGAGCACAGTCCCTGCTGTCATTGCAGAGATAATCAAGTCCAAAAAGAGAAGAAAATTGATTCATGAGGGCATGTCATCTGCAGGAAAGAATAGTTAGCAGAATCTTTGTTATAGTCTATTTTCATGTAAGTTATTTGTGGTTTTTAATATCCTATTTGGCTTTTACTTTTTCACCTATAGGAATTAAGTACACTAGATATATTTAACTCCTTCAACTTGTTTGGATATCTCAGGATGGGCAACTAAGATCAGTTATCATTTTAGATGGAAACCCCTCCAAGTCTAAGTTAAAATGTGGGCATCCCCAAAATACAACAGAGTCAGTACTAAAAAGTGCCAGGTCTCTTGGGTGTGATCTGTCAGAGTCCAGTGCTTCTCCTCTGTTTATTCCTACTTCTCTTTGAAGCTGTGTGATATGGACCATTCTACCCCATCTCCACCAATCTCCCATACCCACGACTGGGATTCTGGTACCTGATTACGATGTGTGTGGGTTTTTTTCACACCATTGAGCAATTCTCTGATGCCAGCTGGGTGTCCTACAATTCAGCTCAACTCTGACACTATCTACTTGGAGACAGCATCAGATCCCACAGCTTGAGGCCTCAGTCCTGCAAGACTGCTCTCCCCCC